>NC_079317.1:104293247-104615657 GCF_029931775.1 Euleptes europaea | reverse complement strand
GCGCAGCTGCCCCACCTGCGCCACAGCCAAGAAACGGATGGGAAAACCCCCGGGGCTTCTCAAACCGCTTGAGAACCCCTCCCGTCCCTGGGAAGTCATCGCCATGGATTTTATCACCGACCTACCTCCAAGTCGGGGGAAAACGGTTCTCTGGGTTATCACAGACCTCTTTTCCAAACAGGTTCATTTCGTTCCATGTGCAGGTCTTCCTTCAGCCCAGGGCTTAGCTAAACTGTTCATCACGCACGTCCTCAGGCTACACTCGATCCCGAGGAAGGTCCTCTCCGACCGGGGGGTCCAGTTTGTTGCCAAATTCTGGCGGGCTTTCCTAAAGTTAATGGGAGTGGAGGAACAGGGCCTTTCTTCCGCCTATCACCCCCAAACGGATGGTCAAACGGAACGAGTAAATGCGGTAGTAGAATGTTATTTGCGTTGCTATGTAAATTTCCACCAGGACGACTGGGTCGACCTGCTGCCATTTGCCGAATATGCGTACAACAATGCGCCTCATTCCTCTACCGGCTTTAGTCCCTTCCAAGTTATATACGGGACGGATTTTGGCCCTTTCGGTTCTGCCCCCGTCTCGCCAGAGCTCCAGTCTACCCCTGATCTTCAGGAGTGGATTCAGGTGGTTAAATCCACCTGGCCATGGTTGCTCAAAAATCTGGAAAGGGCAAAAAGCAAGTACAAGGAACAAGCAGACAAACACCGGTCTCCGGGATGGGAACTCAAGGTGGGGGAGCAAGTCTATCTGTCCACCAAAAACCTCCGCTCTCTTCGCCCCTGCAAAAAACTGAGCGACCGTTATGTAGGACCTTTCCCCATTACCAGAGTAATCAACGAGGTTACCGTGGAACTGAGTCTCCCTAAGACTCTCAAGGGAGTTCATCCAGTCTTCCATATAAGCCTCCTCAAACCTTATGTAGCAGCTCCCCAGTTCCACCCCCCTCCCGCTCATGAGATTCCTACCGTAGTAGGAGGGGATACCCATTTGGAAATATCCAAGGTTTTAGATTCCAAATGGAAGAAAGGGAAACTGTTTTACTTTGTTCGCTGGAAAAACCTTGGCTCCGCTCATGACGAATGGGTGGCCGCACCCCACATGGCAGCTCCTCGCTTGGTCCGAGAATTCCACCTCGCTTATCCCGATAAGCCTCGTCCTCTCGGAGGGGGGCCTTAAGGGGGGCAGAATGTGAGGGTCTCTGTCTTTGTGTCTCTGCTTTCCATCACCTGCGGTGTTATCAGTGAACTCGTAAAAGCAGTTCACACCTTCTGGTCTCAGGCGCCAGGCCTGATGGCCCATGTATCTTCCCCCCCGCTGTTCTTCCTGCCAGTACTCCCTCAGGCCGGTGCGGCCTTGGAAGTGTGATAGCCGCACCAGACTTCCTGGGATCCGTCTGATGTTTTGTATTATGCCAAGCTTGTAACTTCCCATAACAATAAGTGTGAACCCCAGTGCCCCAGTGCCCTGGAGTCAATATATTCTGTAAACCCGTATAGCCCCTCACTTGCAACTTTCTACCTGTGCCTGTCTCATCTCCTGAAGGCTTCAATAAATCTATTGTTTCTGTATCAACGTCTGAGCAACTGATTTGGAGAAGCAAACTCAGAGAGGGGGATCTCTCACAATTATAAATCAAACACAAGCACAAATAAATCAACAAAATATAAGAACAATGGTGTCAAGTCTAGAGATAAGGTTTCTGAATATCTAAAAATATGCCCATGTGTAACTGTTGTCTAAATGCTACATGTTCAAATGTTGATAAGGTTGTATAGTCCTCAGTCCATTGAATAATGGGAGGTGAGCATTTATCTTTCCAGTGTACAAGTCGTTTAGCAACAGTGAGGGCATAGTAGGTCCATTTTCAATGATTATCTGTTAGCCTACAGGAGGATGTGAAATCACCCCATAGGCTGTGGCAATCTTTGGTCACACTCAACATGGACAAAAAAGCATTAGATTTCAAGAACAAGTATCCTCCAGGTCTCTTTATTTCTGTTCCTCAAAATGAAGGTGATACTGCACTGAAATGTGGGGGCTGGCTCTAGAGGCTGGCTCTGCTAGGTAGTAAAAAGACTTAGCCTCTGAGTTGCTGCTTACTCTGGAATAAGGCTGTCCATATCGATAAACCCAATCCAAAAATAAGCCGGGACCCTCCTTGCAAGAATCCCCAAGTTTGGTGAAGATTGGGTCAGGGAGTCCGTAGTAATGGGGTCTGGAAGAGGTCGCCCCCTCCTGCCTCCATACACAAGCAGGAAGGTAAGAGTCAGATTCTGTTTGTTCGCTAATTGGCTAATGCTTGTCTAAGGAGGAGGGGGCGACCTCTCCAGAGCCCATAACACTGGAACCCCCAACCCAATCTTCACCAAACTTTGGGGTTCATGCATGGAGAGTTGCTGAAAGCTACTCTGAAAATTTGGGACCTCTACCCCCAAAAATGCCCCCAGAGGAGCTTTGCAAAAAATCCCCTTTGTTTGCTATTGTGGGAACTTTCAATCAGCCTACTTTTGCTACATAGACACGTTGCAGGATGGCTTACATTACACCAAAGCTCTATAAGGTCTTTTGAACAGTTGATGTTTTATTAATATAAAATCCTTTGTTATCCTCCGTGTGTGCTTCTCACATCTATAAGGCTAAAGGGGAGTAGCGGATATGCTTTTGAATCCTTGAAACTGCACAGAGGATAGAATTTAGCTTCAGGGTAGCTAGTTGCCTCTTAATCAGCCATAAAGCTCCAGACTCCTGCAGAAACAATGCCCAGTGACCAGAGTCCCGATGAGCACCAGGGGAGGGGGGAAAATTACTGACCAGCTCGGACAGGAGGCAGGTGGGCCTGGATGTAGGGCAGTCTGGTAGAGATATGGTTTCAGGTGGACATGTCTTGCTTTCGCAATATCCCTGGCTACCTCATACATCCCATCTTGGATGCCTGTATGGAGCAACAAAGGTAAGAGGGAGCAACACAAGTGGGGCAATAATGAGGGGTTATGTTTTCTGAGTCATGGGCATCCATATCCATTGTGTATCTGATTTCAATGCATCATCTCACTATTTTTGAACCAAATGTTTTGTGAGCAGGAGAAGTAGTGAGCTTCATAAGCTGAGACTAGGTCCCACTCCCTTTACAGAGGCTATTTTGAACCAATTGCCCTGTGAGCAGTTGAATTTTATTTATTTATTTATTGGATTTTTAGGCCGCTCCTCCAGACTAGATCCAGCTCAGAGCGGCTTACAACCATTTAAAACAATTTTTAAAAGCCATACATTAGAATAAAATTATCAGTAATAAAAACTATGTTCCTTCAATTTTAGCAGCAAAGATAACCTACTACCAAATAGAACAACAAACAAAACAATACAATAGTGGGAAGCACAGCAGAGGTGTGTAGGAGGAGAAGGAGGGGGAGCCAGCCAGATGGAAACCGTCACTGTCCTCAACCATATTCCTGGCAGAACAGCTCAATTTTATAGGCTACACAGAACTGTGTTAAATCCCGCAGGGCTTGAATCTCACTGGGCATAGTGTTCTACCAGGCTGGGACCAGAGCTGAAAAGGACAGCCAGATATTTTTCAGGTCAGGGATCACCAGTAGATGTCCTCCAACTGAGTGCAGAGCTCTTCAAGGGGTGTATCAGGAGAGGCATTCCAACAGGTAAGATGGACCCAGACCACTTAAGGCTTTAAAGGTCAATACCAAAACCAGTGCTCAATCTGGAGCCAGTGCAGCTGGTAGAGCACTGGTTGGATGTCTGCTCTCCTAGGGGTCCCTGTAAAGGCCTACACCACAGCATTCTGGACCAGTTGAAGTTTCTAAATCAGCCTCAAGGGAAGCCCTGAATAGAGCAAGTTACAGTAGTCTAGTCTGGAGGTGACCACTGCATGGATCACTGCAGCTAGGTCAGGGCGAGAAAGGTAGGGTACGAGTAGCCTGACCTGGTGAAGCAGGTAAAAAGCCACCCTGGCTATATTGGTGACCTGTGCTTCCATTGAAAGGGAGGCATCCAGGATCACCCCTAGGCTCTTGACAGATGCAGCTGCTGTTAACTGCACCCTGTCCAGAGCTGGTAACTGGCCACCCACATCCCCATCTTCCCAACTCAGCCACAGGACTTCCACCTTTGACAGATTAAATTTCAGCCGATTCTGCTTCATCACACACCTCAGACACCTGGCCAAAACATTCAGGCAGAATCTGGACGGTTGCCCATCAGCAGATAAAGCTGGGTGTCATCAGCATACTGGTGACAGCCCAGCCCGAAAGTCCAGACCAGCTGGGCAAGAAGGCGCATATAATAAATAACATGGGAGAGAGGATTGCCCCTTGAGGAACTCCACACACCAGAGGATGTTGTGGAGCCATCCTCTCCCCCTGTGCCACTCTGTCTCCGATTTTGGAGAAATGAGCTCAGCCCACTTCAAGGCTATACCACGAATACTAGCATAGGCAATGTGGTGGGTCAATAGATCATGATGGACCACAACAATCAGATCAAGCCATCAGATCAAACAAGACCAGCAGCACTGATCTGCCTGGATCCAGTTGTCTCAGGAGATCATCCGTGAGGGTGACCAATACCGTCTCCATCCGATGGCTAGGTTGGAAGCTGGTCTGCACTGGATCCAGAGCTGATGTGTCCTCCAGGAAACTTTTCAGCTGCTCTGCTGCCGCTCTATCAACTATCTTACCCATGAAAGGTAGATTTGACACTGGGCAGTAGTTGGTTGGATTAGCAGGATCCAGTGATTTTTTTTTCAAGAGCAGCCTCACTACTGCCTCCTTTAAACTTCCCAAGGAGGTCCTGAACTCAGGGACAGATTAACAGTATCTTCCAGGGGGCCTCAAATCCCACCATGGCCAGCTTTCACCAGCCATGATAGGCACAGGTCAAGGAGGCATGTGGTAGCTTTTCACAGCTGCCAGAATCCTGTTGACATCGGCTCAGGTTGATGAGGCTAGCTGTCACTCCCACCATTTCTACTTGCTTTTGTCAGCCAAGATATATATTAAAAAATTACTTCCTTTTAAAAAAGTACTTCTCTAAGGAAAATTTGAGAGCACTAATGCTGAAGTACAGTGGGATGTGGACAGTCTCTCGATGGAAGTCCTCAAGAAGTTCAATGTGAACCATGCTGAACTTTCTAAGAGGGAGACGCAAAGTACATTAAGAAGTGCCACATCTAGATGAGCATGATATTCTGTAGTCTAGGGATAATTACAATGTAGGTAATTTGAAAGGGTTCTCTTTCAACTCAGTAAACATATAAACAATGAACAACTTAAGGGAAAAGGGAAGCCAAAGATTCACATGTACAGCTAGGAGTGATCTGGTCTATGCATTGATGGCATATGGGCCAGTGGGGGCTCACCTTGCAGCTGAAAGGCCTTGCTCCAGTCGATAGCTTCTGCATTTTCCAGCATTGCTCGACAAGCATCTACATCTCTATAGAAAGTGGCATGCAAGTTGGCATAGTAGTCCCACGTGTCTTTCACTACCTACAGGGGAAGACAGAACTGCACAGTGAAATTAGGGTATTTACAAGGGGAAGACGGTATGGATGGGCTTGGTCAGGACAACAATGCAACAGACAGGGAAAATGGAGCGAAGGACAACAGAACCATAGACTGAGCCTCAGCAGCCACCTCCGGCTAGGATGAACAGCTCATTTGGTACCTAGAGCAGACAAGGAGCCCAGGAGATGATGCCGAGTAAATGAGCCATAGGTGAAGCAAATTCCATTGGGAAAAAATATCAAGATGAAAGGCCCACATGGGTAAAGAAGAAAGAGGGTGAAAAAATCAGAAACTTCATGTGGTAGTAAAGTAGATGTTTTACCCAGACAACCAACGTAACTGAGGCCGGCCTTGAAAGAAGTAAGGTAGCAAATCCAGACGGCCATATCATGAAGCACAGTGAGGTGACCCCCCCAGGGAGCAAATTCCATGTCCCAATTTTTTATGATCAGTATTGGCAGTGATCAGTATTGGGAGTCACTGGAAAAGACAGTCATGCTAGGAAAAGTTGAGGGCAGCAGGAAAAGAGGAAGACCCAATAAGAGATGGATTGACTCAATAAAGGAAGCCACAGCCTTCAATTTGCAAGATCTGAGCAAGGCGGTCAAAGATAGGACATTTTGGAGGACTTTCATTCATAGGGTCTGAAAGAAAGACAAACAATTCTGTATCTTTTCTCCTTGGAGAATTGCTCTCTCCTTCTCGGAGCATCCAAGGTTTTATTAAGAAATATTACAATGGATAGCAAAGGTCAGTCAGTGATTACACAATGGAACTAAAACAAGGCATACCAAGATTAATGATTAATGAGATCAAAAGGAAAGAAAGACAATGAAACATTCCATCTTAAAGTCAGCATCCTTAGAGCAAACACTGGCTGTCTGTTACATAGGATGAGTGGATTAACAGAAGCTAATCCCTTTAAAGTTGCTACACTGAGGTGAGAAGGTGACCAGTACAGAAAGTGGACTTTAACCGGGAGCTTTCCATAGACCTAGAATTTATTTGACCAATATTTCAAGATGGCAAGAATCAGGGTTCTGTGGAACCAATATTAAAATGGTGAGGGTGTGCCCTGCCGCCAATAATTAATTAAGTTTCAAAAAACCTCTACAAGGGTCGCCATGAGTCGGAAGTGACTTGATGGCACTTAACACACACACACACATTGGAAGTGACATACTTCAAAATAGCAAGGATTCTCAATGTCCCTTTCATTGCTGTGGTGAATGCAGAGGCATTCAAATGGACAATACAACACCCCCACCTGAGTTTTCTGCACACCTTCCTCTATCCACCATTATTCCCACTGCACCCCCCGCCCAACATAGTGCTATTAAAAGCTTTCTCCGCTGACTTCTGACATGCCCCAGCCACCTTTCTCCATTTCCCTCTTCTTGCCTCTTTCCTTACACACTCTCCTTCTCTGTTTCTTACCTGATAAATTGGTCCACACGTCCCTTTTGCCCTCTTACTGTTTCATCTTTCCTCAGTCCACCCTCCCTACCCCCATCTCCTCCCCTTCCTCGCAACCAGGAAGGAAATAAGTCAATAGCTGGAGGAGGCAGGTGCTGAGTGCCTACCGGGTTTACGCTGGGAGGGAGTCTGTGGACAGCTGCAGCCTCCCTCCCAGCTTGAACAGAGTTGGCGCTTTGCACCCACATCCTCTGGCCGCCAGTGTTTCCCCCAAGCAGTTCCAATTGATTTTGTGGGCTGCTAAGTGCCAGACAGCTACAGTTTTCCTCCCAGCACAAACACATCTGGCGCTGAGTGCTCCTTCCAACCTCCGTCTTCATTCTATCCTGGCAGCCCTTCCCATCTCTACCACATGGCAGCAGTGTCTTCCACATGCTCTGGCTGGCTTTGACTGTCTATGCCATTGCTAAGCAACCCTCAAAATGGCAGCTCAGATTTCATGATGTAGTATCATACCTTGGTTTCCCCCCAAATACATAAACATTATGTTTGATAGATATAGATAGATAATTTATTTATAGCCCTTAGCCAGATAAAACAAGATAAAACAGAAAACATGGGCTAATAAATTCTTACAAACAAAGAATTACAGTCTGAGGCTTATAACACTTAAAAAGAAAATTACAGCTGGGACACATCTGTCAATTGCGCTAAGAGGCTGTTCTATGGCATCGAATTTTCATTGCTGCCATGCAAAATTTCGCAACCTGAAGAGTGATTGAAGGATTATCCCCTTGTAGGAGCATCTCAGTCCTTTCTCCTGACCTGTCAGGTTCCATTCTCAATAAGAGGGGCTCAATAAACTTTGTACGGGGTAATGTATAAAAATTGCAGCTCAGGAGGGCATGCTCAACAGTTTCTAAGTCTCCTGATTTGCAAGGGCAGAATCTCTCCTCCCAGGGTGTCTTCTTAAATTTCCCCTCTAGCATAGTAGAAGGTAAGGCTGCACATCTGGCCAGGGTAAAGGCCCTTCTATAATTGTTTATCTCTAAATAGTGGAGATAGGCTGCTGGTGCTAGGATGTATTTAGAATGGAGGGTGCCATGAATAGAGGTGCCCTTTATGTTTAACATTTTTTTAAAGATAATTTCAGGGTGTGTGTGCACAAACATAGGGGCTGACCCAGATTTGCACAAACATTGCCCCAGTCTATACCCAGCCCCAGTGTGTCTGTTTTTGGATCCACACTCCGAGGTTTAGGGTCAGCATTAGATATATGATGATGTTGCATGGATGTTCCAAAAACAATGCTCCATATGGAAGAAGCTATAGTTTGGATTTTCTACCTCAGATGCCAGCCTCTTGGGCTGGGTCAGCTGGGTTTTGGGGAGAATTTGCTAGTTCTCTATTTCCTACCTCCTTACATGGGCGGGTAAGAACAGCCTTAAATTCTGGCCAAGAGTCCACCACCACTTCATGCTGAGCCGGGTTTCCGCGATTGATGTGCATCACTGTACCATAGACCTACCAATGAAAAATTGGGTTATGATAATCTACAGCAAAAGTTTCCATTTGTCCGTGGCATCACTACACCACAGACCTGCCAATGAAAGGTTACTGAGAGCAATCTGAAATAATGATGTGGATGTATGACTGACAACTTTTACCTTGGACAACTGTGGATGATCCAGCAATTCAGTGTATCCTTGAGTACAGCAAGTAAAACATCCAAGGGATCATCACTAACAAGTATACTACAATGGTCTTCTAAAGGTCGAACTAGATGAGATCAGTGAGATTTTTGTATAAAGTTAAAAGCATGAATGGTTTTGAATTGGATGAGGGATTTGGAAGTAAGGTAGGGTAGGGTTTAAGCCATTCAGATTCAGATTGTTTATTTACGGCCCTTAGCCAGATAAAACCAGAAACATGGACTAAAATATTCTTACAAACAAAGAATGGGTTTAAGCCATTCTTCTGCATCATTTTCTTCAGTTTAAATCGCCCGTTGAAGCAGCTATTTGCCTTGGGAATTTTACCCAAATGGTGCCTATAGTTTTCTCTAAGGGGCAAATATCCCCTGCAAAGGTTGGGAGGAAAACAATTTAAATCAGAAAAGTAACAGAAGGAAAAGGTTTAAAACGTCCTTGTCCAGTGACGTGGCCCTGATCTGAGTCAAGTTCCTGACAACTGCTTCTAACTTATAAAACCATGCAGGAAGTCCTGATGTATCACAGATCTCAATTAGTTGTTCTTAATAATTTTGTTTTACTTCAGTTAATACATAGGTGAAAACAGATCACTAACTATTATAGGCAACTATTTATTCTGGGGGGAAAAGGAATTTCAGTTCTCTCAGTGGAGATGATGAACCAATTAAACAGTAGGAATTGTACTTCCACAGAACTTGTTAACCTCTTTAAAAAACAATCGTCACGTTTGCTGCCATCTTTTCTTCTTCTAGGTGCCTTTTCTCATATATTTGAAGCTGAAGGTAGCATTAATTGAGCTAGTTTGCAACACAAATCTGCTTTCAGGCGTTACTCATAATAGATTTTCCATTTTGCATGGACAGAGCTGTGAAAATTATGTATAGGTGGCAACTCCACATCTGACTGTGGACCTCAGGAACACACAACACCGACTTCCGGTGCTGACGCTGGGCTGAGTGCCACGTCCTCCCAGGGGCTCCTGGGGGGAATCCAAGTTTACGTGTAATTTGGGGTGACTTACCGCACCCCAATCCAGCCCTTGCAAGTGGGCTGGGAAGCAGGAACTCCCTGCAGCCATTTATGCGGTTTGATCTCCTGAATACTCCGAGGGAGCTTTATTAAGTCCCCCGGAGATTCAGACATTGATCCCGTGGGCACGAGGGATTGAAATCGCCAGAGAGCAACTTCGGCATTAGACTCTACCCTCCAGCACCTTATAAACATCATAAGGACTACATTAAGATTAGAACCTCACCTCCAGACACCCAAGTGAGTAGATAAGAATATTTCGTTCTTCACTGGCGTTATCGAATAACAGGGGGTAGAAGAAAACATTCCTGGTAACCGTGTTCCTCCCTTAATTGAACTGGATGATTTTGCTGCATGAGATCCATCAGACAAAGCAGCAGGAGCCTTATCAAACTGATCAGCTTAAACTAAAACAAAGAGCTTGAATGATTGACTTAAGATCTGCCAATCCGACGCGTCCTTAAAGGAAGGGGAGGGAGAAACCTTTGAGAATTTGTCCGGTGTAAAAAAGGTCCTCCAGCCACGTTTTACAACAAAGAGGATATCTTGGACCGGAAGACTCTGTGCTTCATTCAATATCCCTCTCTATTGTTCTGCAAGCAAATCAACAGGAAGCAGGTCGTAGTTACTCGTGTTACACTAAAACCATTCCTGAAGGTAACAACCATAGAGAAGAGACGATAGAAGGTCCACGGTGAGGTAATTCCTGGAATACTTCCTGGTTCTGCTGATCTAGAGCGTGTGGTAAAACTTGTTGGTATTTTCAACTTTAAAAAGTTATTTTAAGCCTAAATACTTATTTCTTCAACCCGAAAAAGATATTAAGCTGGTCAATGAAATATTCTTTATTAACTACATGCAATGGACTCCTGCTAGATGACCATCAATTTCTTAACTAAGTTACTTATGTAAATGTCTGGAACCTCTCCCTGATCTGGCTTAATTCATAGCCCTGCCTTTACGAAATTAAAGGAAACTTTACAGAATTTAACCATGGGAAAAAAAGTGCAGGACATGCTTGCTAAACATTCTGAGGCGACAATTAAACAATTAAAACAGATATCAACACAGATGGCTCAACTGATTTCAATGATGACGACTCTTGACCAATCATCACAGATATGTAATCAGAAGTTGGATCTGGTTACAGAAGACATAAGAGATATGAAGATTCAAATGATGGCTACCAATACAGACATGCAAGTAATGGATTCTTCTGTCAAAAAAGGTATGGAAGAATACAAGGATACAAAGAAGAAGACAGAAGTCCAAGAAGGTAACCAGCTTGTGACAATGAGAACAGACATGCAAGAAACAGACTTTTCATCTAAAAAAGTTATGGAAGGACGTGTGGATATAAGGAAGAAGAGAGCAGGTCAAGGAAAACAGATTGAAGCCATGACGGAGATGAAGGCCAGAAAGAATTATTTTTGGTTACGCAACCTGCCTGAGGAAATGAGAGAGAATAAAGAGATCCTGTTCCCATACCTGACTGACTTATTTCAGTTGCAGAAGGAAGTATTAGACCATGGTTAAAGGACTGATCTAAATATGATTGCTGGATTGGAAGGCTTTGACAGTGTGGATGGGTGGCATGGCTATTTACGGTGTAGTGGAATTAAGATTTAGACATCATTTTGGGATTATGTAAACAAGTCCTCCTTATATAGACTACCGATGTGATATAAATGTATATTGGAATTATCAATATTAATGTGATTATCATTTCAAGGAAAATGTTGGAATGTAGTAAGGATATTGGTTTTTTCTTTTCCTTTTTTATAAGGGGTGGACTTGTGATATGGATTTGGGATATGATTTACAATGAAATAAGATTGATTAAACAGAAAAATATCCCTAAAATATTGGAGATGATGTTACTTAGCATGATTAAATTTTTGTTATAATGGCTGCAAGATTATCTTATGCAGCCAAATGGAAAGGGACAAATGTTTCAGAATAAAGGGATTAAATCATTTAAATGTTAGAACTGGTGGAGTTGGAGAAATTAGGGAAAATGGGAGGCTTGGATGAATCATTGTGACAATGTATAAGATCTGGGAAAAATGGAAGGTTACTTTTTACTCTGATCCAGAATGTAAAATTTTATATAACATGAAACTTTAGAATGAGATTAATATTAGGATCAGAATATGTTAACGAAGGATAGTAACACTTTATTAAGAGGTAGATGGAGGTGATGGGGAAGTCAATTTATTTTTTATGTTTATTGGAAATTAAGACAACAATTGATGTAATTGTGATTTTGACATTATTTTTACATTGTTGTTAAAATTATGAAGAATTTATAGTTTTAAAAAACCAATAAAATTTATTTTTTTAAAAAAAGGAACACACAACACCAATTATCTAATGAGTTGCAGCACCTTGTCTAAAAGAGGGGAGGGATGATGGCTCTTTTTCGTCATGTCTTTCTATTATTGATGCATTCCCCGTTGAAAAAGGAGCAGGAAATCTACTTCAGCAACCTACTTTAGCCTCGTACCGTGCTAATGGATGAAGAGTATTCGATTAATACAGAGCTGGACTGGAGTCAGCCCATGCGGCAGCTGACTGCTAAACTCGGCGTTGTAGGTATTTGCACCAGGGGGTGTAGAGGGGTGTTTGGATTTTACATCACTGGAGGAAACGGAGGACTGGGCTCCCCATGTCAAACAAGAGGAGTAATGAAAAAGGTGAATCAACTGAATCAACCCTGGCGATCAATGGGGTGACAGATGTCGCAGCCAGATCACCCTCACATTGAATTTGAAATTTGAAAAAGGTGAAGTTTTTTCCTTGCATGGACAGGTGGTTTCTGTGGGGAAAGGGTGGCAGCTTCAAGTAAGTGGCTCAAAGTTACCGGAAGTGCTTGTGGCAGGCTCTTTCGCAGCACACCCTCTAATAGTTGCAGCTTGGAAGGACAGGTCAGGATAAGCATGGCTGGCCAAACAGGAGTTGCTGGGCAGGTAGCTGTGAAAATGGAGAGGGTGGCAAGCACCTGAGGGCAGAAGGAGAGACAGAAGCATATTAGTGTCTTACTTCTTCAATAAGAAGTTGAAAATGTTTTTAGGGTCTGTGTTTCCTGCACATCCTGTAATAATCTTGTAAACTGGACAAGTGGAGCTGACATTTATCCTTATAAAAGGATACTTTGTGTAGCTACAACTTACCCATTTCCCTAATCCTGAAGGAAAACTGGAATAGTCCAGAAAAAGTAAAGTTTGAGCCCACCCTCACAACTGTCTTTTTAAGGGGTCCCAAGCTGCTCACTTGGAGGAAAAATCAACTTTGGGGTACAAGGGAGCAGGCTCCTACCCCAGTGCTGTATGGACATCTGATTCCAGTTTTGTTGAGAATCCTTCAGGAGCAGCTCTACTATTGAGAAAAACAATGTTTGCTGCTCAGAAAACATTAACAGAATTAATTAACTATTAACAGAACCAGGTCTTGGTTCATCTGCAGGAGTTCAGTGGTATACAGGATGAGACATGATCTGTCTTGACTTTACCCAGCCACAACTTCAGCCAAACCTAGAACAAGGTATCTTTACGGTCTCAGGCTAGATAGGGTGGCCTACTCCAGACTAAGAGATCCCTCAACATTTGGGGGAGGAGCCTGGGGAAGGGCACAATGCCATCGAGCCCACCCTTGTCAAGACTGACCTGCCTTGGGACAATAACACAACAGAGCCCACCTGGGTACCAATAACCCCATCAGTAACACACATAATAAAGCAAAAGTAAACCTTTATTTGAGAATCTTAAAAAAAAGATGTTAAAAACAAGCCATACAGTTCTAGGATAGCAAGATGTAATAAAATAACAAAGCTGACTAGCTAGCTACTTACTGGAGTCCTAAAGATAGCACAGTTGGTTCTTGAGGCAATAGTTTCTAGAGCTTTGTAAAAGTGTCTTCTTGCAGCAAGGAGGAGTGAGGGAGAAAGACAGAAGAAAAAAAGCTTTTTCTCTGTGGCTATACTTATGGGAAAAACTGACCATGCCCTCCTGACCAGATTAACCAATCATGGGGCAGTACCAAAGGAACCTTCAAGGGAAGGAGCTATCCCCACCCAACCCCGGCTCACAGCTGAAATGCATAGTTTAATTAACTAGCCTGTGAACCATCCTTGAAAAGTAACTGCTGCGTGGGAAGGATAAACTGGCACCAGCAAAGCATCAGATTTTTTTTAAACCAGAGGATTCCTTCAGAGGGGTTCTTTCACTCTTGACAACCCTCCAAATCTACGACTTTCTCCAGGGGAAACTGATTTCTGTAGTTTGGAGATCCATTATAATTCCAGGAGAATGTCATACCCCACCTGGAGATAAGCAACCCTAAATCTGGATCTTCTCAACCTACTGCTTAATCTTGGTGAAGTTTCTGGGTGCCTACCCCACCTTGTCCACGAACACTCTTGGACACGTGAGTGACAGCAGCTATTTCCCTATGCTTTCCTCTTCACCAGAACAGGCAGGCAGAGGATCCAAATCGTCTCCTAGGTCTGGGAGAAGTAAACACAAAAATGTACCCACACCCCCTGGCCAATGTAAGCAGTGTCTTTCCTTCCCAACTAGTTTGTTGCACATGCTTCAGTTATTGGGACATTTGTACAAGTCTAAGGCTGGCAACCGAGGTCAAGTTAATTCATGCCATAGTATTCCCTAATATTATGTATGGGTAATTCACAGTGGGTAGCCATGTTAGTCTGTCTGCAGTAGTAGAAAAGGGCAAGAGTCCAGTAGCACCTTAAAGACTAACAAAAATATTTTCTGGTCGGTTATGAGCTTTCGTGAGCCACAGCTCACTTCTTCAGATACAGCTAGAATGTGAATCCATCTGTCTTTAAGTAGAGGAGAGCATTCTCCTGGATGTGTAAGAAAGGGCCACGAGAGCCAAACCCTGATGCAACCCTTCCTGCCCCCCCTCTCTCATGATCTGTCTAAATACCTCCCCCCTCCACACCCCTAGTGACCAGAAGATGGCCAAGATGCCCTCCCTCTCATCTGCCTAAGGTCACATAATCAGCATTGCTGACAGATGCCCATCTAGTCTCTGCTTAAAACCCTCCAAAGAAGGAGATCCCACCACCTCCTGAGGAAGCCACTGAGAAACCACTCAGTCAGGAAGTTCTTCCTAATGTCTAGACGGAAACTCTTTTGATTTAATTTCAACCCATTGGTTCTGGTCCGACCTTCTAGGGCAACAGAAAACAACTCGGCACCCTCCTCTATATGACAGCCCTTCAAGTACTTGAACATGGTTATCATATCATGTGGGGAAACATATCCAAGCTAAACATATGAGCTCCTTCAACCTTTCCTCATAGGACTTGGTCTCCAGACCCCTCACCATCTTTGTTGCCCTCCTCTGGGCACGTTCAAGCACATTCCTGAGGTTTGTAGCCGAAAGTGCTTAGGAGGCCCACAGGGCCTTCCACCAGCACAAGAGGCCTGGGCGCCGGCATAAATGGAGTTAGGCTGGCGGCGGCAGGCGGTGGAGGGGGAGGGCGGGACACGGCACCACAAGGGCCGCCCCAGTGCCCGAGAGGTACAGAAGCAGCCACCGACGGCTGTGGGGCATTCCCGGGGCGTTCCGCCAGCTAGGAGGCCTCCTAAGGCCCTTTCAGGTGGGGAACACCCACTTTTGCTGCTGAAAAGTTATGCCAGGTATCAGGCCTCCATGCAACCTCTTGGGCGGGAGTCTCCCTGGTGGACTCGGGCTGTGGGTGGGTGAGCTCTCCAGCTTGCCCTTCTGGCAATGCAGTGCTTTCTATCTCCGCTGCAGTTGCCTTAGAAGGCTTCCCGGCTGCGCCAATGCTGTGCCTCTCCCCACAGCGGCGCAGCACCTATGGCCTCAGGAATGCGCTGTAAGCCCTCCTGAAGGCAATTCCATAGCAGCGGTGCTGCAACAGGAAAGGTCATCCTCAGACAGCAACAGATTGTTTCCTCAAGAGTGGAGAAATGCTAGGAGACCCTGTGGTGAGGAGCACAATTGCCAAACAGGGCATACCTAGGACTTACTCTATCCCACTCTCACCACACTGTGTAGAATGTGTGCATGGTGGCAGGTATGAGGGAATAGCAAATAGGTATATGATTCACTGGTGAGCTGCAAGATGACAAAGGACCTACATTTCAAAAGCTCTGCACCACACGATATGGATTGGACCACCACATATCATACACCCCCACATTCAGGGGACTGTGCCCTTCGAGATGCCGCATGATGGGTCCTGGTACAAAGTCCGGTTCTTTGGGGTGGTCCAAAGATTATTTTGGGGTGCAGTGACTGTATGGGCATCTGTCCTGGGTCACCCCACTTGGGAGCCGCTGGCACAAGAACCGGACTTTGGACCAGGACCCAGCATACGCCATCTGGAAGGGCAGAGTCCCCTGAATGTGGGGGTGTATGATATGTGGTGGTCCAATCCATATCTTGTGGTGCAGAGCTTTTGAAATGTCTTCAAAATCATTCAGGAACTAGGAAATGTGAATAAGGAACTGGGAATAGGGAACGAACTGGGAATAAGGAACCAACTTCAGCCTCCTACTTGGAAGGATAAGACAGGATCAGCATAGCTTGGGAGGCAGAGGCTGGTGGGCAGGTACCAGCAGAAACAGGGTGGGTGGTAAGCACCTGAGAAGGAGAGAGATCAATTCTCTGCACCTCCTTCTAATCCCCAAACTGTGAAGACTTCTACCTCACTGAAATAACAGACTTATTTAACCCATGGATACATGTTGGTACAGCTCCTGTGGGCCCGACAGTAACAGATAAGCCCCTTCACACTGTCAGCGGCTCACTTGTGGTAAACCAGGTGAGCAGAATAGTTTAGGCACAAGGAGACCAAACAGTGATACACCCTGACTGTCAGTCTTGGGCCTGGCTACATCTCTTTTCAGAGACTGCTTTGCTTGTGAGGAAAATATACTCTTATCCTAGAATAAATGAACCATTAACAGATTTGTTCCTTGGATGGTAGCCCAGGATCTCATGAGATGGAATTCAGATGATGCAGCATAATTGACGAAGTCCCCGAGTAAAGGTGGGATGAGTCTGCTTCTGAAAAGTGGCAGACAAGTGCTTGTTTCAGAGGAAGCTTCTGCTGGCCCCAGCCTCTCCCACCAGGAGCTGCTGAAGGGGATCAAAGAAGAGCATAGCTGGAGGGCCTGGTAGGGAGGAGACCAGGAACCTTCCATTGCTGTTGGAGGACTGTGGCTCAAACAGGTGTGACACTAAGCTGCTGTCAAGCTCAATGATCCTGGAAAATCCCTCTCCAGGAAAAGTATTTTTTGCTCCAGGCTCCCCCACATTACCTGCTATATTAGTGAAGAAACAGAGCTTTACACATTAGGAAAGACCCACACTGCAGCTGAGGCACACCATGTACAAAGGTTGGTTGCTGCATGGGTCTTTGCTGTAAACTGCAACTAGGGGAGGGGGTGTACCAGAGAATTTCACTTAGATCCTCAACAACTGCACAAGCCCTAGCTCTAGTGAGTAGCTTTCACAAGTGCCTTGTTCCTTCACATCTCAGGGCTGATTCACACAACAGCTGGGAGGCATGATGAAGTGAAGGTAGTAATAGGCTGGATAAGGGCCAATCCATTGGAGCTCAGTCCAGATAAGACTGAGGTCCTGTTGGTTCATACTGGTGCCAGCCAAAGAGTGAGGAGTCAACCTGTTCTGAATGGAATTGCGCTCCTCCTAAAGGGGAAGATTCATAGGGTGGGGGTGGTTTTAAATCCAGGCCTACAGATGGAGGCTCAGACTTCTTTTATGCCTAGTAGCATTTCTGGCCAACTTTGGTTGGTTTGCCAGTATGATCACCATTCTCTATACTCTCATCACATCCAGGCTAGATTACTGTAATGGACTCTGCTGCCCTTGGAGGTGATTCAGAAGCTTAAATCCAAGTAAATGTGGCTGCAAGACTACTGTTGGGTTACAGGGAATATAAAGAGTTTAAAAAGAACTACACACATTGACAATTTGTTTATGGGCACAATTCAAAAGTGCTGGTTATAGTCCTAAATAGTCTGGGACCAGGGTACTTAAAGGACCATTGACATCACCCTTCAACTGTGGGAATCCTCAGAAGTCTGTTTACTGTAGGGTTGCCAGGTCCCTCTTCACCACTGGTGGGAGATTTTGGGGGCAGAGCCTGAGGAGGGCAGGGTTTGGGGAGGGGAGGGACTTCAATGCCATAGAGTTTGAAAGCGGCCAAATGCCAAAGCGGCCATTTTTCTCCAGGTGATCTGATCTCTACCGGCTGGAGATCAGTTGAATTAGCAGATCTCCTGCTACTACCTGGCAGTTGGCAACCCTAGTTTACTGCTACCTTCTGATGTTATAGCCACAAAGAGGCAGGGCTTTGTGTGTGTGTGGTGCCTTAACTCTGGAATTCCTTTCCTGCAGACATTTGCGTGGCACCGTATCAAGTATCAATACCGTGTAAAGACATTCCTTTTTACGTAGGCCTTTCCGTAAGGTTTTCTTTTCTCCCCTAAATAATTTTTATTGATACTATTTAACCTAATTTTAATGCTTTTTACTCTAATTGTAATGGTAACTGGCTTTTAATGTATATTTTCTGTTGCTTTTGAATTATTATTAGGATGTTTGTATTTAGATCATTAGTTCATTTTACTGCTGGTGCTAATTTTGGTACTGCTAACATTTCATGTTTGAGAGTATTGTTGGTTTAATTTAACATTATATTTCGTTATGTGGCACTTATTGGTCCCACTGGTAAGCTACCTCAGAAATGAGTGAGAAAACAGGGAAAGAAATCTTTCAAACAAACAAATAAACCATTTACTTAGTTAGAACTGACTATGTGTTATAGACCAGTTATGCTGTTCCTTCACCACCTTTCCTTGACTTTACTCAGCTTGCCTTTGGGATGCTTGTAGAGTATGTGTGGGCATTGCTGTTGGAAAGCTGTTGAAACCATCATGTGGCCATTTTACCATTTGTTCAACTCAGCTTTACCTTCTCAGAAATGGCCTGTAATGCCCCTCGATGTGTTGCTGGCGTTACCCTTCGCTCTGAGTTTGGCCAAATGTCACTCGAAGCTAGGGCATGGTTGGCTGCCTTTAAGCTAGCACTGAGGGGCTCCTAGCTTCTCTGAAGCACGACCCGTTTAAATCCTCATGGAAAAAAAATCTTAGATGAGAAATTGTCATTGTTGGGCTTCTCGCAGGATATGTTATTAGATCTTGGGAAAACTGAAGCATTCACCAAAATTAAAACGTGCATTAAAGAGCTTGTGTGAGAGATCCCCCTCTCTGAGTTTGCTTCTCCAAATCAGTTGCTCAGACGTTGATACAGAAACAATCAATTTATTGAAGCCTTCAGGAGATGAGACAGGCACAGGTAGAAAGTTGCAAGTGAGGGGCTATACGGGTTTACAGAATATATTGACTCCAGGGCACTGGGGCACTGGGGTTCACACTTATTGTTATGGGAAGTTACAAGCTTGGCATAATACAAAACATCAGACGGATCCCAGGAAGTCTGGTGCGGCTATCACACTTCCAAGGCCGCATCGGCCTGAGGGAGTACTGGCAGGAAGAACAGCGGGGGGGGGGAAGATACATGGGCCATCAGGCCTGGCGCCTGAGACCAGAAGGTGTGAACTGCTTTTACGAGTTCACTGATAACACAGCAGGTGATGGAAAGCAGAGACACAAAGACAGAGACCCTCACATTCTGCCCCCCTTAAGGCCCCCCCCCGGGGTCCCCGAGAGGACGAGGCTTATCGGGATAAGCGAGGTGGAATTCCCGGACTAAGCGAGGAGCCGCCATGTGGGGTGCGGCCACCCATTCGTCATGAGCGGAGCCAAGGTTTTTCCAGCGAACAAAGTAAAATAGTTTCCCTTTCTTCCATTTGGAGTCTAAAACCTTGGATATTTCCAAATGGGTGTCCCCTCCTACTACGGTAGGAATCTCGTGTGCGGGAGGGGGGTGGAACTGGGGGGCTGCCACATAGGGTTTGAGGAGGCTTATATGAAAGACTGGATGGACTCCTTTCAGAGTTTTCGGGAGGTCCAGTTCCACAGTAACCTCGTTGATTACTCTGGTAATGGGGAAAGGTCCCACATAACGGTCGCTCAGTTTTTTGCAGGGGCGAAGAGAGCGGAGGTTTTTGGTGGACAGATAGACTTGCTCCCCCACCTTGAGTTCCCATCCCGGAGACCGGTGTTTGTCTGCTTGTTCCTTGTACTTGCTTTTTGCCCTTTCCAGATTTTTGAGCAACCATGGCCAGGTGGATTTAACCACCTGAATCCACTCCTGAAGGTCAGGGGTAGACTGGAGCTCTGGCGAGACGGGGGCAGAACCGAAAGGGCCGAAATCCGTCCCGTATATAACTTGGAAGGGACTAAAGCCGGTAGAGGAATGAGGCGCATTGTTATACGCATATTCGGCAAATGGCAGCAGGTCGACCCAGTCGTCCTGGTGGAAATTTACATAGCAACGCAAATAACATTCTACCACCGCATTTACTCGTTCCGTTTGACCATCCGTTTGGGGGTGATAGGCGGAAGAAAGGCCCTGCTCTTCCACTCCCATTAACTTTAGGAAGGCCCGCCAGAATTTGGCAACAAACTGGACCCCCCGGTCGGAGAGGACCTTCCTCGGGATCGAGTGTAGCCTGAGGACGTGTGTGATGAACAGTTTAGCTAAGCCCTGGGCTGAAGGAAGGCCTGCACATGGAACGAAGTGAACCTGTTTGGAAAAGAGGTCTGTGATAACCCAAAGAACCGTTTTTCCCCGACTCGGAGGTAGGTCGGTGATAAAATCCATGGCGATGACTTCCCAGGGACGGGAGGGGCTCTCAAGCGGTTTGAGAAGCCCTGGGGGTTTTCCCATCCGTTTCTTGGCTGTGGCGCAGGTGGGGCAGCTGCGCACATACAACTCTACATCAGATCTCATACCGGGCCACCAGAATTGTCTTCGAACCAGGTGAAGCGTTTTTATGAAACCAAAATGACCCGCTAGCCTGGCACCATGTACAAGTCCCAATACTTCCTTGCGAAGAGAGGAGGGGACGTACAGTTTCCCCCCTTGCACCCACCAAGTGTTGGTACGTTCCAGGCCAGTGGGGAGGAGATGATGCTCCTCCTCCTGCAAGGAGGCGTCCCGGAGTCGCTGTTGGAAGGCTTCCGGAATGCCTTTGAGTGTAGGGGAGGTCTCCGGTGGTCGGGCTTGGGACCGGGTGGTGACGGCTAAGCTAGGAACTTCCCCTCGCTGCTCGGGAGTGAACAGGGAGTCGACTGGGCGATCGAAATCGTTGCGATACTGGGGAAGTCGTGACAAAGCGTCGGCTAGGGCATTTTCTTTGCCAGGGACATGTCTGAGAGTGAACCGGAACTTAGCGAAAAATTGGGCCCACCGAACCTGTTTGGCATTGAGTTTTCTAGCCCCCTTGAGGGCCTCAAGATTCTTGTGATCGGTACACACTTCGAATGGCAGTTCGGCCCCTTCCAAGAAGTGTCGCCATATGGTAAGGGCATGTTTGACCGCTGCTGCCTCCTTCTCCCAAATAGCCCAGTTGATTTCAGACTGGGAAAACTTCTTGGAGAAGTAGGCGCATGGTCTCAACCGTCCCCCCTCATCCCTCTGCAATAGGGCCCCGCCCATGGCTACATCCGAGGCATCCACTTGCACCACAAAAGGCTTGGTGCAATCTGGGTGAGCCAAAACGGGTTCGGATGAAAAAAGTAGCTTCAAACGTTCAAAAGCTCGCTGGCACTGGGGGGACCATTGCAAACGGGCTGAGGGAAGCGCGGCGCTAGCCCCCTTGTCCTTGGTACGCAACAGGGCAGTGAGGGGAAGCGCAACTTGGGCAAAGTTAGGAATGAAGTTCCGGTAAAAATTGGCAAACCCCAAAAACTGCTGAAGTTGGCGGCGGGTAGTGGGGGGTTCCCAGTCCTGCACTGCCTGGACCTTGGCGGGGTCCATTTCCAACCCCTGGTGGGAGATCACATACCCCAGAAATGTAATGGAGGGTTGGTGGAATTCACATTTGGACACCTTAGCATACAGTTTGTGCTCCCGCAGCCGCTGGAGCACCTCTCGCACTAAGCGCACATGGTCTTCCATGGTTTCAGAATAAATGAGGATGTCATCGAGAAATACCACCACCCCCCGAAACAGCAAATCATGCAAAACCTCATTAATTAATTGCATAAAGACACTCGGAGCCCCCGAAAGTCCGAACGGCATGACCAGGTACTCAAACATCCCAAAACAACTGGAAAAGGCCGTTTTGGGTTCGTCTCCTTCTTTGATGCGAATGCGGTGGTAGGCTTCTACCAAGTCCAGTTTGGTGAAGATTCGGCCCTCCTTTAATTGTGCATCGGTGGAGCTCCTTGCACAACGATGGGGACGGTCTGCTGCGGAGCCCCCTCTACAGCAGACCGACGGCGTTTTTTGCCGGCTGTTCCCACTCTTCCTCCTCGCTGGAAGAGGGGGACGGGGTGGTGGCTTCCGGGGAGCCGTCCGAATCAAAGACGGTATTTGTAATCCGGGACCCCGATGGGACCGTAGAGTCGGATGCCCCATCCTGGGGGCGCGCGTGGAGAGCGGAGGGTGCGCCGGAGCGCCGGCCCAGTGGTCCACTTCTGCGGCGAGGCTGGCTGTCGGCGGCCGGTTTCGTCGGCTCGGCCTGGGTTTGGCGGGGAGGGGTCGGACGGCCTGAGCGAGAGGGGCATTGCGATGCAAAGTGACCCTTTCCCCCGCAGATCAGGCAGACGCCGGCTTCGAACCGCTTGCGGCGTTCCGCGGCCGAGAAGACCCCGCCACCCCCTTGCCGGAGTTCCCGGCCACGGTCACCCCGGGGCCTGGGGTCTCGCCCAATCCGTTGCTTGGACAAGTTCAGGAGTTGTTTGCGATTCTCGATGTCCGCAGCATGGCGAACCCAACCTTCCACATCCGGGGGGTTCCCTTGCATGAAGGCCCAATGTTGGAGATCTGGGTTGAGACCCTCCCTGAAACATTGTACCAAGGTAGCCTCACTCCAGTCCAGAATTCGGCTAGCCAGTGACTGGAACTCACTTGCATACTGCGCCACCGACTTAGTCCCTTGGCGCAGTTGCATCAGGGAGGCTTTAGCCCGCTCACCTAGAGTCGGGTCCTCAAAACGGTTTCGGAGTGCTACCATGAACTCGTCCAGGGTTCGCAGCACCGGCGAGCGGAGTTCATACTGCAACACCATCCAGGCAGCCGCCTCCCCTTGCAGTAAGGAAGCCACGTACTGCACCCGGGACTCCTCAGAAACGAAGGTTCGGCCTTGTTCCCGCATAAAAATGTCTACTTGGACCATAAAAAAGGTCAACTGGTCTCCCGACCCGTCATACGTGACTTTCAGGTCCCGACGGGCCGGGGGGGCAGGGGTTGCGGGCGGAACTACCGGGGCCCCGTCTGGGGGAGCACCGGCTGGAGGTTGCAATTTCAGCGCATCTAGGGTCGTGGCCATCTCACCCATTACGCGTTGCATGATCTCCATCTGCTCCTGCATAGCCCGGCGGTCTTCCTGCCATTGCTTTCGTTCTTCCTCCATGAGGGCCTCTTTGCGGGCCGGGTCTCCTTCGAGTCCCGTGCTGGGGAAGGCCAACCGGCGATCCTTCGCCGCGGTCCGCGAGAGCGACCAGCCCTTGGGAGAGTCCAGCCAATAAGTAAGCCCCCGGGGACGTCCGTCCCGATCTTGGTCGGGGGCGCGACCCTTCGGTTTCTTTGGCTTGGCTCCCTCCTCTTTAGGGTCCGGCTTCTCCGGCTCGTCCGGTTCCTTGGGGGCATCGGGGTTAGGGGTGGTGTCCTCGTCGGCTGACATTCTGTCCAAAGCGGTACAGCTGCAGTCCGGGAGGCAATGACTTGCAACTTAATGTGAGAGATCCCCCTCTCTGAGTTTGCTTCTCCAAATCAGTTGCTCAGACGTTGATACAGAAACAATCAATTTATTGAAGCCTTCAGGAGATGAGACAGGCACAGGTAGAAAGTTGCAAGTGAGGGGCTATACGGGTTTACAGAATATATTGACTCCAGGGCACTGGGGCACTGGGGTTCACACTTATTGTTATGGGAAGTTACAAGCTTGGCATAATACAAAACATCAGACGGATCCCAGGAAGTCTGGTGCGGCTATCACACTTCCAAGGCCGCATCGGCCTGAGGGAGTACTGGCAGGAAGAACAGCGGGGGGGGGGAAGATACATGGGCCATCAGGCCTGGCGCCTGAGACCAGAAGGTGTGAACTGCTTTTACGAGTTCACTGATAACACAGCAGGTGATGGAAAGCAGAGACACAAAGACAGAGACCCTCACAGCTTGATTATAACAGCACTACTTTTCATGCTTGCCACGTTTGTTCATCCCAGTTCTTTGGAATACAACCACCACGTGGTTTGCCTGCTTATACTTATTATTTGACAACTCCTCGTCTTTCTAGAGCCTTCTGTTTAGCTAGACTGAATGCTAAAGGGGTTCCCCTCTATGGTTATGCAGGGCAGAATTTTGAATATACCATATTCAGACAGGACCTGTCCTTGCTCTTCTGGCTCTATCGATTCATTAGCTCATGCCCTCTTGGAATGCCGCTTTTACGAGGATCTTCGATCGCATTATATCTCTCCCCTTTTATCATATAAATCTAATGCCTCTGTGTATAATGCCTTTTTTACTAAGTGACAGGGATCCCAAAGCTACATTGTCAGTGGCAAGATTTGTTTCAGACCTTATATCCCTCAAGCATTAGATATATGCTGCTCAAGATCAATGGATCAAGGAGCTTCTAAGGGATAAAAGGAAAAAGGAAAGAAATGGCCTGTGGGTTATATCAACTTCCTGGCTTCATTGCTCACTTCTAGGGTTGTCAATCTCCAGGCAGTACCTGGAGTTCTCCCACTATTACAATTAATCTCCAGACAATCAAGATCAGTTTCCCTGGAGAAAATGGCTGGTTTGTAGGGCGAACATATCCCCCCTCTTAGAGCTGGTAACCCTATTCGTTTCCTGCCTCCACCCTCCTTGTTCATTTATGAATATTTTAAGAAGCATAATGTAGGTTTCCAATAGGGTTGCCAGCTCTGGGTTGGGAAATACCTGGAGATTTGGGGGGTGGAGCCTGAGGAGGGCAGGGTTTGGGGATGGGAGGGACTTCAATGGGGCATAATGTCATAGAGTCCACCTTCCAAAGTGGCCATTTTCTCCAGGTGAACTGATCTCTGTCACCTGGAGATCAGTTATAACAGCAGATCTCCAGCCACCACCTGGTAGTTGGCAACCCTAGTCCTCAACTAGGAGAACTCTGTTCTCCCTCAGTGGTCATGACCTTTGGCCCCTCTAATCTAAAGCTCATCCAGTGCCTGGGTCCTTTTCCAAGGGCCAAAGGTTCTCAGGTAGCAGTAAACATGTCTTCTATTTAAGTACACATCAGGGAATTTACCACAGCCTAATGAGTGTTGTTTCTTGCTACTGTTTTGATGGTGTTAGAGTTTTCCTGCGGTATTGCTTGGTTTATGTTCTAGAAATGCCTTGCCCTCCCTAGGACTTCACAGATGACATGACAGAAACAGGAAAAACAGGAACTTTTATTCACTTCCAGGAAAAGGGGAATAAGGATGTCCAGTAAAGAGGCTTGACACTATCTACAAGTCCAACACACAGCTATATTGTTATAATCCATTTGGTTACATTGTTACAGTTGACAATTACTGGGTGCAGAGAACAGTTATCAGCCAATTGTTTAAATTCTTGAGGTGAACCTTTAGGAACTCCACAGTATAAGTGTGAGCTCCTCCAAGATCTTCCTTTAGCCAGCTTTCCCCAGAAGCTAGGTTTTGAGACAGGTACAGTCTCCTCCTAAAGCATTCACTAAATTAACCTGCTTTCCTTAAAAGCCTGTTTTTGAGACCTATAAAGTCTCCCGAGAAAAGATTTTCCCCAGCCTAACCCTTTGGAGGGATAAATCCTGTCTCCAGAAACATTCACTATATTAGCCTGTTTTCTCCCAAAGCCAGGCTCTGAGACAACAAGGTCTCCTCAGAAAGGATCCCTCCAACCTCTCTCTGGTGGTGGCCAGGGATGCCAGCTCCAGTTAGGGGAATTCCCGGAGATTTGGGGGCAGGGGCAAGTGCCTGGGGGGGTCATTTCTTCTAGGCGAACTGATTTCTGAAGTCTGGAGATGAGCTGTAATTCCAGGAAAACCCCGGGGCCACCTGGAGATTGGCAACCCTACTTGAGGCCCAAACTCTATGTCCCAAAGCATTCACTATGGGGTTTAACGCATGGCCAATTTGTCTCGCCTTTGTGCCTTAAAAGTAGCGAATTCCTGAGATCTAAACGCATGACCGTCCGAGGGCAGCGCATTGGACCCACCTTAGGTGCAATTTAAGCAAAAAAAAAAAAAAAAAAGCCGGGTTAAACAATCTCTGGTTTCTAGCGATCTTTTCGGTGCTAAACCGCTACTTTTTTTTTATTTCACTACATTACATGCACGCTGGCGTTCTGGTAATCACACGACTAGCCCACTACTAACCTCCTTTTGTTCAAGCTCCCAGCCCCGACAAACAGCTGAGCTGTGGGTGAGCAAGATCAGGGCAGGTGCGAGCCGCGCTGCTGGCTAGGAAGGGAAGTGACGTGACGGGGAAGGAGAGCTCCTTTTATGGACTTCCGGGGGGGAGGGCAGAGGGTGGAAGGGGCGGAGCTTCTCTGGCCTGAAGAGTAGCCAGGGAGGAAGCAGGCTGTGACCCAGGCTGGCTGAGCATAGAGCCACCCGGGTAGCTTCCGAGGGAGAGGAAACTCAGACTCTCCCTTGGACTGGTCTGAGGCTGAAGAGGCACCTCAAGCCCTGACCCTCTCCAGGCCAGACAGACGCCCCCTCCCCCGACCAGCCCTGTAAGGGGGGGTGCTTCACACCGTCACGATGGTATACCGGAACGCTGGTGTCCCAAGGGAAAAAAAAGGGGAAGAATCAGCCTTTGTTTGGATAACCCCTCAGCCAATCCTTGGGCAATGACACGGCGGTCACTCCACTACTATCCCACATTATATGGGTGGCTCAAACGCCTCCAGCAGCTACTTGCTTCGGACTTATAGTGGGATGGACTAGCGTCATGCGTTTGACTATCCAGTCTCGGAATAAAATATTGTGAGATAAGGGAGGAGCGAACCAAGAACATTCTGCCCATGCGTTAATCCCGACTGTCTCCTGAGAAAAAAACCCCTCCTCAGTGTAATGCTCCGGAGGAACAAACCCTGTCTCTTAAATCTGCCTGTGTCTAGCATTCCATGGGTCCTGATTGGCTGTTAGTTGATGAGCACACACCAAACAGGCACAGAGAGGCCCGGTGATTGACAGAAAGGGGCACAATGTTTGCCCATCCATCACAGGGGAGAGAACTGAATCCATTCAGATGCCTCAGGAGTGAACTGAGCAAAGAGGAAAACAAAACACGTTAAAGAATAACACAATTTATTCCAACATAAACTTGGTGTATAAGGTGACACTGGACTCTGGTTTTATTTTGCTGCTTCAACCCATCTGGAGTTACCAATATGAGTAAATGGGAAGTAATTCATTAACCATAAGTGGATGTGGAACAAAGGAGAGAAGTAAGAGATAATTTCAGGGAGGAATCTTTGTTCAATGAGAATTACTTCTAAGTAAACATAACAGTAGGGACTTGACCATGGAATTTTAAAGAAAAATTTTCTGGATCTAATTATACTCCAGGTTATAGATTTGATCACTAGAGCCACAAAACGGAGCTAAAAACAGGCAGTTTCTCTACAAACTTGAAGGAAGACCCAGATTTGGAGAAAAATCTGAAAGTTTAAAAAAATTAGGGGATTAAAACTCCACAAAATAATAGGAACAATACCTGTGGCTTTAAGAAAAGAAAGAATGCCCACTGAACTCTCAATTTTTCATTTTGGGGGTTGCTAGGCAGTCAAAACAATATTTCTGAGCCTTCCAAGCCTTGGTTTCTGTAAAGCAAAGTTTGGGGAGGGTGGGGGGAAGAGATGGACGGGGAGGCCAAAACAGCTCTGAAAAAAGGTCCTGCCACTCCTCCCCTGTGACTTTGGCTTGGCCAAAATCACTATGTAATTTGGGCCTAGAGGCCACTGTGCAACTTAAAGCCAGCAGTCACCATGCGACTTTTGCAACTTGGACCAGACTTTTCCTTGGAAGAGGCTGCCAGAGGGAGGCAAGAAGTGAAAATTGAAGATTGGGAGTGGGGGGAGGAGAGCTAAAGGTAAGTTATCTGATGGGTGGAAAAGAAAGAAGGAAGCAGGAAAATGGAAGAGGTTATAGGGGCTGCCAGGCGTGGGGGGAAAGAAATAGTGGGGGAGGGGCTACAGGGGAAAATTAGATGCCCCCTGCAAGTACTTACAGGTTCCCCAATTGTAGCAGTATATTGCTGTAAGGAACACCAATTTCCACTCTACTTACTGCTGAATGTGGGAAATGGATCCTGCAGCAATGCATAAAAGTCATAGCGTAGAAACACCCAATGAGAACAGAACAAGGATGAAAATCAATACACTGGATTTAAAACAGAATTTATAGTGCAATCCTAAAAATAATTTTTGGGGAGTAACCTTATTAAGTAGACATCAGCAGGATTATGAGTACATCTGTTTAGGATTGCACTGCTAATTAATTCCCACTTTGAAACACCAGCGGAACAGATAAGCTGTGACTTCCTATGGTGTAGGCATTAAGCCAGGGATGGAAGTAAACGTGGCTCTTTTGGTTGATGGTAATTGTGAATGTGGTTCTCATTGAATCATGAAGTGAGTGGCACTGTGTTAAATCTACAGAGAACTGGGACCAAGGTGGTGGGGATGGCACCGAGGGATGGCATGATGGCAGTGAGGACTGATGGGGGCGGGAATATTAGAGAGGGCAGTCCCAGAGCAGAATAGCAACGAAGGGTGAGAATGGTTTGTTACATGGAGCTAATGCTCATTTAATCTGTCAGCATGTCTTGTTAAAGGAAAATCACTGCCAGAGGCTTTGTCTTTCATAAAATGCCTCCTGTCTGGTAGATTCTAGGGTGGTGTGCTTCTCAGAAACTGGAACATCAGCACCCTGCTCTTTTGGCTGAGTACCACTGTCATACAAGAAGTGGTACCCTCCCTGGCATCTGGATGAATGAGGGCGTTCTAACACCCAACACAAACACTTGGTGCTTTTCTCATGCTTGTAATGTGAATGCAAAGCCTAAACTGGCTATTCGTAGCTGCCTCATATTGAGTCAAACAGTTGGGGCGATTAGTTCAGCATCACCTACTCTGATGACTTTCCCTGTCCTGCTATTCATAATCTTTCAAACTTGAAATACTAGGTATTGAACCTGGAAGCTTCTATGGGCAAAGTACGAGCTCTGCTGCCGGGCTATAACTATAGTCAAATTTTCTGACCTACCAACATTCACATGGACACATAAATACTGCCATCTTGAGACAAAAATATAGTTAAAAATCAACTGGCATTTTTTAAAATCTGGGATTTTTATTCTTGTCACTAGGCCACTCTGTTTAGATGTTCTACTCTCCTGTTTAGGAGGTTCAATCTGCAGTCTTTTCTCTTTCCTTTGCTGGAAGAAGTAACGACTGTGTAGAGTCAGAGTTGTAGAGCATCTGCTTTGCATGCAAAAGGTCCAGGTTCAATCCAGGTTCAATCCCTGATGTGAAAGACTGCTACCTGAGACCCTAGAGAGCCAGTCTGAGTAACTAATATTGACCTTGAAGAACCAATGGTCTGATTCAGTATAAGGCAGCTTCATGTGAACATCATGTGAAGCAACCTCCAACCAATTTCTTAAATTCACATGAAATAGGGCTCTCTTCATTTCTAGGTATTACTATACCTGCAAATATGTGTCCCCCTTATTTCACAGACTCCCAATTTGTATTTAAAAAAAAACAATGTTAGGTAACATTTGATATAATCTGTGTATTGGCTGACATACTGTCAGCCCCCCGCCCCCCGGGTTATATATCAGAAGTTATTTCTTTCAATTTATTGTAATGAACTCAATGAAGTTGAAGTTGCTGAAGCAAATTAAGCAAAACTGACAATTTAAATTGGATTAGAAAAGAGCACGTCTTTAGTTCACATAACCTGGGGACATATTCAAAGTCCTTGAATAATCAGAGGTTTGCATAAATGAAAACGCAATTTATTATACTGGGGCTACTTCAAGGGATGATGGTGAAATATCATCTACGTTATGTATACAGTGCTGAAGATGGAGAATTTACATGAGAGACCTGGATCAAATGCTTTCTCAGCCACAGATAGCAGGGCAGGGGGTAGCCCTGGGCCAGTAATTGTGGGTTTGACCTAAATTGCCTCAGAATTTATGTGAAATCTCAAATCTTCTCTATCTTGACTGCAGTGATTATCAGTGCTTCCTGTTCAAAGAGGTCATTGGACAGGTAAATCCAATAGTGATACTATTGGACAGGTAAATCCAATAGTGATACTAAATGCTGCAATTCCTCATACCTGCTTCATAATCCTGCCACCCAAACGGTGGCTTTTAAAAGGGCGATCAGAATCGACTGTTATGGGCTGTGTCATGCAGTGCTTTCAGGGCCCCTTCTGTCCCCTACAGTTAGGCATGGTGCAATATTAGCCTAGCTCAGCCCTTGATGCTCTGAACCACCACAGAAATATCCCTCACATTGCATTTGAGGAAGTGGACTCTAATCCGCACAAATTTATGCTGGGGCGAAATAAAAATCGTCAGCATGTCTCATGACTGCTGTTTATAGAAATTGTGCTAGTGCAGCAGGCAAAATATGACTCTGTGAGGAAGACAGGCACAGCGAGGTTGCCAATCTGTGCATTGCTGGGGCAAGCGAAAGCCACACCAGGAAAAGTGGATCCTTCCTTCCTTGCCTTCAGGCAAAATACCTGGTGCAACTGGTCCAACCATTTTGACACCACCAACATTCAGATTTGACCGGGGGAGCAGGGTCAGATCTAGGCCAAAGGCTACCCTAGATGAGGAGCAGCTTCTGGCGCATTTATTCCATTTTAGCTGCTCTAAGCAGCCAGTGTTTCCTCCTGCCCTCCAGGCAACATGGAATCCATGGAAAAGTGAAAACCCTTAACAAAAGAGTGCCCACGTTTGCATACACACCTTCAGAGAGAAGCGGAAAGCAAAACCTGCTTGGGGAACCTTCTGTGGTGTACCACGGACAAGTCTGGACTTGTCTTAATCCCCATGCATTCACTGTGTGGGCTTGCTCCCTAGAACGGATGGGTGCGCACAGCCAGGAAGTCCCTGCCAATATCGCCCTCACGCACCGCTTGCTGAATATTGTACCTACGCTGTCCCATTACTCAGAAATAAGTCACAAAACGATCATTCATGAATGCCGCGCCAACGAAGTCAGCGTCGGCCTGCTTTACAACTGAACGAAGCCTGTCTGCATTGCTTGGTCAAGCTGCTGAGTGGGTACTTGCGAAGGGGGCCGCCTGGGGGACCTGTTAAATTCCCCCACAGCAAAACGTGGTCGGAGGTTGGGGGGAAACACACACACACACACACACACACACATTCTGTTCTTTTTATTATTATTATTAAGTTTTATAACATACAAAAAAGAAAATTATAACATTAAAAACAAACAAGAAAAAAACCTAAAATAACAATAAAAAACCAGGAGTATCAATATATATTCATTAATACAATTTTTGAATATAATTGTGAATTCTTATAAGATATCCCACCACCCATCACCCCATGTGACCCTTCACCTGACTTCCGCAGAAGTGTCATATCAGTTTTAAACTTATTGTTAACATAATGTATAGATATTTTAAAAAGACTAATTTCTATAGCTCCCTAAGTAACTGAATGAAATCCGTTTTTGCCCGTTTATCCCGATATGCAGCGGCCTTTTCCCACATATTATTAAAGAATTTAGCACATTCGGTTCTTAACGCAGCCTCTCTCGAGCGCTGCAGCGCCGCCTTCCCCGCCCGCGCCCAGCCGCACCTCGCCCGCATCCCAGCTGGCCGCCGCCGCCGCCGCCCTGCTGCCGCGGGCTCCCTTCTCCGCCTGCGCCTTTAACGCAAAGCGAAAGCAGCCCTGCCATTGGCGGAGACGAACCACCCCCGGCACCCGCGGGCCGGGCAGCTGCGCACTCTTCTGCGCGGCCTCGCGAGGAGACCCCTCCGCCGGGCCGGGGAGGGGTCCCGGCTGCCGTCGGAGTGAGAGACGGGAGGTGTGTGTTTCGGTTTGATTCAGGGCTCTTGGGTGTTCTGGGAGGGCCGGCCGGGTCAACCAATGGTGAGAGTCTTGGGGATCTGGGTGCTGTTTTTGAAGTCCGGCAAAAGCAGGAAAGGTACGGGGATGCCGTATCCTGCATCCTTTGGATCGGGTGGAGAGCGAAAGGTTTTCTGCCCGCTCTTTGTCAGGGGGCTGGTCTAGCGTTTAGCAGGCTCGGAGCCGCTTCCAGCTCAGCATCGGAGCCGTGTCGGCGCCAGCACGGAGCTGCGGAAGATGGAAAGCCATCCTGGAGCAGGGCCTCTGAGCATGCACACCTTGCCTTTCCCTCCCCTCTTAGTAAACCGAGGCTCTCTCAAATGTTTAGGAGGCAGACGTTTCAGATCCGCAGAGGTCGCCTCTAGGTAGGCTTGTGTTCAGCTAGCCTTATTTTCAGAGATGAGCCAGATCTGGTTATCATTTTGAGATTGGGTGGAACTAGGATTGCCAGGTCCGTCTTCACCACCTACAGGTGAGGAAGGCGGCGGGGGGGGGGGACTTCAATGCCATTGAGCCGTTGCCAAAGCGGCCATTTTCTCCAGGTGAACTGATCTCTGTCTGCTGGAGATCAGTCATAATAGCAGGAGATCTCCAGCTAGTCCCGGGAGGTTGGCAGACCAAGATGGAACAGGACCTAAAGCCACAAGCTCAGACTAGCTCTGCTTTTTCTCAGCCTCCCATTTGGAGAAGCCTGCTGATGTTCCTGGAGCCATGGGCAGAAAGCGTCTCATCACAGACTCTTTCCAAGTGGTGAAGAAGAAGAAAAGAGATAGTAAGGAAGTAAAGACTCAGAGCCCTCCCTGTGGTGAGTATTGGCAAGGCTGGATGAAGTGTCCTTATTAAGCACTGTCTATGCATTGTGCAGGGGGCTGGACTAGATGACCCTGGTGGTCCCTTCCAACTCTATGATTCTATGATTGCCTGCTGCTCGTAATTGCTATTTACATATCTATGATCAGTAGTCAATTTTTAAAGTCCAAGCTGTTAGTACAACATAGGCCAGTTACCAAAGGAGTGGCTCCCCATTTGAGAAATGCAGGTTCTTGGGAGCAGTTCCCCATGGGACAGTCCTACATATATGACATGTAAGAGTCCTGTGGTACTACTTCTGTCTTCTGCTGCTAGCTTTCTTTTCAGATCTGCACTTAGTGCAGGAGGAACACCGAATGAGATTACCTATATTTGACAAGGAAGGTGAAATGTGTTTGTTTCTAGCATGGATAAACAGTTACAGCCATTTACCCATGCCAGAAACAACAGTGTAATTATTCGTTTTGATAGGGGTTACATGGCAGTGCTCCTTTGCAGAAGACAGCTACCACCACTTCCTACATCCCCCAGTTCTGTTCAGCCCACTGTCCCAGCTTCCTGGTGCTCTGGAGAGAATTGCTGAGCAGCAAGATACTTACCATGTGACTTGTACAGTAGTAATGTGGCAGGTGGGTCCTGCTTGTTCTAGGGGTTCCATGCACAGCAGTAAGAGAAGAAAAGGGGGGGGGCAATACCATATACTAACATCCTAGGAAATTTGCGCCACCGTGGTGACTGAGCACCAAATCACCTGCTCCCTTCCTCATTTTATAACATGCAAATATTAATGACTTGCCTGATAGTATAGTTGTGAAAATGAGTGATTGAGGTCTTGCGTAATGTAAAGTGATATAGTAATAACATTCCAGGAGTTAGAAGAATCCTAATATCTTTTCTGCGTTCGTTATGTCGAAGAGTACCAACAGTTCTTTTCTACCTAATAATTCCCACCGCCTTAGTCTAGTTATGACCTACAGAAGTTAATCATTAACAAGGGCATACATTATTTATACAGCAAGTAACAGGAGTATTTGGTCAGTATATGAGATCAAGGAGGGAAGGCAGCATGGTATAACCGGATCTCATCAGATCTCGGAAGCTAAGCAGGGTCAGTCCTGCTTAGTATTTGGATGTGAATCCACCAAGGAATACCAGGGCTGCTATGCAGAGGAAGGCACTGGAAAACCACCTCTGTTAGTCTCTTGCCTTGAAAACCCCATAGGGTGACCATAAACTTGCTGCAACTTGATGGCACTTTACACACACACACACACACACACACACACACACACACACACAAGATCAAAGTGTGTGTGTGTGGAGGGGAGGAGATGGATACAAAAAAAACCATGACTGTGGTTGAGTTGAAGAGAGCAGGTCAGAGGAGTGCTAGCAGGACTGGATAAGGCATGCTGTGAACTCCTGGAAGGGAGTGAAGGGAAACCAGAGGCTTTTCTGATCCATTTGTTTTATCAGATGCAGGGACAGTCCAGGTCGAAGCCTTCCTGCAAGATGCTGTGCACCCAGACCAGGCAGAGGTGTTGAAGCAGTTTGATCTCAGCTGGGAATTTGGGCCCTGCACTGGTAAGAGCTCCCAGACAAGACATGTGAAAAAGAAAAGGAGAGGGGGCATAGTCTGCCTGGACCGCCTCAACTTCAGCAGCTGCTGGCCTTGCAAGAAGGCTTCTTGGGAGAGGCACTCCTTCTGACATACCACTGTGCTTTCTTTTGCTGACAGGAATCACCCGCTTGCAGCGTTGGGAGCGAGCGGAGTTACTGGGGCTCAACCCTCCCACCACCGTGCAAGAGCTGCTGCTGAAGTACAAGGGGAATCCCACCATTATGCACAGGTTTGTACAGCTCTGCTTCCAACTCCCTCAGCCCCAGGGTGGATACCAGGTTCTGTACAGGAATCTGCTTGGAAGAGGAGGCTGGGTTATCAGTGGAAGGCCTTAGCCAATGGGAGAGAGGCAGCATGACTGCTTGGCTAAGGGCTGGGCAGTTTTTGTAACCATTGCATCAATGAGCAGGACACCCCAGGGGGTTAGATTCAAGGTGAACTGGAGGAAATGCAGCAAGGACGTGGGAGAGGAGGAAAGAAGAATCCATAATTCTTATAGATGAGTGGGGTCCTCCCTGAAGGGACACGGGCAATCTTGTCCCCCCCTTTTTTTCCCCCATGGAGCTTGTTCCAGGAGCTGCATAGTAAAATCACATGCGGGTTCATCATGGTAGAAAATCCCAGTGGCTATGATTGTATCATTATGATTTATTTATTAAATGCATTGCTTCTCAACTGGGATCCGAAGCAGCTTAGTGTTCACCCCTTCTCCATTCTATCCTCAGAACCACCACCCTGTGTGGTGGGATAGGCTAAAAGCAAGTGACTGGCCCAAGGTCAGTAAGCTTTTATGGCAGAGTGGGGAATTCAAACCAGGTGATCCTAGTCTAGCACTCCCAACTACAGCACACTGGGTGCATGCACCGTGACACTTAAAAAGCTCATTGCAGGCAAGATCATGCACGTTGGAGGACTGCCCCACCCCAGCTGTATCACTTCCTCATTCTACTCTATTCTGAATTTCCAGTCAGTACATTCACTACAGCCCCATGTAGAGCGTATCTGAGCCTTGAAGCTTTGCAGTTTCCTTTATTAGTCTTGTATTATAATCCAACTGCATGTGTTATTGTCCTTATCTTCCTTTAGAAAGTTCAGAATTGCTAACGGATTATTCCAGTACTCTTCCTTTGAGGCACTGGTCAGATCTATGAGTTTCATCATTGCTATATAGACCAAACTGTCTGGCTTCCCTTCTTTCCAGTTCACAGCATGCCTTATCCAGTCCTGCATCTGACTGCCGGAGTGGAGCCAGCATCGGGATATCAGTGGCTACAAAGTCTCTTAGAACATTAGATGGGAGGGAATAAGTAACCTTTATTCTATTTTTTCTAGGGCCCTTTTTTGCTCCTCTTAATTTTTTTAATTAATTTTAATTTTTTTCTTGTCTCCTCCTTCCTGCTGGCCAAGAGCTCACTGGCCTTGAAAGTTGAGAGCCATGGGATGCTACGCCTCCAGACGTATCATGTGTTTAAGTGGACCGTAAAATTGTGTCTGCTGGGGTGCCGCCATTGTGGCGCTGGAGGGAGCCCAGTCCAGTCCAGCTGTTTGGCAGTAGAGAGCAGTTTGGAGTAGAGAGGGCAACTAAGATGCCAGATTTGGAATCCTTACAGAATAACCATGTTCTGAATGCCTCCCTTGCAGCTTGTGGCATGAATATTCACTCTGAGACGAACAACTGGCAATACCTCAAGCCGAGAAGGAGTCCCTGCTGCTTTGATGTGGCTGCCAATTGAATAATTCCTTCATTCCTATAATACAAGTTGTCCATAGTATGAGGAAAGGCCCTGGGAAGATGCTGAGGAGTTCACAAAGGCCTACCCCAGCTGGCTTCTGGAGAGAGAATGCTGACTCCAAGCTGCCGGTAGCCAGTCTGGACCTTTCCCGGGAAATTTCTGTCGTCACATGGATACAAAAATAAAAGCTTGTTAAGAGAGAGAGAGCATGGAGGTAGTCTGTGCCAAATAAAGGTAGTGATTGATTTGTGCCAACTTGCTGGGTTTAACGAAGAGCAGCATGAATAGATCTTGAAGCTAGGCTTGAAGTGGTGTAGCGTATTCCAAAGAATGCTTCAGTAAAGAAATATGAGAAGGACTGGCAGGTTCAAGTACCACTAGGCTTAGTTTTATCATATATATTATCAGACAGTTGTTAAGAAAGAAAACCATCCCTTTCTCTAGCAAACTGGGAGTCTAGTTAGTAACAGCCCCTGACTTGTTTCTCAGCTTTGGGGCACATAACTTTAGGACATTGTCCATAAACCTTTAAGGTGATTTGGGATTTATTTAAAGTAATACTAAATGCTGAAAATGCTGCTCCCCTCCCCCTTCAAGAAAAACCAAGGCTATGCCTGAGATTCATTACAGCAATTTTAACATCCCCCTTGTGTCATATTTATTCCACTGGACTACCAAACCCTGTGCCATTTTATTGCAAAAGGTCAGTGTTGAAGAGATGACTGTATGTTGCAGGTGACCCTGGGAGATTTAAATTGAAACCGGGACTTTAGTATATTGCAGGGCCTCCAGGCTCAAATGGGTTGGATGGCCAAACAGCCACTTTGCAAGATACTCAGTGACTAATCAATAGCTTTTTTCCCCAGCAAAAAAAATTCAACCACAGTATGTGACCTTATCATGCTTTGTCTGCCAAAACCCCTCAAGTCATACCTCAAGTCCCAACCTCCCTGCTAAGCCCTTTCCCCCATGAAACTGCTTACTTCCCAAAATTATGTAATTCCAGAATAGCCAATTTCTTCATGCCCCAATCTTTGCAATCTACACAGCCATATGAAGGTACCTTGGAGAGTAAATACTACAAACTAGTATTTTTATAAAAAAAACCTTTATAAAAGGGAATAGGGTTATGATTTTACTGTCAGGAAAATATCAGGCAGTTTTATGGTATATATTCCAATTAAATTGTTTTTTTATTGTTTGTAATCCACCTTGAATCTCAGCAAGAAGGGCAGACATTACATAAGAACATAAGAAAAGCCCTGCTGGATCAGACCAAGGCCCATCAAGTCCAGCAGTCTGTTCACACAGTGGCCAACCAGGTGCCTCTAGGAAGCCCCCAAACAAGACAACTGCAGCAGCACCATCCTGCCTGTGTTCCACAGCACCTAAGATAATAGGCATGCTCCTCTGATCCTGGTGAGAATAGGTATGCATCATGACTAGTATCCATTTTAACTAGTAGCCATGAATACCCCTTTCCTCCATGAACATGTCCACTCCCCTCTTAAAGCCTTCCACGTTGGCAGCCATCACATTTTGGGACAGGGAGTTCCACAATTTAACTATGCGTTGTGTGAAAAAATACTTTTATCTGTTTTGAATCTCTCACCCTCCAGCGTTTTAGTATTATGGGAGAGGGAGAAAAACGTCTCCCTGTCCACTCTCTCCAAACCATGCATAATTTTATAGACCTCTATCAAGAGGGGAGCCTCAGCCGCTGCCTTTCCAAGCTAAACAGCCCTAAGCGTTTTAACCGCTCCTCATAAGGCAGTTTCTCTAGTCCCCTTTTCATTTGGGTTGCTCTTTTCTGCACCTTCTTAAGCTCTGTAATATCCTTTTTTAGGTGTGACCAGAACTATACACAGTATTCCAAGTGTGGTCTCACCATAGATTTGTACAAGGGCAGTATGATATCAGCAGTTTTATTCTCAATTCCTCATCTAATTATGGCCAGCACATACAGCACAGATCCCATCAGTGTGTATGTGAAGTTGGGATTTTTTGCCCCAATATGCATCACTTTACACTTGCTCACATTGAATCTCATTTGCCATTTTAATGCCCATTCTTCCAGTTTGTAGAGATCCTTTTGGAGCTCTTCACAGTCCGATTTTGTTTTAACCACCCTAAATAATTTGGTGTCATCTGCAAACTTGGCTACTTCGCTGTTCAACCCCAACTCCAGGTCATTGATGAACAGGTTGAAAAGCACCGGCCCCAACACAGATCCCTGAGGGACCCCACTGCTCACATCCCTCCATTGGGAGAACTGACCATTGATTCCTACTCTGTTTCCTATTTTTCAGCCAGCTCTCAATCCATAAGAGGACTTGTCCTCTTATCCCATGACTAAGACGTTTGCTTAGCAGTCTTAGCAGACATCAAATGAAACAAATAAAAGTAAAACAATAAAATAAACCCACCTGCCTATTAAAGTAATCATCAACGATGATTTTAGTCAATACAATCTGATAGCCTAAGATGGCACTCATTAAAGGCTTTCATCCAAATCACATCTGAATTTCAACCCAGAGGGACCTCTATACACTAGGGATATTACTCCCCCCCCCCGTTTCCTATCTTCACATCACTTGACAACCTTGGAAAGAACACACTCTGAACAGCACTAAGTGTGAAGGGAAAGTCTTTTGCATGTAAAGCCAAATCCTACAACATGCAATAGTAGCAGTACAGGCTGTTACCTCATTGACTGTGCCTATAAATGGATAGCAGACAAATGTCAACAACCATTCTTTTTGCTGGCATGTATTGTCTGCTGCTTAATTAATTATAAATCTAGCCAAGGGCAGTATGATATCAGCAGTTTCCTTCTCAATTCCTCGTCTAATTATGGCCAGCATGGAATTTGCCTTTTTTACAGCAGCCGCACACTGGGTTGACACCTTCATTGAGCTATCCACTACCACCCCAAGATCCTTTTCCTGGTCTGTCGCTCCCAGCACAGAGGAAGTGATAGGACTTCCTCTGGTCCCCTGTATGTTATAGGGGTGTATACATGAAACACTCCACGAAGAACAAACAACATTAGGGCTATATACTAGGGCTGTTCCTAGAAAACTAAGAATTACATAGATTTGAATAGTCATAAATTAGCTAGCAAATCAAAGTCTGGCATATTGCTATACTATGCTCTATTATTGAGCAACAAAGCCCACTGAAGATTAGGAATAGATGGTTTCCTGAAGCAATACCTATACTGATCAGGTATTTAGAAGTCCCACATATGAACAGTTAGCTGCTTCTCTCAAAATCCCATTACTCTTTGAATATATAACTGCTAGCTATATATGCATCACCTCCTTCCCTATTTAAAATGGCACAGATTAAATGCTTCTTTATGCTTATTATTGAAGAAGGGCCCATAATACAAGACAGAATCATACATTGCTTCACAGCAGGAAACACAGTTGTTTATACATCTAATAAAGACACAGAAATGTTACCATACCTGAATTCCTTTTCTGGTCAGCAGCAACATTTTCTCAAGTGCGAGTCTAAGAATAGTTAATCCCTTAAAAATAGAGTTTGGGATACAGACTAGTTTAACTCCACACTGAAACATGTTCTGACATAGCGAAGAATTTGCAGTTGATGAGACACAAGAAGTCAAGATCCCGTTGTTGGCATCATACAGGGTACAGCTTTACCACGTAATTTGTACCTCTTAAAAGCATGAGAAGCGCTGGCTTGCTAAACCTTAAAGTGATGGTTGGCATAACTGAGAATGTAACTGGCAACAATTAAAGCATAATAATGACAAATCTGGGAGCCAAAAGCCACAAGTCATTATTCTGTATAATCAGTATAAAATTTGTATTTGTTTAAAACCTGCAAGAGCAGCAATACAAAATAAAAAATCTCTGTATACATTTTTTCAAAGAAAATTTGATGGCAGTGTATATAAATCAGCAGTTCAGGTAGGTATATAGCAGAAAAAAGAAGTCTACAAGGATGAATGCATTATCAGTTAACAACTGATAAAACAGAATTATAAATTCTGGAACTGCAAAATGAAAGAGAAACAAGGGAGAGCCCAAAATGTTCATTATTTCTTTTAAGTAGGAAAAATCCACCAATATCCATATGCACTTATTTTAAAAGAAAAAAATTCAGCTAAACTTCGACTACTGGGGGAAATCCCATAGGACTGGAAGCTAAAGTGCCATCAATAATTACTGTTAAGGTGGGCAACATGTGGCTCACCACACTCTGTCTTGTGGCAATTTTCCCCATTGCTGGAAGCCTTCCAAACAGCAAATGGACCAGCTGCGTCCGTTTATGGCTATTAACAATATGTATGGATATGATACTATCTTTGGCTGATGCAAAATTCTAAAAATATCAACAGCACCACCTCCATACATGAGCAAAGGGTACACAAGTGGGCAGAACCAGCTGATATCCCAACAAGGGCAGTTGTCTCATATCAGGTCTCAAGCAGGCAGGAACATCTGGATTCGCAATGGGCTTTAGTATATCTGTGCCTCCCAAGGGCATCAACAGATTATACATTCCTAGCTTGAAGGGGACAATGGGGAAAATGTAGGCTAGTCACTCCACCTTTACATGCCCCACCCATGATAATGGATAATTAATTGTGGATGTTCTTGTGCCTATATTACAATGCACAAATAAACACTACAAAAGCAGTCAGTTGATTATCTGAAAGACACCAATTCATCTATGCAGCTTTCTGAAGAGATGGTTTTCTCCATACCCATATGTGTAAGTGATGAGAGAGTATATATGTAGAGAACAAGAATGGCTGCATACACAGAGTTTCACCACACTCTTTGCACAAAAGCAACGTCCTCAAAAGATATGAAGGTGGCTTGTTCTCAGCTGGGAGTTGGGTTTGTTTAGTTTTTAGGGAGTTGGGTTTGTTTAGTTTGGAGAAGAGAAGGTTGAGGGGAGACATGATAGCCATGTTCAAATATTTGAAAGGATGTCATGATGAGGGAACTAGCTTGTTCTCTGTTGCTTCAGAGACTAGGACATGGAGTAATGGATTTAAACTAATAGAAAAGCGATTCCACCTAAATATTAGGAAGAACTTTCTGACGGTGAGGGCTGTTTGACGGTGGAATGTGCTGCCTCGGAGGGTTGCAGAGTCCCTGTCTTTGGAGGTCTTTAAGCAGAGGCTAGATGGCCATCTGTTGGGAGTGCTTTGATTGTGGGATCCTGCATGGCGGGGGGAGGGTTGGGGTCACTGGGGATGTGGGGGGAGGTAGTTGTTAATTTCCTGCATTGTGCAGGGAGTTGGACTACATGACCCTGGTGGTCCCTTCCATCTCTATGATTCTACCAAAGTCTGAATAAAAACAAGCAAGGATTATTGGATTCCCCCAGCTCCATTCCATTTCAGATTTACTCCACAGATCTTCTGTTGGAAATTCACAAACTTTAAGGAGAAGAATCCCAGGAGGAAAGAGGGAATGCATTGGTCCTTCCCTCAGACTCCCCCCACATTCCATCCTCAGTGGGCATAGAGGGGGGAAAGTTCCAGGTGCCATGGGTCCACATTTCCACAACTTAGTTATTGCAAGAAAAGTACCTCCATGGCTTTGCTAAAGTTCCCTGGTGTCTGCCAGATCCCAGGAAAAAACAATTTATTGGAAATCTTTGGATGAGCATTTTTGCCACTAAGGGATCACCAGACAAGCATAGCTAAGAATTCAGTGAGATTCCCTAAGAATACAAGAGCAGCCCTGCTGGATAAGGCCAGTAATCCATCTAGTCCAGCATCTTGTTTCACACAGTGGCCAAATAGCCACCCTGGAAGGCCAACAAAAAGGGTGTAGAGGCCAAGGGCTTCCCTTGATGTTGCTGCCTAGAATTGGTATTCAGAGATTTATTGCCTCTGAATATCAAGGTTCCTCTCTCCATTAATTTGTTTAATTCTGTTAAAGCCACCTATGCTAGTCGCCATCAATATGTCCAATGACGCTGAGTAAAGCAGTACTTTATTTTATCCATCCTGAAAATATTGCCCATCAACTTCGAGTGCCCCATGGGAGAGAAAAGGTTCTCGCTACCTACTACGAAGCACTGGGAAACAGTGTGGTAGGCTCCCTTATTTCCTTTCTATTCTAGCAGGTATCAGCTCTATAAAACTAGGAATTAGGCACGCTGGCTTCCTATTGTAGATGGACAGAAGTATATAGATAGGCTCCTGCTATTTCTATGTGGAAGCAGTAGTATGGACTGGAGCAGGAATAAGTGCTGGTGGTAAATGGCATTTCCCCCATACCCCACACTATCTTGCCACTAAATGTTGGAGGATTCTGACCATAGCAGGGAGTCTACAATACAACAGGAGGTGATGAAACCCTGATCATACCACACCCAAGGCTGATGTGTGGTCAACACTGTTTGTGCCCAGCCACAATGAACTCCAAATTCTACTCCAAGGTAATCCAAGTTCTGGGACTGGAATTATCAAGTATAGACAGTATTTTATAAAAAGTTAACTGAAGGAACACAGAGTTGGAGGCTCTAAAATTGGGGAACAGTAGCCATAAGCAATAATAAAGCCAATGTGAGGGTCTCTGTCTTTGTGTCTCTGCTTTCCATCACCTGCGGTGTTATCAGTGAACTCGTAAAAGCAGTTCACACCTTCTGGTCTCAGGCGCCAGGCCTGATGGCCCATGTATCTTCCCCCCCCCGCTGTTCTTCCTGCCAGTACTCCCTCAGGCCGGTGCGGCCTTGGAAGTGTGATAGTCGCACCAGACTTCCTGGGATCCGTCTGATGTTTTGTATTATGCCAAGCTTGTAACTTCCCATAACAATAAGTGTGAACCCCAGTGCCCCAGTGCCCTGGAGTCAATATATTCTGTAAACCCGTATAGCCCCTCACTTGCAACTTTCTACCTGTGCCTGTCTCATCTCCTGAAGGCTTCAATAAATCTATTGTTTCTGTATCAACGTCTGAGCAACTGATTTGGAGAAGCAAACTCAGAGAGGGGGATCTCTCACATTAAGTTGCAAGTCCTTGCCTCTCGGACTGCAGCTGTACCGCTTTGGACAGAATGTCAGCCGACGAGGACACCACCCCTAACCCCGATGCCCCCAAGGAACCGGATGAGCCGGAGAAGCCGGACCCGAAGGAGGAGGGTGCCAAGCCAAAGAAACCGAAGGATCGCGCCCCCGACCAAGATCGGGACGGACGTCCCCGGGGGCTTACTTATTGGCTGGACTCTCCCAAGGGCTGGTCGCTCTCGCGGACTGCGGCGAAGGATCGCCGGTTGGCCTTCCCCAGCACGGGACTCGAAGGGGACCCGGCCCGCAAAGAGGCCCTCATGGAGGAAGAACGAAAGCAGTGGCAGGAAGACCGCCGGGCTATGCAGGAGCAGATGGAGATCATGCAACGCGTAATGGGTGAGATGGCCACGACCCTAGATGCGCTGAAGTTGCAACCTCCAGCCGGTGCTCCCCCGGACGGGGCGCCGGTAGTTCCGCCCGCAACCCCTGCCCCCCCGGCCCGTCGGGACCTGAAAGTCACGTATGACGGGTCGGGAGACCAGTTGACCTTTTTTATGGTCCAAGTAGACATTTTTATGCGGGAACAAGGCCGAACCTTCGTTTCTGAGGAGTCCCGGGTGCAGTACGTGGCTTCCTTACTGCAAGGGGAGGCGGCTGCCTGGATGGTGTTGCAGTATGAACTCCGCTCGCCGGTGCTGCGAACCCTGGACGAGTTCATGGTAGCACTCCGAAACCGTTTTGAGGACCCGACTCTGGGTGAGCGGGCTAAAGCCTCCCTGATGCAACTGCGCCAAGGGACTAAGTCGGTGGCGCAGTATGCAAGTGAGTTCCAGTCACTGGCTAGCCGAATTCTGGACTGGAGTGAAGCTACCTTGGTACAATGTTTCAGGGAGGGTCTCGACCCAGACCTCCAACATTGGGCCTTCATGCAAGGGAACCCCCCGGATGTGGAAGGTTGGGTTCGCCATGCTGCTGACATCGAGAATCGCAAACAACTCCTGAACTTGTCCAAGCAACGGCTTGGGCGAGACCCCAGGCCCCGAGGTGACCGTGGCCGGGAACTCCGGCAAGGGGGTGGCGGGGGTCTCTCGGCGGCGGAACGCCGCAAGCGGTTCGAGGCCGGCGTCTGCCTGATCTGCGGGGGAAAGGGTCACTTTGCATCGCAATGCCCCTCTCGCTCAGGCCGTCCGACCCCCCCCCGCCAAACCCAGGCCGAGCCGACGAAACCGGCCGCCGACAGCCAGCCTCGCCGCAGAAGTGGACCACTGAGCCGGCGCTCCGGCGCACCCTCCGCTCTCCACGCGCGCCCCCAGGATGGGGCATCCGACTCTACGGTCCCATCGGGGTCCCGGATTACAAATACCGTCTTTGATTCGGACGGCTCCCCGGAAGCCACCACCCCGTCCCCCTCTTCCAGCGAGGAGGAAGAGTGGGAACAGCCGGCAAAAAACGCCGTCGGTCTGCTGTAGAGGGGGCTCCGCAGCAGACCGTCCCTATCGTTGTGCAAGGAGCTCCACCGATGGTAAGCGCCCAAGAGGACAATGTATTTGTGCGTGTTCATCTGTCCCTACCCAAAGGGGGTCCCCCGTTAGAGGTCCCCGCGTTGGTCGACTCGGGGTGTGCCCGCACCATGATAAATGAGGAAACTGCCAAGAAGTTGGGTGTCCGGCGCAAGCGGCTTCCGGGACCCCTCCGTTTTTCCCAAATGGACGGGAGTGACTTTAAACGGGGCCCTGTGACCCACAGAACTGCAGCCGTGATTATGTCCGTGGGGGAACATTGGGAACGGTTGTATTTCACCATCGCCCCTATTGTAACCCCTGTGGTGTTAGGGATGAACTGGTTACGGGGACACAATCCCTCCATTGATTGGGTTAAACGGGTGCTGTCCTTCCCCGAAAACCCCTGTGGATTGCATGACAAGGAACGGGTACTCAGAACTCCAGCCGCCGCACTGGTAGGGTCCCCCGCCCCAGTCTCTCCTCAATTACCCTCTGAGTACTCGCAGTTTACTGATGTTTTCGATGTTAGAGAGTGCGACGAACTGCCTCCCCACAGAGAAACGGACTGTGCCATCGAGATTGTAGGGGAAGGCAAACTGTCTAAGGGGAAGGTTTACCCCATGAGCCCTAGTGAAAAGACTGTATTGCGAGACTATCTGGATGTCAATCTGGCGAGGGGTTTCATACGCCCCTCCAAGGCTCCTTATTCAGCCCCAGCTTTCTTTGTAAAGAAAAAGACGGGAGATTTAAGACTGTGTATTGACTTTCGCAGACTGAACGCAGTCACCCAGTCTAATGCTTACCCCCTCCCTCTTATTCCTGACCTTCTAGCACAATTAAAGGAGGGCCGAATCTTCACCAAACTGGACTTGGTAGAAGCCTACCACCGCATTCGCATCAAAGAAGGAGACGAACCCAAAACGGCCTTTTCCAGTTGTTTTGGGATGTTTGAGTACCTGGTCATGCCGTTCGGACTTTCGGGGGCTCCGAGTGTCTTTATGCAATTAATTAATGAAGTTTTGCATGATTTACTGTTTCGGGGGGTGGTGGTATTTCTCGATGACATTCTTATTTACTCTGAAACCATGGAAGAACATGTGCGCCTAGTGCGAGAAGTGCTCCAGCGGCTGCGGGAGCACAAACTGTATGCTAAGGTGTCCAAGTGTGAATTCCACCAACCTTCTATTACATTTCTGGGGTATGTGATTTCCCACCAAGGGTTGGAAATGGACCCCGCCAAGGTCCAGGCGGTGCGGGACTGGGAAACCCCCACTACCCGCCGCCAACTTCAACAGTTTTTGGGGTTTGCCAACTTTTACCGGAATTTCATTCCCAACTTTGCCCAAGTTGCGCTTCCCCTCACTGCCCTGTTGCGTACCAAGGACAGGGGGGCTAGCGCCGCACTCCCCTCAGCCCGTCTGCAATGGTCTCCCCAGTGCCAGCAAGCTTTTGAACGTTTAAAGCTACTTTTTTCATCCGAACCCGTTTTGGCTCACCCGGATTGCACCAAGCCCTTCGTGGTGCAGGTGGATGCCTCGGATGTAGCCATGGGCGGGGCCCTATTGCAGAGGGATGAGGGGGGACGGTTGAGGCCATGCGCCTACTTCTCCAAGAAGTTTTCCCAGTCCGAAATCAACTGGGCCATTTGGGAGAAGGAGGCAGCAGCGGTCAAACATGCCCTTACCATATGGAGACACTTCTTGGAGGGGGCCGAGCTGCCGTTCGAAGTGTGCACAGATCACAAGAATCTTGAAGCTCTCAAGGGAGCTAGAAAACTCAATGCCAAACAAATTCGGTGGGCCCAATTTTTTGCAAAATTCCGGTTCACCCTCAAACATGTCCCTGGCAAAGAAAATGCCCTAGCTGATGCTTTGTCACGACTTCCCCAGTATCGCAACGATTTCGATCGCCCCGTCGACTCCCTGTTCACTCCCGAACAGCGAGGGGAAGTTCCTGACTTGGCCGTCACCACCCGATCCCAAGCCCGCCAACCGGAGACCCCCCCTACGCTCAAAGGTATCCCGGAAGCATTCCAACAGCGACTCCGAGACGCCTCCTTACAGGAGGAGGAGCACCATCTCCTCCCCACTGGCTTGGAACGAACCAACACTTGGTGGGTGCAAGGGGGGAAATTATATGTCCCATCTTCCCTTCGCAAAGAAGTATTGGGACTTGTACATGGGGCCAGGCTAGCGGGTCATTTTGGTTTCATAAAAACGCTTCACCTGGTTCGAAGGCAATTCTGGTGGCCCGGTATGAGATCTGATGTAGAGTTGTATGTGCGCAGCTGCCCCACCTGCGCCACAGCCAAGAAACGGATGGGAAAACCCCCGGGGCTTCTCAAACCGCTTGAGAACCCCTCCCGTCCCTGGGAAGTCATCGCCATGGATTTTATCACCGACCTACCTCCAAGTCGGGGGAAAACGGTTCTCTGGGTTATCACAGACCTTTTTTCCAAACAGGTTCATTTCGTTCCATGTGCAGGTCTTCCTTCAGCCCAGGGCTTAGCTAAACTGTTCATCACGCACGTCCTCAGGCTACACTCGATCCCGAGGAAGGTCCTCTCCGACCGGGGGGTCCAGTTTGTTGCCAAATTCTGGCGGGCTTTCCTAAAGTTAATGGGAGTGGAGGAACAGGGCCTTTCTTCCGCCTATCACCCCCAAACGGATGGTCAAACAGAACGAGTAAATGCGGTAGTAGAATGTTATTTGCGTTGCTATGTAAATTTCCACCAGGACGACTGGGTCGACCTGCTGCCATTTGCCGAATATGCGTACAACAATGCGCCTCATTCCTCTACCGGCTTTAGTCCCTTCCAAGTTATATACGGGACGGATTTTGGCCCTTTCGGTTCTGCCCCCGTCTCGCCAGAGCTCCAGTCTACCCCTGATCTTCAGGAGTGGATTCAGGTGGTTAAATCCACCTGGCCATGGTTGCTCAAAAATCTGGAAAGGGCAAAAAGCAAGTACAAGGAACAAGCAGACAAACACCGGTCTCCGGGGTGGGAACTCAAGGTGGGGGAGCAAGTCTATCTGTCCACCAAAAACCTCCGCTCTCTTCGCCCCTGCAAAAAACTGAGCGACCGTTATGTAGGACCTTTCCCCATTACCAGAGTAATCAACGAGGTTACCGTGGAACTGAGTCTCCCTAAGACTCTCAAGGGAGTTCATCCAGTCTTCCATATAAGCCTCCTCAAACCTTATGTAGCAGCTCCCCAGTTCCACCCCCCTCCCGCTCATGAGATTCCTACCGTAGTAGGAGGGGATACCCATTTGGAAATATCCAAGGTTTTAGATTCCAAATGGAAGAAAGGGAAACTGTTTTACTTTGTTCGCTGGAAAAACCTTGGCTCCGCTCATGACGAATGGGTGGCCGCACCCCACATGGCAGCTCCTCGCTTGGTCCGAGAATTCCACCTCGCTTATCCCGATAAGCCTCGTCCTCTCGGAGGGGGGCCTTAAGGGGGGCAGAATGTGAGGGTCTCTGTCTTTGTGTCTCTGCTTTCCATCACCTGCGGTGTTATCAGTGAACTCGTAAAAGCAGTTCACACCTTCTGGTCTCAGGCGCCAGGCCTGATGGCCCATGTATCTTCCCCCCCCCGCTGTTCTTCCTGCCAGTACTCCCTCAGGCCGGTGCGGCCTTGGAAGTGTGATAGTCGCACCAGACTTCCTGGGATCCGTCTGATGTTTTGTATTATGCCAAGCTTGTAACTTCCCATAACAATAAGTGTGAACCCCAGTGCCCCAGTGCCCTGGAGTCAATATATTCTGTAAACCCGTATAGCCCCTCACTTGCAACTTTCTACCTGTGCCTGTCTCATCTCCTGAAGGCTTCAATAAATCTATTGTTTCTGTATCAACGTCTGAGCAACTGATTTGGAGAAGCAAACTCAGAGAGGGGGATCTCTCACAGCCCTAACTTGATAAAACTCCCAGGTAGCCCCATTTTACAAATGTACTCCCCATGCTTTTCAGCCTTTTCATTTCAGCCCCCTGGAAGCAGACTCTCAAGATGGTGAATTCTGTGCTAGAAACAAGATTCCGTCCTGTAGAAATCCAGCAGATACACAGGAAAAAATCCCCAGCCCTATAACTACTGTTAGTATTTAAGGTGCCATGGACTCTTGTTTTATTTAGTTTTATATAAGATTTCTGACCTGGACTGAAAGATGGGGAAAACTGAGTATTTGTGCTAGAAGAGTGTATGTGGATGTACTTACATAGGTAAAGTTTGCTACCAGCATACAACACATGGAATTTGCAAGCAGGAACAGTTGACTAAACATCCCAATTCACTGAGGAACAGAGCACTAAGTCATACAAAGGAGGAAACATCCCTGGGTCACACTGAGAGAAAACGAAGTTCAGAGGCACCTAAAAGAAACCGCAAGACTCTGTCCAAATAACATCACTGCCCTCTGGTGGGAAAAACGAGGAAATGGAAACCACACCAACCTCGTTTGTAGCCTACCTCCTAACCGAGTTCCAAGGACTGAAGTGTTGTCCAGCATCCCCTCAGGGGATTAAGTGGGACTTGTAGCTCTGAGCCTTGTTTTGCGGCTCTGCAACCCCCACCTAAGGTTTGAAGTCTACATTTTGTTCTGTCAAAGAGGGAGTTAGCTGGCCAGCAATCCCCAGAGATTCCCTTCTTTGTAAAGCTCGGCCCCCATACGGTCATGGAAGCTAGTGCTCTGCTTTGCATGACAGAGGAATTCCTGAGTTAGAGCTCCTGCTACTGGCATTCTTAGTAGCATCAGGGGCTACATGAGGCTGTATAACAGGAACCAGTGGAGGACAAGAGATGGCCTGCAGAGCTTGTTCAGGCAACTGGGCTGGCTGCGTCAGTATGGATGTAATCTTGCTAAGCTGCAGGAGCGAGCCAGAGATAGCTGAATGGAGAGGAGAGGGAGAGAGAGAGAAGAGGATATTGGTGAGTCCTGAGCATGCGTCCAGAAAAGATAAACTGTTTTGAGAATGCATGGAAGACTCTTTAAACCAACAATACAGCCTAGCATTCCAGTGCCACATTGTGGGCTTTCCTGGGACCCCAGGAGCCTTGGATGCAAGGCATGGAAAGGAACAAAGTGCTGGGAAACAACTTGACTGATCAAGAGACTAAGAGTCAATAATTCTGAGCTCCATTCAGCTGGAGCATGGGCATACTGCAACTGTGGCTCTCACTTCCTCTTTGGTCCTCAGTTATCAAGAGGCGACACACAGGACACCTATACTTAAAGTGAGAGACAGTACAAAAGCAATTTCTTAAATATTGCAGCAGAAGAAGCACCCCTGAACAGGAAGGGGGAAAGTCCTTAAGGCATACCAGGGCGCAAGATGGGCAGGGTGCAGTGCTGCTCCAACCAACTCAACACCGACTGGAAGAATTCCTTGATGCCGCCTGTGCTCACTGTCCTGGTGTAGCTCTCAAACAGTGGCTTGATTACCACACTAAACTGCAGGTTGAAAAGAGTTAAGGAGCTTACACAGCCAAGCCTCCCACTCCACACCCCACTTTTAAGCACTCAGCGGGGCATTTTTGCAGCATCAAGCCTCGCAACCCCACAATTTGCTCACTTTGCTGCACCCTCACATCCTGCCAAGTTTCTCTGTTCCCAGCTGCCAGTGGATACAAGCCAGAAGCGCCAGTCCTGTGAGGTGCGCTGGCGCACATACTCTTCATAGAGCTGAGAAGCCTGATCTGATCGTGGTGGTAAAACAGGAGCTCCACTGGGTGGAAGCTGATGCTGGAACTCACTGTAGGAAAAACAAAAACAGGACAGGCACAACCCATCCACATTACCTGTCTTCTCGATCTATGACAACCCTCAACCCCTTAAGGCCACAGGACTGGTTCCAGGTTTTGGAGGGCCCCAGGCAGAGAGTGCTTGGAGGCCCCCTGTCCCCCTGGCACAATCACACCTGCCTCCTCCCTGGTCCACTGCTTGAACACTGCCCCTTCCCCACCCTCTGCCCACTCCCCATTTGTGCACTTGCTGTTGCTGCTTGCACCCCTTTGCTCATAGGGGAACAGCGGCAGGCCCAGCAGGTGGCCAAGAACCCTGGCAGCTGCCCCACTTCAGGGGATGCTGGCCCTGGCAGGCCACTCCGCAACTCACTCGATGGCTGTGCTCAGCTCTTCAATTTCACTGCGCAATCTTTCTACTGTTGCCCGAGCTTGTCGGTGCTCCCGCTGCAGTCTCCCCACATATGTCACACTCTTCTGCAGAAGCACTGCTTTGCTAAGCTGGGGGGAGAGTAGATATGTAAGAGGGGGCAGAAGAGCAAAGAGAACAGGAACAGGCCTGGCACAGCCACAGAGCCAATGGCCAGGAAAGAGGAGAATATGTACCTTTGCACTGGTATGATCAGATCCTGGCAGCACCAGAATGGCAAGAGTGTTGAAGCCAGAGCTAATGACCATACGCCGGGTGTAATCCGAAGAGGCAAAAGTGGACCTTCGGCTTCCCCGCAACTGCCAACCAAGTCACAGGATTTCAGACACCAACCAGATCCCTGGCTATACATCTGATCTTGCTCCATGCTTTTAAATATAGTCTAGACATTCCCCATTACCTTGGCAGTGGGACACCTGGACATTTCCTGCGGGCTGCAGAGAGTCCTGTCCTCAACCTCCTCCTTGGTTTTGGAACCTGAAAAGAAACCCAACAATACTGGGAGAGGTAGGCGATCCTTTAAGAACACACCCTATCATTCCCCTTGGCATGGCATACTGACAAATCCATTGAGGATGGATGAGATATTTCCAAGAAAGGGGACTAAGCAGCCTCACACACTCCCTAGCCTGCTTACCAGTGTCAGGAGAGGCTGCATTGGCAGCAGGCGGAGACTTCTCTGTTCCAGAGACTGAGCGCAACATGACATTAGCAGGGAGTTCTGGGGTGTCACATACCTGTGGAAGAGCATAAAATAAGGGTATGAGAGGAGCCGGATAAGAATGTGGAAAACAAGGATGTGTGTAGATGGCACAGGATAGTTTTCTCACCTGTCCAGAGTTCATGGCTGGAGTAAGGGGCAGTGAGGCTGGACCTGAGGATTTAAAAAAAATCTTTTTGCTTTCTGAGCCTCTATGACTTCACCATGTGCATACAAAACCTGGTTACTAAAGAGACATGCCAGGCAACTATTGAGGTCCAATCTAGCTGCTCTTTGATAAACTAGATTCTGGTTACTTCATCAACCAAGAAATTTCCCCAGCTCTTAAATACGAAAGTACCCCAAATAACTGAAAATATAGCCCAAGCCAAGAGTCTCTAGTGAAATCAGTGGCATCTTACCTAATGCAGCAGCTAATGAACATCCCTGACTGAGAGATATACAAATCTCTTATAACATGTATCCAGAATGTCTAGCTTCTCCACACATAAAAGCTTCTCCTAAAATTCCTGCATGCACCATCCTGTTCCAGCCTGGCAACCACTCCACTATCCACTTACCATTGCTGGGCTTCTGCACCTTTAGTAGTACAGAAATGGACTAGAGAACAAAGTTCTGGAGATAGTTTTAGTGGGCAGCCGTGTTGGTCTGCAGTAGAACAATTAGATTAGAGTCCAGGAGCACCTTAGAGACCAACAAGATTTTCAGGGTAAAGCTTTCGAGAGTCAGAACTCCCTTCTGGAGGTGTAGCTTCTCATTTCATAATGCTTCTTTCTTAAAAGAAGCATTATGAAATGAGAAGCTACACCTCCAGAAGGGAGTTGACTCTCGAAAGCTTTACCCTGAAAAGAAGCAATACAGATCTGCTCTTCCACTTCAAACCAACTAAGAACAGCTTGTTCTGTATAGCTTCTGATAATCCTGAGACTGCGTCTTGAATAAGAATATACATTTTAAAAATGAAAAAAGTTCATAACTAAAAAAAACTTTGCATCCTAAGTTTTTATTTCATTTCATCCAGTGATTTAAGGTTGTTGTTTTTAAACCTATACTACATTTGGAACAACATTCTCATTCTTGGTTAGGTTTTATCAAGATAGTTAAAGTTGCTTCACACATCAGCCTTAAACTGCAAAAATCTCACCTGTTGCTCTGAAACCTGCAAGAAATGGAACTATTTGTTATTCGGTGGCCTAGCCTATTTTTCAAGAGGATGGTTGCTGGCGATGATTCTGCAAAGACACCCTTTGTATGAGGATATATTAATATACATTATCAGTCAGTGCAATGCACTGTTGATACACACCTAACTCAGAGAGCAATCCTAAGCAGGTCTACTCAGAAGTACGTTCCATCTTGTCAGTGGGACTTACTCCCAGGAAAGTTAGGATAGTGGCCTTGGTCTCTATAGATAGAATCTAAATCTGTAGGTAATGCAGGCATTGCTATTCAGTGCATGAAAGATCAAGCCACAGATAATTTTCAAGGGTTACAATAGCTATAAATAGTAGAAAACGCTCCCCCTAGTCAGCGACAAGACCTGTCCACTTTCTGTATAGAAAATAGCTTCTGTTTTTCTTGATTCATGAGTACAAAATTAAACTCCTTATTAATTCATGAATTTGTTTAAAACGTTTCTTAGAGACATTCCCAAAGTAAAAAAATCTAAAACCTCCCTAATCTTCCCAAAGACTACCAGAGACAGGCTAGATCAGACAACAAATCTGGGAATAAGAAAATCACTCCACCCCACCCCTGAAAAAAGAAAGAAAAAGAACAAAGTATATGAGCCCCCAGGATGTCAAAATCCACAAGGGAAGCCCCACTGCTCCCAAGCCTTACCCTTTTACATCTCCATCAGCACTTCCCCAATTCAACTGCTCCTTTTAAACTGACAGCCTGTCCTGGTAGGAACATACCAGATGCAAGCAGGCAGGTGAGAAAGGCACTGGGAGGTGCTGCCTGATGATGAAAAGAGGGTGCTGGAGCAATCCGTGGTAGCCGTCTGGCCCTTCCAATCTTGGTTGGGGGAGCAGCAGTAGGCACAGCAAAGGTGCCTGACGATGTGGATGAAGAGGGTGAGGAGGGCTTTTCTGACCCTGTGTGGTTGATGACTGAGAAGACCAAGGTGGCTTGAGGTTGGATATGCAGGACCTGAGAAGCAGGCAGGGAACTGATCCTCACTGGAGAGTTGGGGAAGAATGGCAGGAAAGTCTGCTGTCCATTCAGAGGTTCAGGTGGCTCCACGTCCAGGGAGATGGGAATGGGCATGAGAGAGTCTCCAGGTGGTGGAAGTTCCTTGAGGTCAGTGGTAATGGGAGACACATCTGCGTCACACTGACTCAAGGCAGTAGCATCTGTTAGTAGTGTGTGAGCCTGGGGTGGGGAAAAGAGGGGACGAGTCAGGTACAGTTCTTTAGTCCAGGCTTGGGTCCACCTGGAGAAGTCTGCACTAGGCATCACCATGCATACACAAACCATTCCAGTTGCAACTGCAAGAGCTCCTGTTGTGCAGCTCTTTGTGATGCTAAAAAGAGGCAATTCAGACCCCCAAATCAGGCACTGACCACCAGACAAGTCCAAGAGTTGGGACAGTGGTATTAGATAAATTGCTGTTCTTTACCTGCACAGTTGGCTGAGAACGACAAGAAGTGATGAAGTCTGTGAAGAAGAAAGAAGAAGCAAAGGTACATGGCTTGAAGAAGCCAAAAAGCAGGCCCGTCAATACAGAGGGACATGGGGGTGGGTGGGAATGTCCCATTATAGAAATACACCAGACCCCCTCTCTGAATATAAGGAGAAACCATGCATGCAGTTTTCCAGTCAACGCATTTACTGACTGATTTCACTCTCAGCTGCCCTGTCCTATAATCTTTCATCCCTTTCCTTCCTTCTTTTCATCTGAGAGCACTAAGCAGAAAACTCTGTGAAATCTATACCATTTTTGGAGAGTGTCCTTTACTTGTAGTAGGGAATTTGCAGCCGAAGCAGATGGGACAATGGGAGGGTGGGGGCAACATGACATCAGGGAGTGCTCTGTCCTGATCATTAATTGTAAGCCACTTTGCTATAACCTGCATGTATAAAAGAATGTGCGCTGCTGAGAATGTGCAGAATGCCTTTTCCTTACCAATGAATAACCACTATCAAGCCCATATCCTCACCTCTCTCAAAATCAGGAATTAGGGCTAAAGGACTAACGGGGCATAACATTCAAGCAGTTTAGAAACTATTACCACAGAAAACACGTACAGTACTTCAATTCAAAGTACTTCAAAGAGGGACCATAATATCAATGCAATCTGATGCCCCATTCACTACTTCTGCTAACAGCCCAACAAATACTTGAAAAAAATTGATGCTAGAAATGCAAAAGGTGTCTGGATCTAATCCACTATCAAAGTACATTTGATGACCACCTTAAAACATCAGGACAGTCTCTGGCTGAACAGGAGAAAGCTGGCCAACGGGACAACAGATTCTTACTTCCACTCTTTTACTCTGAATCTCTTCTACTCTCCTACTCTCACAGCAGTCTCGGCTCAGTGGTAGAGCATCTGCTTGGCATGCAGAAGGTCCCAGGTTCAATTCCCGGCAACTCCAGTTAAAGAGACTAGGCAAGTAGGTGATGTGAAAGACCCCTGCCTGAGACCCTGGAGAGCTGCTGCCAGTCTGAGTAGACAATACTAACTTTGATGGACCAAGGGTCTGATTCAGTATAAGGCAGCTTCATGTGTTCATGTGACATCTGTGATGGCATTTAGGTTTCAGGATGTGCTCTGAGAAGTAGAGAAGCAGCAACTATTTTGGTTACCTTTCCTAGCTGCTGGAATAGATAAGAGGAGCTTGAAGGAGTCAGAAGAAATAGCACAGGAAGCAGAGTTGAACCACTGGAGACCATGACAGACTGAGGGAGAGCTAGCTGGGCTGCCTGTAAAGGTCCAGGCAAAGAAAAAAAGAGAGAAATAAAAGGAAATAAAGCAAAAAGGAGTATGAGAACATACTGGATCAGATACAATAGCCGTGGTACTGAGACACATGTGGAACAGTGGCTGGAGTCAGATTTGTTCTGCGACAACAGCCACTATAAAAACACACAAATTGGATAATCATATCATACCTACACATTCTAAACACACACTCTACACATATAATGGAAAAGCAAGGCTAACATCTTTCCAATTTACCTTTGTACAATTTCTAGCACAAGGCAGAGAAGCAGATAGTAGGATGTTTAAAGTGATCAGTTAAATCAAGGACTCAATTATGATTTTTCAAAATGCAGCTAAGATAACCTTAACACACAAATATATGAACTGCCAAGAAGAGAGTTATAATGTTATGTGCATGTTGACTAATTTAGTATATTTTAACTTGTCTGCAGACTGGCAGAGCTCTATCTGGACATATAATGTTCGCTCTGTCAGATTTCTATTCTAGTCTTGTGTGAACTACAATCAATGGCAGGTAGGAACACAGGCTGTGTTTGCTCTCGCCAGCTGCATCTTCCAACCAGAGCTCTGATAATTTCTGATTCTCAAGATCACGAGCCATCCTTTCAAAACCCAGTGTCTTCACCAGTGGCTTTTTAAAATAAGCAAGAGTTAAAAAAAAAAATTCTAGGACTTGATGACACACCTATCACATTATCTCTCTAACAGTTGCTTTAAATTGCTCTCTAACCATGGGAGCAATGCAATATGAATGAGACAATTCTAAGGGATACTACACAGATTATGGCAGCAAAATGCATTTCCTCATGAATATATGCTTTAGGGAATTACAGCTAATCAGGAGTTCCTTGCAGCATGTACTCTTGTTCTGGAATGCAAATGTGACACTTCATGTTTAAAAAATATGACCATGCACTTAAAATAGTGGCTTGTACCCTACCATTCCACTCCAAAAGTCTGCCGCCTTCCTTCAGCCAAAGTAGCCTAATCTACAACAGAAGTGACTATACTGCTGAAGGACAAGCCACTTCTGTTGGAGGAATGCTTCTCAGAATGGAAAAAGGCTTAACGCTGAATACAGTGATAGAATACAAACAACTGTAGGCAGCAAACCTAAGAAATTATACAAATTTTTTAGGGACAATATATTCCCTCTATGAGCTGAAACACCCAATCACCAAGCTTAATTTAGTCATACAAATACAATGACTCTGTTATATTACCTTGAATAGGGTCCAAGGTATCCATGAACTCCTCTCCAAATATGGGGTGCAACTGAGTCAAGGTGGGTTGGATCACGTCAGCATTGCCCTGGTGGCCTGAAGGCACAAAATGGGAAGAAAGATTAAGCACCAGTCAGCCTGATCCAGAAGAGGACATTGTCCTTCGTCACACAACCCAGGACCAGGCTTCATGTTTACATACTATTTATTAATTTATTATTAAAACATTTCTTTCATTTATCCTCTTGGTTCAAGGCAACTTACAATAATTAAAACATCCCCAGCTGAAACAAAATATAAAAAACAAGCCCCCAACCCCCCCCCTTAAAGGACGCTTGCTGTTCAAACCCCCTCAAATACCCTGACAACAGGCAGGCCTTGCAGCGCCTTCTGAAGATCTCCAAAGAGAGACCCCCTCACCTCTTCATTTTCTTACTTCCACTCTTCTTCTCTGTGGAAAATCACATTTTCCCAATTTGTTGTGTTGTTCAATAACTTTATAAATAATTTGGATGAAGGAATAGAGGGGATGCTTATTAAATTTGCAGATGATACTAAATTGGGAGGGGTAGCAAATATGGTAGAAGACAGAGCCAGGATACAGGATGATCTTGACAGGCTGGAGAATTGGGCTAAAACCAATAAAATGCATTTCAACAGAGATAAATGTAAATTTCTGCATTTAGGTAGGAAATATCAAATGCATAATTATAGAATGGGGGAGACTTATCTTAGCAGTAGTGTGAGCGAAAAGGATCTTGGGGTATTAGCAGACCAAACACTGAACATGAGTCAGCAGTGTGATGGGGTATCTAAAAAGGCAAATGGGAACTTGGGCTGCATTAACAGAAGCATAGTGTCCAGATCACGTGAAGTGATGGTATCGCTTTACTCTGCTCTGGTTAGACCTCACCTAGAGTATTGTGTTCAGTTTTAGGCACCACAATTTAAGAAAGATGTAGATAAACTGGAACGTGTCCAGAAAAGGGCAACAAAGATGGTGGGGGGTCTGGAGACCAAGTCCTATGAGGAAAGGTTGAAGGAGCTGGGTATGTTTAGCCTGAAAAGGAGAAGACTGTGAGGTGATATGATAACCATCTTCAAGTACTTGAAGGGCTGTCATATAGAAGATGGTGCTGAGTTGTTTTCTGTTGCCCCAGAAGATCGGACCAGAACCAACGGGTTAAAATTAAATCAGAAGAGTTTCCATCTAGACAGGAAGAATTTTCTAATAGTTAGAGAGGTTCTTCAGTGGAACAGGCTTCCTCAGGAGGTGGTAAGTGCTCCTTCCCTGAGATTTTTAAGCAGAGGCTAGATGGCCATCTGTCAGCAATGCTGATTCTGTGACCTTAGGCAGATGATGAGAGGGAGGGCATCTTGGCCATCTTCTGGGCACTGGGTGTGTGTGGGGGAGGTAGTTGTGAATTTCCTGCATTGTGCAGGGAGTTGGACTAGATGATCCTGGTGGTCCCTTCCAACTTTATGATTCTATGATTCTTCAGGAAGCCCATTCCACAGAGCCAGAGCCACAATGAAAAAGGCCTGGGCTCTGGTTGATGCCAGACGGGCCACCCTAAGTGGTGGGATAGCCAACAGATGGCTGCCTGATGACCGTAGTTGGACTGCATGCATGTCTATGATTGATATCTAATACCTTTTGGATTATGTATTTGAGAATTAGAAAATCTATATTGTCATTTAAGAATATGATGTATTAGTGTGGTTATCTATACTGACTTGATGACTTGATGGCCATAGTTGGCATACAGGGACTTATGGAAGGAGACGGTCCTTCAATCTGCACTAAGAAGTTAGGCCCACTAAAAAGCTTTGGGGCACAGCAAAGATTTAAACATAGGATTCTTGGAAAATGGTGGCAGAACCATGAGTTGGATGGAACAGGCAAAAGCACTGACTCTCACCAAAGCCACGTAGGTTGGGGCCACCATAAGGGTTCCTGCTGGAGAAGATGGTGTCCAGGAGTGCATCTAGATCATGCAAGGGGTCAAGGTCCATGGGGTATCCACCAGCCATTTCATTGTACTGTTGGACCCCTGAAACATCATCCACTACCTCCTGTTGAGAACAAGAAGGAAAAGCTGTGAACTCCAGTATAACTTTGGGCATACTCAAATGAAAGACAAGAATGCCAAATGGCAACAGCAACCAAGCTACTTTAGTTCCAGCTTTCACCAAATAGGAAGGGGAATGTGTAGGACCCTTATTTCAGAAAGGGGCAGAAGGAAGTATAAAAACAGCACCTGAGTGGAGCCATAAACAGGTTTATCTATCTTCTTTTGGGCCTAAAACAAAACAGACAGGATTATTATAACTAACAAAGACATAGAACAAGTTCTGAAGGTAATGTATTATTGTTTTAAGCAGAGGAAGAGCAATGGCCAGCCCTTCCAAACATACTGGGAGTTCAGTGAGCCATCACAGGCAACAGTCATCAGGAAGGATGGCTGGGTGATCAGCATACGCACACGCCAGAATAAGACAATGAATTTTAACAGCTGGGGAGGATGATTTGTGAATTGAACAAAAAAGGAACAACTATAACAAAAATCAAAAGCAAGGAATGGGAAGGTGCAGAGAAACAATATATATAAATATATATATTATCAAAAGTGAATACAAAATATTCTGGTCTACGTAAAATATCAAAACAAATCAGAAATGCATGACCAGAAACGTTTTGACCATGTCTTCTTCAGTGGTCATCAAATATACAAAATATACCACAATGAAACATTACTAGGATACAAGAAATATGTAATAAGTAAAGAACCGGGGCTGCTCTGAATAGCAATGTGCAGACCTCATCCTGTAAGCAATGTTAATGTAGCAAACAGCATCCACAGGAAAAAAAATCTTGCTATAATGCTCAGTCCTGGCTCCAAAAACATACAATCGTATTCTTTTCCGTTAGATAACAAATGGCTTGTTACTTAGTACATAATTCTTGTATTCTAGTAATTTTCATTGTGGTATAATGTGTATATCTGATGACCACTGAAGAAATGTTCAAAACCCGTCTGGTCATGCATTTCTGATTTGTTTTGATATGCAGACAGAGATATTTTGTATTCACTTTTGATAAAATACATTTTTTTATATATTGTTTCTCTGCAACATTCCATTCCTTGAGAATGGTTTGTGGGTCAAGGGACATGGCAAGCATCAGACAGAAGGACAATCTGCTAGTAACTTCAATGCTAGGCCTTCTCATAACTACCAATTCCAGTCTACCATGGTCTGGTATGACAAAAAGAATCTAGAGAAGCCACCAACTTGCAAAGATTACTTATGCACTCTCTGAATGGACTACAAGACTTCCCTTCAAGAATCAAGTGTGAAGACAGCCAAAACGTAAAATGTTAAAGAGGGGTGTAAGGAATACAGCACACCTTACTAGACATGGGACTTACCCTGGTATGGAAGAATGTCCTCCTCTTGGGAATGAATGTCCTCCATTTGTGATATTCCCTAATGACAACTCCAATTTGGCGCTTCCAGTACTTTCCCTCCATAATGACAGCCTTCAAAGTAAGAGGCAAGGAAGAGATCACAGACAAAGGGGCAAAGAGAGGATTTCTGAGCACTAAGGCTCAAGCATAAGCCTTGCTCACCTCAGGTATGCGGTGCTCATCTACATCATTGCACTCCAACGGAGTCACAAAACTGCACACAGGGTTTTGTCTCTTCTCCACATCTGTGTCCAGGATGAAAGAGAGAAAGAATTGTGCAGCTGCATGCAGACTCAAAGAAAAGGCAGGAACGATAACTGGTTGGAAAGAAGCCCCAAACTACTCCAATCCTAGCATCCACCAGAGCATTCAGGTGTTGTAAAGCCATAAGCAACTTCATAAGAAACCTGGTCAAAGTGATGTTTTGCAGGAAATTCACTCTTCTGCTGCAGCAGTCACAGAGACTATTTCCAACATTACAGGAAAAGGAGTCCCCCTTTGAAAACTCTCATATGAACTGTGGTTAAAGCCAAGTCCTTGCATCACCCTGCTCCCAACTACTCACACTGTAGATACCAGGCCCTCCAGATGGCATTATTGAGACGAATCTTGTCACGTTGCAGCAGTTTCAGCCCCTTGAAGGTTTTCCACTTGGGAGAGACAATTTTCCCACTACAAATGAGAAAGATTATTATTATTTTTTTGCAATACTTGGATTTCAAAGGCAAGTTGGATGAGGCAATGAATCGAAGGAAAGCAAGAGAGCCCAAAACACGTTTGGCAAGACTATCTCTCAAACAGGCCAAGCTGAGAAACAGGCATTACTATTCTTATTCTATGTAAAAATAAAAATAAAAAAAATTAGAGAATGTCAGCTGTAGACCACAGCTGTTCTGTTATTTGTAGCTCAGGGCTGCAGTTCCTTTTTTGACCACTGAGCAGCTGCCAGACGGAGGGGCTGTATGCTGCCATAGTTTTTCTAAGGAGCCATGTGTCTTTTAAAAATAATAAAAGACAGGGATGCAGTGCTATTGATTTATATGAGAAGGAGGGGTTGATGGGGGGCACAGTGATGAGGGTTTGGAGAGTGTGTGTGCTTCATGCAAACATTTTTGTGTGCGATACTGAGAAAATTTACCAAATTGCATAATACTTAATGCATGTAATGGCCTTAAAACTGTCATGATAAAATAGTTCTATTTTGTAACAAACTTTAAGAGATCCTGCTGTTCTTACAAAACTGTTTCTCCCATTCAATGTAAATGCTTAAGACTTTGTCAATGAGCAATAAAGGTTGATATATGAGGAGGTTCCATGGTCAGATCATGTAGTCTTTAAGGCTCGGGTTGACATTCTGCCCCGAACCTGTTTGGGCGGCGAGCTGATTTATGCTCACCCGCGGAGACTCATGGATCTGGTTGGATTTCAGGGGGCTCTGCAGGATCCTATTGCCCCTGACGATTCCCTCGATGTGCTCGTTGGAGACTGGCATGACCGGCTCTTCACCGCCATCGATGAAATTGCACCCCAGTTGGTTGAGAAAAAGCTGGCTGCAGCTGAATCCAGCGAAGATGGAGGTCCTGTGGCTGGGCTGGCTTGGGGTGCCGGCTCCCAGCTCTTGACAGTGTGCAGCTGACATCTGCACCCGCCGTCAAGAGTCTGGGTGTGATTCTGGATGCGTCCTTGTCTATGGAGGCCCAGGTCACAGCCGTGGTCAAGGCAGCTTTCTTCCATCTACGTTGGTGCCGGCAGCTGGTGCCCTATCTCTCCCGCCCTGACCTAGCCACAGTGATCCATGCGACAGTCATCTCTAGGCTAGACTACTGTAACTCGCTCTACGTAGGGCTGCCCTCGAGACTGGCTCCAGCTGGAGTATCGGATCAGGTTCAAGGTGCTGGTTTTGACCTGTAAAACCTTACATGGTGTGGGACCCTCGTAAGAGTGTGTGGCTGTTCTCGACGAGAGCCAGGGCCTTTTTGGCCCTGGCGCCAGCCTGGTGGAATGCTCTGTCTGGTAACATCAGGACCCTGCAGGACCTTAAAGAGTTCTGCAGGGCCTGCAAGACAGAGCTATTCCGCCAGGTCTATGGCTGAGGATAGCAGAAAATATCATCTGCTGGCCTCTCTATTACCCCTCCTTCCTGTTATATTGTTGATGTCAACAGAGGGGTAACCTGCTGCAAACACCCAGCAATGCGAGTATGGTTAGGAGCCATTTGAAACTTTGTAATTTTGGGTTTTAATTGGGATTTAATGTTTTAAATTTAGATTCTTATTGTTGGTGTAGTGATGTTTTTATATGATGTTACCCGCTCTAAGCCAGCTTCGGCCGGGGAGGGCAGGTTATAAATCACAAAATAAATAAAATATATATACACTGTAAAAAAAAAGCCCCACCAAGCATCATCTACATGCCACATTTACATAATGTTACCTTCCAGCCATTTAACTGCACCATCAGAAATCATCTGCCACCCAAAGGACCGGCATAGAACATACACTTTCCCCATTTTACTGGTAATTACAAAGACAGACTAACAATGTCTTGGAATACAAACTGATCACAGTTTGACTGAGTGTCATATAAAAATAAAGCAAAAATGTAGTGGCACTTTAAATACTAACAACATTTATTTCAATATGAGCTTTCGTGACGATGTTCATATTGAAATAAACGTTGTTAGCCTTTAATGTGCCCCTAGATTTTTGTTTTATAGGAATATAAACTGACACTGGCAGCTGGCGCTCCCTCTCTAATCAAAAGCAATGTTAGTTGACATCTTTGCCCTCCTAAGGACCACGTGAATGTGCACAAGCATCCTGCATGACAATCCACATGCCAAGTGTCAGGGGGTACACTGCAGACTGCTACCTTGCACTCTGCCCTGCAACTAAACCTGGCAGCAGCTTTACTGGGCAGTTGTTTGAAAAACAAAGAGGGAGAGATCAGAGCCTTGTGTCCTCCCTTCCTCTCAATAGTTGCTTGATTTCTTTTGGGGGAGGAAAGAACATCAGAAATGTTCTCTTACTACAAAAAAACACCTCAAGTTTTAATCTGGAGCTGGGGGACAAGTTTGTCTTCCCAAGCAAAAATCTGCCATTTCTTTACTCCCATTAAGCAATCAGAACAGTGCCAGGAAAGCTTTATGATAGCCAACTGCCTGACAATTAGATGCAGCTGAAGATGCTGCAAGTTTTTTCTTGGCGGAACCAAAACATGAAGATTCTCAACATGTAGAGGAAAATATCATGTAAGGATTTGTTCCCTGTCAGATGTAAAGTTGATGTAAAGTGTTTATTTTGCTACAATTATATGGGTTGGGAAGCAGACACACAAAATGTTGTGACAACCTTTGATTGTGTGGAAAACCACTAATAGCTTGATTTCAGGACATAAGTAATGGTTTGTTCAGTTGAAAGTTAAGTCAGAGCTCATGTACATTAAATCAAAGTGCTGGAGAAAGGATATTAGTTAAAGCAAACATTGCCATTGTGGCTATTTTCATTTCAATTGCAGGGCTTCCACCCTGATTGAGTCCAATCACTATGAGACATGATAATTTAAAATACTCCAAATAGTTGCCTATTCAGCCCCTCTTTAAAAATCTCCAAGGAAGAACATTGCACAATTGCTCTGGTCTACTTGACTCATGGTTCAACAGCTTCATAGAAATGTTAAAAAAGAAAAAGATACACACAACCAAATCTAATACATTACTTTAGGGTAGGCCTTAATTTCCAACACAATTATAAAGGATGGCAGAAATAATAACTAAAACTAGATTATCTAGAACAAACATGGCTTTCTAATCATTCAAAGTGTTCACAAGAGTTCAAACATGTACATAAGAACTTGATTTGGAAGACAGACAGACAGACATGGGGAGAAATACATGCCTGTAAACAACTCTTCATTAACAACAGTCTCTAAAACATAGATTATTGTAAGGATGTAGTCAAACCCATTCTGTTATCAGCAAAGAAGTAATCTGCAGAAACTGTCACTTGCGTGGACTTTAACACTTTGTTCTCTTGCATGTTTTACTTCTGTAATAACAAGTAGCAAGTGCATGTATAAGATGTCGTTTCATTGCTATTTGAAAATGGTCATGAGAACCATTACAATATACAATAAGAACCCTGTTTATAAAACTTTTGATCTCTTTCACACAAAAGGATCTGACTTGAGACGTGCTTACAGCCCAGGGCAAACAGAGTTTCAAATATAGCGAGGGCAGAAGAAACTGATCTGCTGTAAGGAATGTGCAGGGGTCAGAGATAAGATCTAAGCAGCAAGACATGGTAACACCAATGACCTGGTAACAGAATGGTGGCCTATTTTTTTCCTCCTGGCAAGTACATCATGAGTCCAAACCTGAAATAGTGCTACTTTTGAATGAAGTGCAAAGCAGCCCCCCCCATTTCTCAGAGTGGTTATATTTCTAACCTGCTGAGGCCGGAATCAGAGAACAGTGCAAGGCTGGAGAACCAGGCAAAAGCTGACTTTATTACCTGACTTTATTACCCTGACTTTATTACCACAGGCTCCTTCTTCAGTCATACCTCAATTTCCCACCAACTGTGCAGACACTGTGAAAACTGCTACACCAGCTTCCCTGCTGAGACCATGACACTAATGGGTTGAGGTTGCTCTAGAACTGCTTATGATGTTTGACAGCGGATTTCAATTCAAACATTAAGAAAGACAACCAGGGTCAATAAAACATAAATAATGGAAATGGCCAATGTAGACTCCACTTCAGCTTTACCTAAAGCGCAAGGCAGCTTGGCTAGTGTCACTTTTATTCAATGGTGCTAGTTACCTGAACGTCTATCAAGACTTTGGTTCTTCTGCAACCCTTCTCAGCAAACCCTCACCAGCACTTTTGAGCGGCTGAACTTGCAGGCACCCTAAGCTGCTGGGAACCATTTGCAAAATGCACTCTTCCACTCCCCCTCGCCTGCATGTTGGGCTTGCTGGGACCAGCCCTGTTTCCCCAACCAGGCTCGTCTGCTTTCCTGCCCCCCCCCCTCCTCACCAAGGAATGGAACCAAGGAACAGAAAGTCTTCAACAATTCCCTCATTGTCCACCTTAAAGGTGTGTAATTCTCTTTCAGCAGTAGTAGTTTCAAGTCTTCGCTATTTTCTGCCAGTAATGTAGTATCATCAGCATATCTCTCAAATTGTTAATGTTTCCTGCCCCCCCGCTTCCTCACCTGTAGGCGAGCGTCATGCGCTCCAAGAGCTTGGTGAGGGAGGGGTCGATGCTGAGGGCCCCGGGGCTTCGCGGCCCGTAACGGTAGATCCGGCACGCGCCCTCGCGCACCGGGCCGGAGTCGTAGGTCGCCCCACAGCCCTTCGGCGCCCCACCGTCGGTCTCCCCGGCTGCAGCCGGCCCAGGGCCGCTCTTTCCCCCTGGCCCCGCCAGCCCTGGGCCCACCTGGCCCCTTGGGCTTCGCGGCCCCTCGGAGTCGGGATCTGGGTCGGGCCCGGGCTCGACGTGGGGCTGTGACACCATGAAGTGGCCGCTGTGGATGATCTGGGGGCGCGACATCCCCCTCCCCGGCGCAGGCCCCGCCGCCTCCTCTCTCCTGGAGCATCGCTAGCAGACTATGGGCCACGCAGCCGCCACCATGGCAACCAGGCGCCGCCGCTGCGACCGGAAGGAGCCGCCGCCGCTGCGACCGGAAGGCGCCGCTTCGCTCCCTCAACCGTCGCCTCCGCCAAAGACCAATCGGAAAGCAGAGCCGGCCGAAGCCCCGCCCAGGATCCCATAGCAACAAGGAAGAGCCTTTCTGCGCATGCCCGCCACCTGACAGCCCAAACGGTGAGGCGCCGTGGTCGTTGTAGTTCCCTTTCAACGGCTTTCTTCATCGCAGGGCTGAGCAGTCGACGAGATGGCGGCGACGCCCGGGGGGAGTGAGGAAATAGGACTACAGGTTTCAAAATGCACCGCGGCCCAATGGTTTTAGGCGTAGTTCTCGAGATAGAGCTAAAAGGATGCCGGTAAGTGTAGTTTTTCTTCCACATGCTCTTTGTTACGGTTATTGCGAAATCCGGAAGGAGGAAATTAAAGGGATGTTTCTAGCGCAGGAGTTGTTTCGCCGACGTCACCAGGCTAAGTTTTTTGCTTCGAATTGTCCTTTTTTTTGTCGAAGGCTTTCACGGTCAGAGTTCATCGGTTCTTGTAGGTTATCCGGGCTGTGTGACCGTAGTCTTGGTATTTTCTTTCCTTTTTTTTTTTTATTTATTAAAAATTTTATTGGTTTTTATAATAGAAATTTTCCACAGTAACTAAGACCATATAAACATTACAGAAAAAGAGAAAAGATAAAGGAAATTTCTTTGACTTCCCCATCACCTCTGTCTGCCTCTTAATAAAGTATTTTATCCCAACGTGATATAGTCTGATCTCGATTATTCTTAACTTCATTTAAGTTTCATGTAAATTTCATATAACATACTCTATTGATATAAATGATTATAATTCTTTGGTATTTTCTTTCCTGACGTTTCGCCAGCAGCTGTGACCGGCATCTTCGGAGGAGTAACACTGAAGGACAGTGTCTCTCAGTGTCAAAGTGTGTAGGAAGAGTAATATATAGTCAGAAAGGGTGTGTGTGTTTGAGCTGAATCATTGTCCTGCAAACAGTATCCAAGGTAATTGATACTGTTTGCAGGACAATGATTCAGCTCAACCCCCCCTCCCTTTCTGACTCTATATTACTCTTCCTACACACCTGACACTGAGAGACACTGTCCTTCAGTGTTCCTCCTCTGAAGATGCCTGCCACAGCTGCTGGCGAAATGTCAGGAAAGAAAATACCAAGACCACGGTCACACAGCCCGGAGAACCTACAAGAACCGATGTCCTTTTTTCCTTCTGTATGTTAGTTTTGTCGTGGAGCCTAAAAGTCTTGTTTACTCATAACGATGTCTTGCAATTATAAACGTGCCCTTATAAAAAGAGACGTTGTATATTACCTCAAATGCAGTGGATTTTCCATAAATCCAGAAAAACTCACACATTCTGTTGCTGCTCATTGACTGCAGGAAAATCAACATGCATGTTTGGGCCATCTGACTTCATGATTACATAATAATTCATTTTACTGACAGCTTTTCAATATATGTTCTCAAAAAGAGCATAACGAATAAACCATCACAAAATAAAATAAAATGTATACTTGAATTATTTTAGAGACCAAGTTAGGTTATATAAAAGCTATCTAACCTAACTAAAACCAAAGTCCTATACATAGTGTGTGTTAAGTGCCGTCAAGTTGCTTCCGACTCATGGCGACCCTATGAATCAGTGGCCTCCAAAGTGTCCTATCCTTAACAGCCTTGAACACATGAACACATGAAGCTGCCTTCTTCTGAATCAGACCCTCGGTCCATCCAAGTCAGTATTGTCTACTCAGACCGGCATCGGCTCTCCAGGGTCTCAGGCAGAAGTCTTTCACATCACCTACTTGCCTGGTCCCTTTAGCAGGAGATTTCCGGGGATTGAACCTGGGACCTTCTGCATGCCAAGCAGATGCTCTACCACTGAGCCACAGCTCCATGTATCTGAAGTATCTGAGCCTTGCTCAGATCTTGCAGACTGAGGGCCGTGGCTTCCTTCATAGAGTCAATCCATCTCTTGTTGGTTCTTCCTCTTTTCCTGCTGCCTTCAACTTTTCCCAGCATGATTGTCTTTTCCAGTGACTCTTGTCTTCTCATAATGTGTCCAAAATACGATAACCTCAGTTTAGTCATTTTAGCTTCTAGGGTCAGTTCAGGCTTGATTTGATCTAAAACCCACTGATTTGTTGTTTTTGTCGGTCCAGGGTAAACGTAACACTCTTCTCCAACACCACATTTCAAAGGAATCTACTTTCTTCCTATCAGCTTTCTTCATTGTCCAGCTCTCGCACCTATACAATACGATGGCATGAATTAACCTGATCTTGGTTGCCAGTGACACATCCTTACACTTAAGAATCTTTCCTAGCTCCTTCATGGCTGCCCTTCCCAGTCTCAATCGCCTTCTTATTTCTTGGCTGCAGTCTCCCTTGTGGTTGATGATGGAAGCAAGGAATAGAAAGTCTTCAACAATTTCCTCATCGTTGGACTTCCGGGTCAGGGGGGAACCGCTGCAAGAAGCGTGTTGGATCGTGCTCTGGCTCAAAGCTGCCGGGGGGCAAGAAAACATTGCCCCCCCTTCTGGCAAGCAGCACCCCTCGGAGAAAGAGGGGATAATGCAGTTGGGTGTGATTGCCCCAAAAACAAGCAGGGCAATTCACACACCAGAACAAAGGATTGCCACAACATTTATAACCTCTGGTCAGGGGTGTTACAATATACGTAATACAGAGCCTAGACCCACAAAGACCCAATGATGGACACCTTTGGATTAGCATAGGCCTATCAGTGGGGGTTGAGACAGGAAGTTAGGTGGCTACATGATCTGGGACGGGGAACCGAAACTTAACATTCCTTAAGCAGTAGGTAATTCTGGGCCGTGTATTGGTGGAAGGCTGTACCAGACACAGAGAGCCTGATTTACTGACTCATGACTCCCGGGTGCCACCTTCCCAAAGCCCTCATGTGTGTGCACATGAATACATAGTGTTCCAAACCAGCTTTTATACTCTAGGCCTAGCATTTCCATAAGAGCAATTATGCAAACTGAACTCAAAAGCTTACATCTTTTATATAAATAAAAATGTAAATGTTCGTTTGTTCAAAATCTTAAATCTCCGAAAGTTCGTCACCGATTGCTTTGAAATTTTGACACAACATTGCATTCGAATACGCGCGTGTTTTTATATACCTATATTATATAGATGTCACACCTGTGACAGGTAAAAACATGTTTTTTTTTCAAATACAGCGCCATCTGTTGGCCGTCAAAGCAACACACGCTATACTAAATAGCCTCCCCTTTTGGTGTACTCACCTTCCTTTACTCTAACATTCCTGGCTACAGGCCTGCATCTCCATAATATAATTAAGTAGCAGAAATATATTGGAAGAATTCAATGTTGTTTCATCCATCATACACAGGATCAAGGCTGCAGATGGGCAAGCTCCCTGTCTCTCCTTGGATTCAAGTCAGCCTCATGCAGATCATGCATCTAAGAGCCACATTATGAATGACCTTTCCTCCCAGTTCAATGGTGCTCACTCTCTCAGGTACATTCACTGGTTTTGCACTTTCCCTTATTTTCATATTTAGGAGAAGCTAAGGCAGATCAAGGAAAGGGAAACATTTGGGTTTCCTATCACAGTCAAGCCTTGATTATCTTTTCCTCCATATTCCTCCCTTGCCCATATTCCAGCAGGATCTCTCTAATATTCATGCATTAAAGGGCAAGTAAAGGAAAGGGAGGCTATCAGATTTCTTGCCAGAAAGAAAAGCTCCCATCTCCTGTGCATAATGTGCACACATGAAAAGGACTGCTTTAGTTATTTATCAGAAGAGCTCTTAAGTAAGTGTTAGCTGTCCTTGTAATACTCGAGTGTGGCAGAGCTGAGTTTCAAGCTAGAATGTCATATGATCAGCGGCATCTCTATTTGTTGGACCTGCATATAAAATTAGCTGCCATTAATTTGATTCTAATACACTCCATCTCACCATGAGCTTTCATGGACTTCAGAAAAACAGTTTGCAGAATCACAGTTTGCAGAATCACAGATTGGAAGGTATCACCAGGGTCATCGTCCAACCCCCTGCACAATGCAGGAAATTTACAACTACCTCCCCCCCACATCCCCAGTGACCCCTACTCCAAGCCCACAAGATGGCAACAAATAGAAATCAGCTTTTTAACTTTTCATATCAGTTCTTAGTGCTATTACTTTTCTTCAATTTATGTAGAAGACGGAGAAATCTGAGGCAAGCAAAAGGAGTGGTTCAAAAGAGGTTGTGTCTTGCCATCTTCTTGCGGGGGCAAATGTGGTTGGGATGCTCTATGACTGGACCAAAAATCCACAAACATTATGCTTGACGTCAAGTCCTAGCTAGCCAGCTAGATTTTGTTCCTCGGTTTACTTGCATGAGACCAGAGAAGTGGCAAACTGCAACTAGGAAATCTGGACAGGACCTTTCAAAGGTGAAGATGTCCTCATTCCTCGCATTCCTATGATTCCAACGGATATGCCATTTCAATTTAAGAGATTGCAATTCCCAATTCGATTGGCGTTTGCAATCACCATCAACAACGCTCAGAGCCAATCTTTAGAATTGTGCGTTTTAGATCTAGACACGGATTGCTTCTCACATGGACAATTATATGTTGCGTGTTCTACAGTCGGCAAACCAGACAATCTCTATATCTGCACAGACAATGGAACCACAAAAAATATTGTATACCCACAAGCATTGTGAAATTAAACATATTAGAAACGTGCGCTTTCTCTTTTCTTTCTTTTCCATTTAACCAGACTGGGCCACAGCAATGCGTGGCCGGGTACAGCTAGTTACAAATATAAGAATAGATAAATATCTTTATAGGGAGCAATATAGACAGTACATTGATAATATTTCTGTTTAGCACATGATTTAACTTTATCATGACTTTAAAGACAGGACTATTGCCAGATATTTGGCACACCTCTAGTTATTTCTGAGTCCTTGTCTCCCATCAGTAACGAAACCACCCAGGGGTCAGCAGGAAGATGATGTTTTGATAGCATAGGAGTAATCCAGAGGGCCCTGGGTGCAGACCACTGATCGCAGAGTAATAGAAGATGATCTGTTGTCTCAATTGCTCCTGATGCACAAGCACATAGCCTACCCGAGAATGGAGTTTTATCAAATTGGCTTCTCAGTTCAGCTCTCAGCGAAACATTCAATCTGGCGAGCATAAAAGCTCGCCTATGACTAGGAATTGTGAGAAACCTCATGTATGAAGGGAGGATAGTTGGTGGGGTAATTCCTAGTGCGAAAGTGGAACATACTTGCCTTGCCCGACTCAATGTGCTAGCTCGATCAAGGTCTGCCAGCCTTGTGTTAATCAGCTTCATTGATTCCTGGAAACCCATATTACTGAGGTTGGTTAGGGAGAGACCAAGAGATTCGATCCTATTATCCGCATATCTCACCCAGTCACTTCTAAAGTTATCATCTTTTATGAGGTGTAAGAGCCCACCCTGAGTTCTTGGAGCTGCAAAAAGAACCTTCATTCTCAGCTTAAAAGCGGCAGCCCAAGCCCTAGACTCAAAAGAGCGCTGCGCAAACTCCACCCTGTGTGCAGTTCCCGCAACACAACTAGGCACTCCAGCCACCTTCCATAGGAACTGTAAACGTGTATTATCCAGATGCTCAGAAACTCCACCTATCCATACACCTGCCCCAAACAGAACCTGAGGGATTATTTTTGCATTAAACGCCTCTAAGGCTGCAGGTATATATTGGCCACCTTTTGAGTAGAAGAACCTTAGGAGTGCATTTATGTTAATCTTGGCTGCTTCAGTTACTGAGCGGACATGAGCTTTCCAATTGAGATTGTAGGTGAACATGACTCCCAAGTATTTAAAATTCAGCACCTGCCCAATTTTCCCTCCCTTAAGGTTCCAATCCTTCTGTCCAGGTCAAGACCTAGAAAAAAAATCATTATTTTTGATTTGACTTAATTTATTGATAGACCCTCCTGGGAGCAGTAATCAGTGAACGCATTTAATGCCCTGTGGAGTCCAACTTCTGATCTTGATAACAGCACCGTGTCATCCACATACAACAATACCGGAATTTCACGTCCTGCCAATATGGGTGCGTGAGAAGATAATTTTTGTAAGTTGGGGATCATGATATTCAGGTAGAGATTAAAAAGTAGAGGGGCTAATAGGCAGCCTTGTTTGACAGCTTTTAGCAGGGAGATAGGTTTAGTTAATTGGCCATCCAATCCACAGCAAACTTGTGCTGTTGGGTTCTCATATAATTTAAAGATCAGCCACAAGAGCCTTTTATCTATTGTTGTATCAGCTAGTTTGAGCCAAAGACAGGATCTTGGGACAGAATTGAAAGCAGCCCTAAGGTCCATAAATGCTGCATAGAGCCTGGTTGAGAAACATATTTATCTGCTAAGTGGTATAGTGTTAGACAGTGATTCAAAACAGACCCCCCTCCTAAATCTTGCTTGTTCAGGGTACAGTATAAATTCTGTATCAATCCAAGAAATCTCGGTAAGACATTTATTTTGATTGTCGCTATACGACCCAACCATGAAATATTCCAAGTGTAGTATTCAACTCAAAGTAACTTTTAAAAGAAGTTCTTGAAGAACTTTTCCTTTGCCTGATTTGATGCGTAGACATTTGCAAATGTGAATTTCCTTCCATTGGCTCCTTGAGTTAGAAGAATCAAATATCTCCCCTTTTTGTCTTTTAAAGAATCTATTATTGTGAATTTGTTGCCCTTCACATATGTTGCTACACCTTTTTTCTTAGTTAATGATGAAGAGGAATATAATGTGCCCAATTTGTCACATTTCAAAATTTTTTCGTGAGAGTCCTTAGTATGTGTTTCTTGAAGAAAAATCAAGTCTGAATTAGATTTAATAAGCTTGTGAAATGTCTTCTTTCTTTTAGCTGGGGAGTTTAGCCCATTAACATTGATTGAAATTATCTTCAATTCTTCCTTTTTACTCTAGTGTTGTGGCTTCATCCAATTTGAAGTCTTCTTCTTGAGAGGTTCCCTCTATCGTTAATATCTTAGCCAAAGCCCTTTCCTCTTTATTTATAGCCTGCAGTGTATCTGTGTCAGGCCTGCTTCCCACTGCTCTCAGCAACCTGTCAGACTGGGAATGTTTTGGTTTCAGTTCCACCAGATGCCGAGCCTGCTAACTGTAGAATTCCTGTTCCAGCGCTATCTCCCGTGGGAACGGCTCCTCGTTAGAGGGGGCCCGCCATGACCCATTGTGACTAATGCTTTCCCTTATAGGCCCTGCACTGTGCTCCCAGTTCCCATTTGTGCCAATTTACCTGTTTGCTCTGTATACCTGTGGTTTTCTAATAAATCTGCTCTCTTTTGGACTTCTCGTCTGTGGATGCTGTTTGTGGGTTTACCACGGGGACAAGTGCTTACATTTTGGCACGAATCCCTTCTCTATTTTTTATCCACCTGGCTGGAGCCCTGGAGGGTTCGCCGGGGCCTCGGATTGGAGCAGGGGACGTGCTCTCTGAGTGAATTACCTGTGGCTGGAGCCTCGGAGGGTTCGCCTAGGTCCCGGGTGGGAGTGGAGACAGCACTCCCCGAGTAGAGGGTTTCTGGCCGAAACCCTGGAGGTCCTGAACCTTGGTACCCTCCGTTGGAACCGTCGGACGAGTACCCCGACGACCCTTCTTTGCTGAATGACATTTTTTCCGGAGGCGCTGTGGACAGATGCAGAGATCAATCGCCTAATTGTACTTATTCAAGTTCAGTGGCGTCGCCTGGCTGACGCGACCCCCTGGACAACCCCCGAAGCAGATCAAAGTGCCTAGCATGACCTCAGCATACTGGACAGTTTGGTGGAAGAATTTCAACTGGCGCAGGAGGATTTAGCAGCTTTGACCCATTTGTTAGTGGGGTTAACTATACGTGAGAAGCAACAGGAGCCAGCAATGGCCCTGATCCACCCTGCTTTGCCCTGATCCATGGTGGGAACACGGGCGGAAGAGGTCTCCATCCCAACCGCTCCTGATCCCAACTTGTGCTTGAAGGAAGCACGGTATGTAGCGGCCTGGATGGCCTTGCTGTTTGTGGGACTGGCCACGGCGGCTGAACTCACAAAGCTTCTAACCCCTGAGTTTGGGACAGACGCTGCTGCTCTGGCGGTTCGGGTTCAACCGTTGTTGGACCTACAAGATTTCTTCCTCCTGCTTCTGGAGCAAGAAGCTCTCCCGATCGTCACCACGGCGATTACTGCCAAGCTCGAGGCCGACCAAGTGCTTGCTGATCGAAAGCGAGCCGAGGAACAGTTGTGGGCAGCGGATACGGCGGCTGCTCGGGCAGAGAAAGAAGAGGAGCAACGTTTGGCCGCTGTTCGAGCCCGCACGGTCATGGATGCACATCCCAGAGACAGCACAGGATTTGGGTTTATCCCATTTCCCCCGACTTTTGGCCCGTCTCGTGACACACAATGTGCACGTCGGCTTGCAGCTCGCTCGTTCGAACCGGACTACTCGGATGAGGAGGACCTGTATGGGGAGGGACCCCACTGGGCTACTGATCTCCGGGTTAGCCAGTCCAGATGCATGGGGGGAGCTGGTGACGAAATGCGTCTTTTGCGGGGCCATAACCAGGAGTTAACTGATCGTGTGGCCCGTCTGCAAGACCAAATGGAGCAATTACTTAGAGAAAATGAACATTTACAACGAGCTCAAACTACCTCAGTCCAACCGGTGCCAGCTCAGCCAACTCTGCCGGCTCCACGGCCACAAGTTCCGCCGCTGAGGGCACCAACTCTCCCCCTCCAAGGCAACCGGCCCAGCCTCTTCCAAGACTTCCAGCCGGTCCCCGGAGCACCTGTTGTGCCGCCTCCAGGGCAACCGCCAGCGCCCCTTCCCATACAGTGGAAACAACCTCAGTTGAGAGTGACCTATGATGGCTCAGTTGAAGCCCTACCCTGTTTCCTACACCAAGTGGACAGTTATATGCAGGAACAGGGGCAGCACTTCCCCACCGAAGACAGCCGGGTGTGCTTCGCTGCCTCCCTCTTGACTGGAAAAGCCGCCGACTGGATGGTCCTCCAGTTTGACACTTGGGCCCGATCCATACGCTCACTCAACGAGTTCATGCGAGCGTTACGTTTTGAGGACCCTTTCCTGGGAGAAAAGGCCAAGGCAGCCCTCCTGCAACTTTGACAAGGCTCTACACCAGTGCGGGAATTCACGGACGAATTCCAAAGGCTCGCCAGTAAAATAGTGGACTGGACCGAGGCTACCCGAATACATTATTTCCGGGAAGCCTTACATCCTGAGATATTGAACTGGGCTTATATGCAATGAGACCCAGACACTCTTGAAAAATGGATTTTACTAGCCGAGGAAGTGGAGAGTCATCGCCAATTCATTTCGCTGGCCCGCCGTCGAGCCAGGGAAGGGGGCAACCAAAAGCCCCTGATTAAGGCCGCAGCTCCTAACTGTAGAGACCTGCTCTACCCTCGCAAGACCGCGTGTCTCGGTTTCAGAGGGAAGCCTGTCTCGTTTGCGAAACCATGTGCCACTTTGCAGCCGCCTGCCCGCTTCGGCCGGACCGGTTGGCCCCTTCTCGACAGGATGGACCACTCCGGAATCGGGGGAGACCTCAGCGCAGAGGCACCACGGCCAACCATAGCACTGCTCCTGGACGGACCGCGCCATCAGCTCTCCACGTCGGAGATGCGCCCCACGAACCTGCACCAGCGAGCCCATCGGGGTTCCGGATTACAAGTGCCCCACTTGGGGACAACTCGCTGTCTTCGGATGAAGGCAGGGACTGGGACTCCCCTGCCTTGAATCTCGAATCTCCTCTAGATCTGTCAAAAAACGGGCAGGGTCTGCTTTGAGTGGAGCGACACCACGGACCCTCACAGCTGTTCCTGCAAAACCCAAAGCTCCAGTGAAGGTGAGTGAGATCAAAGATACTGTGTATGTAGGCGTAGTGTTACAGCGCCATAAAGGGGGCCCCCAGTTACAAGTTAAAGCACTCATAGACTCCGGGTGTGCCCACTCCCTGATCAACAAAACCACTTTCAAAGTGCTCAAAGCCAAGTCAGAGACCCTGCCAGCTCCCATCCAATTCGCCCAGATGGATGGCAGCGACTTCAAAGGGGGGCCAGTGGATCGTCGCACTCGCGGATTGGCAATGGGCATTGGCCACCACTGGGAACAAATTGACTTTACCATAGCCCCTATCAGATACGACGTGGTATTGGGAATTAACTGGCTCAAGGTGCACAGCCCTTGTATTGACTGGGGGGCTGGAACTATAAAATCCTCTGATCTTGATTGCGATCAACACCGTCTCGAGGTAGCGGTTGTACCTCCGTCAGCCTCGGCTTTAGTCTCAGACCCCCCCCTCGTCCTTTCCTCTACCTGTTGAGTATCGAGACTTTACGGACGTTTTTGATGTGCAGGAATGTGATGTACTGCCCCCCCACTGCCAGACAGACTGTGCTATTGAAGTGGTGGGAAATGAAAAACTGCCTAAAAGTAAGATTTACCCATGAGCGCTACCTAACGTACCATGCTACGTGAATTCTTGGACAAGAATTTGGTGCAGGGTTTCATCCGGCCATCTACCGCCCCTTCTTCGGCCCCTGCCTTCTTTGTGCACAAAAAGACGGGTGACTTGCGCTTATGCATCGACTTCCGAAAACTCAATGCAGTCACCCAATCCAATGCCTATCCCATTCCTTTGATCTTGGATCTCTTGGGACAATTAAAGGAAGGGCGTATCTTTACAAAACTTGACTTGGTGGAAGCCTACTACAGAATCAGGATTCAAGAGAGCGATGTACCTCTCACAGTCTTTTCCAGTTGCTTTGGCATGTATGAATTCTTAGTGATGCCTTTCGGATTAAAAGGGGCCCCAGGGGTCTTCATGCAATTCATTAATGAGATCCTACATGACTTGTTGTATAGGGGCGTGGTGGCTTATTTGGATGATATTCTTATTTACTCTAAAACTATGGACAAACACGTTGCCTTGGTAAGGGAAGTACTGCAACGCCTCGGAGACAATCAGCTCTATGCTAAGGTGTCCAAGTGTGAATTTCACCAAAAACAGTTAACCTTCCTAGGCTATATAATTTTGCACCACGGACTTACTATGGATCCTGACAAGGTGCAGTCAGTAACCAATTGGGAACCCCCCTCCACCCATAAGCAAGTTCAGCAATTTCTTGGGTTCGCTAACTTCTACAGGAGGTTCATTCGCAACTTCACTCAAATCGCACTCCCCATCACGGATCTTCTTAAGACTAAGGGAAAAGGCAGCGCTGCCACGTTGCCCTCAGCTAAAATCAACTGGACCCCCAGTGCCAAACCGCTTTTGATACTCTCAAGCGACTGTTTACCTCTGAACCAGTATTAAAGCACCCCGATCCCGATCAGATGTTTATAGTTCAGGTTGACGCCTCCGAAGTGGCAATGGGGGGTGCACTTTTACAGCAGGGGAGGGATGGTCTTCTGCATCCATGCACTTACTTCTCTAAGAGGTTCGCGCAATCTCAGCTCAACTGGCCAATCTGGGAAAAGGAGGCGGCTGCCGTCCACCATGCCCTTACGGTGTGGAGACAGTTTTTGGAGGGTTCTAAAGTCCCTTTTGAAGTATGGAGTGATCACAAGAACCTGGAGGCGCTCACAGGGGCCCGGAAACTGTCCGCGAAACAAGTCCACTGGGCGGATTTCTTTGCTCAGTTCCGTTTCGTATTGAAACATGTGCCAGGGAAACAGAATGTCCTGGCTGATGCTCTGTCCAGACTTCCCCAATATCCAACCAAGGTTAAACGCCCCACGGAGTCCCTGTTCACTCCTGCTCAAAGAGGTTTGCTGCCCACCCTGATGCTGTCGCGCAATTTCGTGTACTAGGATGTCGATTTGGTTCTGCATTTGGCCCATACGATCCAATAAGTCTCGGTTTTGATACTTCAAAGTAAGGATCTCTTCCTCAGCATCCCCAGTTCATCGGGCTTGGCTTCCACTCCTCGTAGTTGTCCTCTTGATCCCGTGGCAGCCCCGCCGCAAGTCACCGTATATGGGCCGCATCTCGGGGTTCCAGGGACCATGAAGAAAAGGACCATTCTGATTTATCGCGGCTCCCCGCTCGCATCCCAAAGGCACCTCGAGCCCGAGCCGCGGCTTCCTCCTCCGCCCGCTGTTGGTCAGCGAGCGTTTTGCACGCCGTGAGTCTGGCTGCCTCGGCAGCAGTTGTTAGAGGCATAGCCGCCTGTTCGAAAATCGGAAGGATGTTCTTGTGCCTGCCCAACAATGGACGAACTTGCTGGGCAAGATCTGCGGATGCAGTGCCAAACATAGGTTTCAAAAAAATTTCCATATCGGCCTCCGCTGCCGTGGCCGGCGGCAGGTCCATAAGAGCCATGACAGTCCTAGCTGCAACATTCTGTGCATCCCGTTGGCACAGGAGAGGATCGGGGATGTCCTCTGGGGCCCCGTCCATCTGGAAATGTAGCCCGCAGTCCTGGATTGGGGCTGGCACTGCGCCTCTCGGAGGGCAAGCTCACTGAACAACTGAATCAGGAGAGCAAAGAAATCCTCCAGCAAGCTCTCCAGCCACAAAAGCTCGCTGCGGGCCAGTAGGTCAGCGTCCCTCGTTTGCCAAGGAGCTGCAGCAGCTATACAAAGCCACTAGCGCACCGCCAAGCTGCCCAAACGGTCGGCCTCTGCATGAGTCCGAAGGGCTTCAACAAGGACGGTGTGTAGAAGGTCGCAGTCCTTGGGGAGCTCATCCTGCGCCCCGACCCGAGAGCCCGCCAGGATTGTAGAAACAGGGCATTAGAGTCCAAACGTCAGCTCTAGCCCCGTGATAATTTCATGAATAAATTCCATGAGATGCTTAGTCCAGAAAATCAGGTTTATTCAGAAAAGTCAACAGGTTTCAGAAGCCTAAAAGTCAAATGGACTCTAATGCAGGCGATAGGAAGATACAGTAGCAAAATGAAGACTGATAACAGGGCACCCCCCACCCCCGGAGACCAAAGGAGACCAACGGGGCACTCAGTGCTTCTCACAGCACGAAGTCTAAACAGAGAATCAGGCGAGACCTTGAACGAGGAACACAACAGCAGCTGCTCACAACCATAGCATACCATTCCCAGGACCTGCTCCTGGCAGCAGTAAGCTTTTGTTTTTTCCCACTCCTCTCCTTGGTTTGTGAAGTTAGGTTTTGCACAAGTTCTAACTGCAGGACCTTGCAGAAACACTCTCAGCCGGCAGTTACTTCTTGAATAGACGATAGCTTTAGTTTCGATTTTGATGTCCCTCCATTTTTGGCTGCCAGAATCACCCTCCTCCCATTTATCGCAGACAGCTTCCAACTTATAGGTCCTTAAAATTCAAAAATTTATGGAGCTGTCAATTCACCAATGGTCTGGGGTTAAGTCCTTGCGAGTGCAGTTTGGCAGGCAGTTTTTTTTTTTTTTTTGAAGAAAATGAGAAAAAGAAAAAGGAAGGGGGGGTAATGGCAGAGAGCGGCTGACTCGGGAGTGCCCGACTCACCATCGGCTTCAGCCAGACCTGCTTCAAAAGCAGGAGCCCGTCTCAGAATGGACCTCAACTTAATGAGGGGAAATTCAGAACCTTCGTTATGTCTTTCCAGAACTTCTAGATGGTCTAGAGTTCTTCCTTGCCAACGGGGCTTCAGGCAGCAAGTAGAAATCCTTGCCATCCACCGGCCATACCCTAAGTTCTTTTGAGAAAGGGAGGGTGGTAGCAGCTGAAACAAAGCAATCTACCCACAAATATTTACATTAAAGGGCACTTTCACACATTTAAGGGTGCTTTCACACATCCTGAATAATGCACTTTCAATCCACTCTCAATGCACTTTAATGATTGTTTGCAAGTGGATTTTGCTGTTTCACACAGTAAAATCCAGCTGCAAAGTGCATTGAAAGTGGATTGAAAGTGCAATATTCAGGATGTGTGAAAGCACCCTTAAATTGCAGCACATCAACAGCTTGAGGGGGTGGGGGTAGGAGTGGAAGAATCTTCCATTTTACAAAAGCTTCTTTGTAAGGTAACCTGAACTCTATTCTGCTTGAAACAACCAACCACACAACCTCCTACCTGCATTCTGAGGTAAGGCTATTTTTTGCTTGAAATACTTGGGTGATGGGAGGAGAAAACAGGAGATTTATTCCTAAGCATGTGAACAGTACAAGAGGAATACCCAACATGAGATGGATTAAGTCTATAAGGGAAGCCTCAGCCCTCAGTTTACAAGACCTGAGCAAGGCTGCTAATGATAGGACGTTTTGGAGGACATTGACTCATAGGTTCGCCAGGAGTCGGAAGTGACTTGACAGCACTTAACACACACACACACACATGTGAACTGTGGTCTTACTATATAATTTAAGCACTTGCTTCTACCCGTCGCTATCCTTGTATTAGGGTCCAGGGCCTCTAGGGCGAAAAAACATAACTTTTTGGAAGGTTATACATTCGGCTGCTTATGTTAACTTGTTCCCAGGTAAGTGCTTTTCCATGTGCTGGAACATTGCAATTCCAGAGCACTTTTGCTCTGGAGAGCAATTGGATGATGTTGGGAGGAGAAGGGAGTACTGGCATTTGTTGAGATTTGTATGGACATAAGGCCAGTCCAAGATCATTTGTAGCCACAAGAAAAGGACACCCATTGCTCCTATGCACCATCAGCCCCAAACAAGCAAAAGCCCCTGTGGTATGTTGGTGCCCTCCTCATTGTGCAGTCTGAAACAGCTACGTGGGGTGGCTTGAGCAGCAAACCAGCCATGTGCAGAAATTGAATGACAATGGTGTTATTCCACTAAACAATGGCAATTGGATTGGGGCCAAATGGTGGATTCATTGTGTGTTGGTGGACGCAAACTGTCATGACGTGGTGGCTGGAAATCAGCATGGGTTAGGCTTCCCCCACAGCTGCCCTAAACTGAAGTTATTTTGATAATATGCCCCCCAATCAATATTATGTAAGAACCTACCTATTCCCATATGAACTTATCTGACTACTCCAGTCATCTTCAGAGGCCCTGCTTCGAATACCCCCACCCCCCATCTGAGGCTAGACAGGTGGCAACCCAAGAAAGGGCCTCTCGATCATAGTGCTGAAACTTTGGAACTCCTGCCTCAGGGATAGAGGGAGATTCATCTGTCTCCTTCTACTGTTGTCTTCAGCCAGCAGATGAAGACTTTTTGTTTGGTCTTCCCTCCCTCTTATTAGCCCTCCTCCCTCTTTGTGTGTTTTTATGCCTTTCATTTGTTTTTTTGGTGTATACACACACACACATGCATTTTAAATGTGTTTTGGTGTTTGAAATGGTTGTCACCCTCAGAACCCTGAATTGGGTGGAAAGGCAGCATAGATATGTGTTAAGTGAACTTGATGCATTCATCAGGGCACAGAATTCTGCTAGGAACCTGTAGGAGAGGTCCCTAAGGAGCTTGACAACATCATTTTTCTTGTGGGATTATTAAGTGGCATTTCTTAGCACAGAATAGTATTACTGTAAATTGGTTAGGGATGACACTGATTTTAAACAGGGTGGGTGGGAGAGAATATGTTACAGTCCTTTCTCTACCGAAATCTCTCACTAACTTAGGGCTCTAACACACCAGCCTTCTCTTCTCAAAGCTGCCTTCTCCAAAATCTGCTGGCAGGGGAGAAGCAGGACTATTGTGATTTAGTTAAATTAACTTGTGTGTAATTATGCTCCATACATTCTATGCTTTTATGATACCTGTACAAAAGTGGTACATGTAAAGCACAAATCATGTTGTCTTTAAGATTGGGACAGTAGTCTAAGCAAAATATCTTTTACATTTCCTTTATATATTTGCCAGCTATAAAGAAATTCATATCTGGTTTCCTGGTGGTTCTCCTAGTAGTTCTCAAGTAATGATTCTGTCATCAAGATCTTCAGTGAGCTTCAGCCAAATATGTACTGCTGGCTGACTTTTTGCCCAGCCATAAACAGGATTGATGGCCTAATGGGTTGCAGAATTCTGGCTGGGACTGGCAAAAACCATCTCTTTTAACACCGCAGATTACTATTTACAACTATGGTATGTGGAGTTAAGTAAAGCTTTAAAAAAATTAGAGTTTGAAGCCAAAGATGTGACTAGTTATTTCAAATTAATGGGATGGTTCTTCACCCCCTGTTGTGTCCAGCCATGCACACTTCACCTCTTAGCCCATTCACACAGGTTTTTTCCCCCTCTCAGACTCGTCCCTTTAGTTCTCTGGAGCATTCTCTCCCCACCTGACCTAAATCTTTGCTTTCCCTGGGTTGCTACTTTTTAAAAGTCCTACTTCCCTACATCACAGCTTCTATTCCTTTTCAGATTGTTGTACCAGCCCTTCCTAAAATCTGAACAGCTCCACCAATGGCAACTAGGGGTCCTGCTACTATGGATATTAAAATGGCAAATGAGATTCAGTGTGAGCAAGTGTAAAGTGATGCATATTGGGGCAAAAAATCCCAAGTTCACACATACACTGATGGGATCTGTGCTGGCAGCAACAGACCAAGAAAGGGATCTTGGAGTGGTACTGGATTGCTCGATGAAGATGTCAACCCAATGTGCAGCTGCTGTGAAAAAGGCAAAATCCATGATGGCCGTAATTAAACAAGGAATAAAGAATAAAACTGCTCCTATCATACTACCCTTGTACAAATCTATGGTGAGACCATACTTGGAATACTGTGTACAGTTCTGATCACCACACCTAAAAAAGGATATTGCAGAGCTTGAGAAGGTACAGAAAAGAGCAACCAAAATGATCAGGGCCCTATGAAGAGCAGTTAAAATGCGTAGGGCTGTTTAGCTTGGAAAGAAGGCACTCAGGGGGAGACATAATAGAGGTCTATAAAATTATGCATGGTATGGAGAGAGTGGACAGGGAGAAGCTTTTCTCTCTCATAATTCTAGTACTGCTGGAGGGTAAGAGATTCAAAACAGATAAAAGGAAGTATTTACACAACACACAGTTAAATTGTGGAACTCCCTGCTCCAGGATGTGGTGATAGCTGCCAACTTGGAAGGCTTTAAGAGGGGAGTGGACATGTTCATGGAGGTGAGGGTATTCACGGCTACTTGTCATGATTCATACATATTATCTCCAGGATCAAATAAGTATGTCTGTTATCTTAGGTGCTTTGGAACACAGACAGGACAATGCTGTTGTAGTTGTCTTGTTTGTGGGCGTCCTCGAGGCACCTGATTGGCCACTGTGTGAACAGACTGCTGGACTTGATGGGCCTTGGTCTGATCCAACATGGCCATTCTTATGCAATGAGCCTTCCTGACTGAGACATAATCAATGCCAGAAGCTTCACCATCCCCACAAAGTATCTTGCTTACACAAGCAAGCAAAAAGATGGTAGAAAGTAGATCTTGCTTCCTACTCTGCTAAATAATCAGAAGCAAATTTGTTCTCCTGAGAATTTAGATACCTGCTGTGATAGTTCTTGACTCACAGTCTGTCAAGCAATCTATGAACTGGCACTACCCTTCCTTGTACTAACTAAGGCCTCATGATGTAGTGGAGTGAGCCTCCTTAGAAATGTATGTGAGAAGTCACCACCTGGAAGTTCTTCTGCTCCTAGGGTGCAAACAGACGCCTGCTCACGTTGTTCCTACTTAACAGAATAAGCAGCTCTAACCACATGAGAACCCAGCCAGAACCAGGCTCCATTCATTTTGTGGTTCCAAGGGGCATAGGGAGAGGTGTTCTCTCCCTCACCCCACTTGTGCTGCTACTCACTCAGCTCCAAGATGGCCTGTTTTGGAGGTGGATGGCAGCAGCAGGAGGATGGGGTGGCTGTTCCTGCTTGCTCCCAATGGCTTTGGGAAGCACATTCCCCCCCTCCTGCACAGCTGCAACTCCAAGGGGCAGCAGAAGGACTCTGCAGCTGGCTGACTGGGAGGTGACAACCAGTGCAAGCCATGTCTCCTGCCCTTTGGCACCCCCTACCGACCACATGGGTGGTAAACTGACCCTGGAGCCCGCCCTTGTCATACTCTGTTTCCCTTGCTGGTAAGCACGGCAAGGCTCAACTCACTGTGTGGTTGGAGGTTGTAGATATGATATGTGTTATTGAAAGGCTACTGTGTTCGAAACTGTTTCAACATGACTGCTGCTTAAGTGGTTGTGTTGTTTTCACCTGCAGAGGAAAAGCAAGGCGTGACCCCACTTATGATCAGGTCCCCATCCTTACGGCCCCACAGGGGGTAGAACCCTGGGTTCCAAGGAATGGCTGGTATCTGTCCATGAGATGAAACACACTTTGGAGGAAAGGACATGACCAGAGCTCCTGCAAGTGGAAAGTGAGTTTATTCTCAGACTGAGTGAAGCTGCAATGGCATAGTAGCTGTGTGTGCAAAGATGAGCGGGGATAGTTTCTTCCCCCGTGGATCACAGTGAAAGGCCCTGCTTGATAAAGAAGTGCTCCGTGGCATCAAAGCACATTGAAAGAACAATCAAAGGTGGCCTGTAAATAGAACTTGGCACTTAACGCTCCCACATGGAGCTATGCAACGTTCAAGGCCGTTACGAGGTCTGAAAGAAGTGAACAGTGAGCCTCAGTGAGCCCCCACCAAAGCAGGGGTTCTTTCCTGGCCCTGGTGAGCCCATTATCATCCATGGAAGAATGTGAAGGTGAGCTGGCAAGGTGGCTGTGGTCTCCTGAAGGGCTGATTTCCTTTCCTCCCTGCTGTCCTTCTCCTATGCAGATACTGGTTCCCAGGACAATGTGAGGCCATAGGCTGAAGGCAGAGGAAAGACGACTTCACTATATGGATCAAATCCTTTTTTTCAGCCTCTGGGCTCCGTGCACCACTCCACTTAACAACAGTATATGAGGGGGAAGGCAGAGACAAGTCTTCATCCTGAGCTGGGATCCATGTCTATGCTGGTCTGCCGCACCATCCGCCAGGATCGAGAGCCAGATCCAGGACTTAGGGCATTGTCTTCACCAGGTTGGGGATCTTGTGGAGAGGGCGACTTGAGCTGATCAGGGCTTTCAGGATCTGTATGTCCCTCAAACTCCTTGGCCCGGCTCACCACCAGGGCAGCATCAGCCAGTTGGGCCACAGAGAGGCGGTGCTGTAAGGGGGGCTTGTGGCAGAATGGGACGGGGCCTTCCATGCGCCTGACAACTTTACGCACCCGGCCTTTTGCTGGGTGGTATGAGAGCTGCTTGCAGAGCTGGGAATGGCTCTTAGCCTTACGCCCATGGCGTCCAGGCTTGCGACACTGCACCCATTCTTTTTCTGGCAAGCCTTGTTTCGCTGTAGAGTCTTTTGCTGATCTTAATTTCTCTTCATTTGAGGGGGATGATGTGGAAGTGACAGGGGATTTCCTCTCAGAATGAAGAAACACCTGTTGGAGGAAGAAGAAGGTAGACAGACTTGAGTACCAACAACTACACAGGATTCTCTTTCATCCTACCCCCAACCATTCCATCCCAGGTTCTAAACTTTATACCTCCCACCGCCCCAACCCCTTGCTTAGTATCTGTTTGTGCATTGCCATAACCTTTTCACACATCTCATTATTCCTTGTCCTACCCTCCATCATATGGCTTCTTTTGGTGAATGTCATCACACAGACCTACCCTTACCTCTTCTGTGGCACACACTGGCATGGGGATGTGTTCTGGGCTATCCATCTCACTGATGCTGCGCATGACTGCGTAGAGGTTAATGCGCTCTCGTCGGGGCTGGACTGACTGCTCTGATACTCTCATTGTAGCCAGGTGTCTTCGCACTTCCTCAGCCCCTGAGTCGTCTGATGCCCCAGGCTCCTCTGTCTCCAGAAGACTAAGTCTGGTGGCATCAGGTAGGTCTAAAGGCCAGTTGGGTTCTTCAGGAGGTTCCTGCAGAGGTCGAAAGCAATACTGGGGGGTTGTCACTGGCTCCTCTGGTTCTTCTTCTGAGCTTATTGTCTCATAGTCTGGGCTTCCAGAAGGATCACTGCTGGCATCACTTACATCTGAAGAAACTTCTGACTGAGCATCTTCCACCTTTTGTTCCCACAGGCTGCTATGTCGGCTGCACAGACACATAAGATGATTGTGATGTACTGGGTTGCATTTAAAAAATAAAACTATTCTTTATTACGTGTTACCAGCCTGCTATTTCATGTTAGCAAGGATTGCCTGCTATTTCAAGTTAGCAAGGAATCCTTAAGATCTGGACCAAAAATCACAGTACATGCAAGTTTCCAAAAAAGTTCTCTTAAACCATAAAACACCCATACAGAACTCAACATGGCTTACAATGTGAACAAGGTGGTAAACAATTCAACAATGTTAAAAACTGACCAATCCATGATCTTATATACGACTAGCAACTATATAAAACCAAGCAAAAACAGTTAAAACCACTAAAAGAAAATCCACAGCAGCTTACAATACAGAGTATACAAATGCAAAAACAGTAAAAACAACCAGCAGGGGAAAATTAACTTAAAGCCAAGTGTGAACAAAGAAGGTGTTTTTCACAGGGGAATACACTTGTGTGGTTTTCCCCTTGCTGCTGATGGCTGCAGATACATAGCAGCAGCAACGGTACTTCCACATGGCAGGTTTCCATGTGGCTGAGTCCTTCCCACCAGTGAAGGGCTTTTAAAAAAAACGGCCTTTGAATATTGTTAAAATATTATAGCAATGTGTCTACCAGGTTCTCTGAATTTCCCACTTTCATATTTCAAAAAGTGTGTAGCCCCTTTCATTGCAGAAATGCAAGAGGAAAGGCGTATCTCTCCAGCAAATGGGGCTACACACTTAATTTTTTTTTAAAACAGCTGGGAATTCAAAGAACCTGGTAGACAGATGGGAACATGATATTCAGTTGCTGATTTGGGGGAAAAAACCCTCTGGCGGCAGGGAGGAAATGGATGCAACACAAGGGACTGGGACAGGGGAAATGACACCAATGTGGTTGGGAACAGGGAGGTCCAAATTTCCCTTCTACATAGGTGCCATCCTGGCTTTGCTGAGATCTTTCACAAAACATCACCACAAAGTAGGTTTGGGAAAAATCATAGGAAGGACAGGGAAAGCCTGGAAGGTGCATGGAACCCCCATGATGTTGTAGGGGAAGCAGGATAAAAACCTGCTTCCCGAAGCATCCAAGCTGGGGTAAAACATCCCATCTGTAAATGATTCTAGCCTCTGCCTGATACAGAAAGATGTTTGGCCAAGCACCATGAACAAGGAGTTGCTTAGGCGGCCATCTGAGGGCAGGAAACAGGAAGAGGAACCTGAGATAGGGAACCCAGAGCCCAGGTAGTCCTTCAAATTTCCTAATCCCAAGCCACAAGAAGCTTTATAGGTTAAAATGTACAGTGAAAGACACATACAATGAAATCTAAGCAATATACTACAAATTTTAGCTGCAATTTAAGCAAAACAAGCCACCCCTCACACTATCTGTGGTTCTTCCAGCTCAAACTACACATGATATCCAAATGTGTGCAATGGTATTCCCAAGTATTGTTTGACTAATACAACTGGACTGGAACCTGGGAAGTGGTGGGGGTGCTTAATCTTTCTACCTTTTTTCTTCTCTCACTACCCATTCCAATCACTTTTCCACATGTCTTGTTTCAAACAAGTTATCTCTTGCAAACAGGCATTTGGAACCCCACGAGAGAGAAGGGAATAGGTTAACCCCCCCCCCATCTCTGATCTGCTCCCAAACGCTCTCTGCTTATACTGCTTTTCTACTAAAAAGGGGGCTTTTAGGCTACCGTTTTACACAGTTGCATGCAATGTTTATCTGGGCCCCTGGACAATAACAAACCCAAATTTTGTAAGGGTGATAAGCTAGTGCCTCCTGGTGGGCTGACAAAGTTGGGCAGCTGCAGTCCCCATTGGTCCCCTTGTCCACTGATATCTGCACCAACCAGATAACACCATGCCCTTCTTGCCCTTCCCCTGAGATTACCTGGCATCCAGAATCCCCTGGTAAAGCTCCAGCTGTCTCATGAAGCCTGGATTAGGGTGGACGATTGGACGCCGTTCCCGCACATGGCAAAGGGCCCGTTCCAGTGACCAGCCGTATTCCTTCATAGTATAGGCGATGACTGTGGAGGCAGAGCGACTCACGCCCATCTTGCAGTGCACCAGCACCCGCAAGCCTTGTACCCTGCAGGGGAGAATCTTTGCTTCAGCATTTGCCCATTAGCATATTGCTTACATCATGTGATGTAAGCCACTCCTACTGTTTCCCTGGAGAGAAGGCTGGTGGCTCAAGTGCACAGCCCCAGGTAGGTAAAGAAGAAGCTTCTAGGCACTGCTTCCAGCAGTGACGGTCACACCAAACCAGGTACTTCAGCAAGGGAGGAGGATGCTGGATTCAGTTACCTGCTTCCCTAAATGTGATGTGGTTCCATCACATTTGACAATTATGCCTAACCAGTACTGCATACATGGATCCCAAGCCTGTGTGTCAGAAGCTGCTTGTATAGCCCTAAGTGCTGGGTTCAGAGATTCCACCCTGGTAACCATCCGGGTATGGTTTTGCACATAGCATTTCCCAGTCCAGCAGGAGACTCCATCTCCACGCCTGATTCTCACCGGGCAGCTGAAATGAAACTGTAGGTCTCCTTCCAGTGTGGCAGTAGCTGTGCAGTTTCCTCATCATAGAGCCGCACATTCATGTATGTGAAATGCTCTGGGAAGAAGTTGTCAATCTCACGGGTTACATTGAGGATGTGGCTGATGCTGAAAGACAAGGCAGAGAACAGACTGGGTTCTCGAACACACCCGCAAGTAGAGAGTATAAGCAACTTTGTACCACCATGTTGTTATCCCTGTTCCCCCAACCCCTGTTTTCTCTCCTAATCATTTCATTGTACAATTGTAGCCCAAAGTGAGATCAAAACCTGCAGCAGGAATCCTTTCTGGTTAGAAAACAAATTTTCATTAAGAGGTTTGGCAAATGGTCATCTCAAAGTTAAAAGATTCTCAATTAAAGGAACTTCTCTGGGATGCTGGCGCTGCACGATAGGCAAAGTCTTGTACAGACCCACATACTTGTTCCTTTGAAGCTCCTCAAGATTAGCTGCATTCCATTCAGAGCCCTGGAGCAAAAACAACACCACAAGACATAGTTCAATCCCATGATATGTAAACCATTAGCAAACATGCTTATATTATTGCTTACTAAACACTTCCCCTCAGAGAGCAGCTCAGAGTTATATGTTTAGCAACATTGTGTCATGGAGTCTTCCTTCAATTGCCACTTCATGCTGCAAGAATAAAGCGGGGACCCCCTCTACACACCCCTGCCCTTGGGCCCCAGACCAACATAGTATGAGCGACTGCGTGTGCCTCCCTGCTTTAGTTGATGGACAGTATTGGGGATCAGCATAGTCATTTGTTTGCATCAAAAAAAATATTCTTCCATGGGCCCTCACCCCTTGGAGATCCTGAAGTACATGATGGTCTCTTCTTACCCCCATGGGGCATAAGTAACTTCATCCAGCCAATTAATGTTTTATCTGAGAGAACGTATTCAAGATCATTGATTCATTAGTATTCTACCTAATTTACTCATTTTCTTGGGTTGTTTTCCAAGATCCTGCTGAAAGACCCTCTTTCTGAGGCACGGTTGGTAGCAACATGGGATAACGCCTTTTCAGAAGTGGACCTTAGACTAAGGATCACTCTTGTCAGGAAGTCCACCCAGCACCCTTTCTCCTCTTGTTCAGGAAACAGGTTGAAATGTTCCTGTTCCAGAGGGCTTTCCAGAAACACGGGTGTTGAATATTTTAGACTACTAGGGGGTGGAATTTGTAGTGTTTATTCTTATTGCTGTGATTTTCTTAGCTTTCTGTTGGACTGGATTTAATTGATTATGATATTATGAGCTGTTAGTTGCCTTAGGCACTAAGAAAGAGCAATGCATAAATATTTTAAGGAAAACAAACAAACAACATGGCTTAGTTTTCCTTTAACTCCTTTTGAGAGTAAGTTAAGGTGGATAAAGAGTAAGGAGTTTGACTTATCCTTTTAAGAACAACGGCGATCTGTCATAACTCCATCCAAGAAAAAAAATCAAGCAATCTTATCTGTATTCTGTACCTGTCCCGACAATGAGTCCAGAAATTCTGTGTGTGTGTGTGTGGGGGGGGCAACAACTAATGGATGCCACTAGTTAATTTCAAAGGACTAGTCAGTGTCCATGAACAGCTAAGGCTCCACCTTTAGAAAACACCTCTAAGAAGTTACTGTTTTGATGCTGCTGTATAATTAGGCATGAGCTTCACCATCCAGCCATGTTATGGTTGAGGGCCTTTCCACACAATCAAAAGTAGTGTGCCCAAACCACACTTTGTGGTTACTCCCACATGTTTAGTTTGCCTATAATGGACAGAGGGGGAAAACAACTTTGCTACATGGGAACAACCTGCTATAGATCATTGAGGGTGAGAAGATGGAGGCAATAGGAAGGAAGCTCTCAGAAATGACAAGGGGAGAGAGGCACAGCCTGAAGGCCACTAGGTGGCAGCAAGACTTCCATCTTTTTGTCATGGGAAGAGTTTGAGACAAATTGAGAGGAAGGGGTTATGATCTCCCGGGTGTGACCACAAAGTGCCATGGAGACCTAATTGTACTGCCTCACCAGATAGAGGTGGTCAAACATCCTGGATGGCCGATCCATCTGAGCCATGATGAGCAACATCTCATTATCAATAAATTCCTTGTAGTCCTCCAGGCTGCAACCAGCTCGGTGCTCCAGTTCTGTGCGAATCTGTGGAAGAAGGAGAGCTTGTGAGACCTCAAGTCATGCCATAGCCTTCCTGCTCTTTAATCACCCACTTTTCTCTCAGGTCTTACTCATGCATGTCCCTGCTGCCCCAATCCCCCATATCTCTCTCATTCCCTGACTTTTTCAACACTGCTTATATTTATTGTTCCCATCCCCCCATCTTCTCTCTCACACTCACTCTCTCACATTCACTCTCTCATACTTCCATGTCCTCAGCAACTCTTCACCCCCTTGCCATACACTCCCCATCACCTCCTCTTCCAGCACCCCCCTGTCCCAACATCCCACCTCCTTGGAGGTGATGCTCTCCAGGTCAGTGGTGGCCATCACCTCACGCAGCTTGGCCCGGATCATCCGCTCTGTCATCTCCTGTGCTGTCGGCCTGAGGCACAGAGACGGGAGGGTCGGCAAAGCTCTCGGCCCACCAGACTCGGCCCCAGACACCACCATACCAGGGCTTCCCCTCTATGCTCAACATCACTACCACCAAAGGCAGCAGACTTACAAGTATGATGCTGTCCTCAAGCTCTACCTTTACCCAAAACAGCTTAATTAATTTGGAGCTGGAAAAAAATGATGTTGTGGGAGCAATACTGGGATTTTTTTTTAATGCTCTCACCAGCATTTTCCACTCAGTTCTCATAAACAGTCTCCTCTATTCCCTGTTGGCTATCAAGCAGTGGTGCAGAAGAGGGGCTCCATGGGGTACACAGTAGACCTGAGGTTGACGGGCAAGGCCACCCCAAACCTCCATGCTTTGAACTGCTGCATGGTGTAGAATTCCACCTTGGAACCATCAGAGCCCCACTGACTATGCCACATAGTCTACAATAAGCCCCAGGGAAGGAAAAATGGTATCACTGACTGGTCAGAGGAGACTGCAGGAGAACTGGGCCGCACAGACTCCAGATCAGACATGGCCAGCCACTCATTAATGCAACTTTGCTCAGAGGTCACCGCCTTCTGGTACCACTCAGTCCAGCTCAACGCACTGCCACCAGGGAAATTATTGTAGCAGAGTGCTTCACTGCATGCCTTGTGCAGTACTTGCAGTGCTGACCTGAGAGCCGAGATGAAAGAACAAGACAAACAGTCAGACATAATAAATAATGCCAAGCAACGGAAGTACCCAGAATGTCCGCCACCACATCCAAAGGCTGGGAGCGCCCTGTAATGTTTGCTCCACCCACAACTCCTTTCAGACATGGTTGGAACTGAACACCTGGGCAATGGTTTAGATCTACAAAAGGGGCCTTGTCTTAGGAACTGTACAACAAAGATGTACAGGGGAATATGGAAGGACGATCCCCTCCCATTCAGTTCCCTGCCCCTCCCATGAAATGTTTATATTCTCTGGCAGCTACCACCGCTATCAAGAGAAATTCAATAAATGTCTCTTCCCTGAAACACTGTGATGGCACCTATATCCTGCTCCTTCCTTGCCTGCCAATGTCTCATTTATCATCTCACCCAACAGCTTTGCTTACCACATAGTCTGGACAGAGATGGGCTTAAAGATACGTGTCTGCCCCCCAGATGTCACACTGAATCCCCTAGAAGAATAGAAAGGGAGAGCTGATGTTACAAGAAAAACAGAGGAAGGTGGTACATAAAGGGGGCAAAGAAGAACATATGGACTGGAACCTCTGTGTAACTGCTTTGAGATGTTTAATAATGCCAGGTCCCATCTGTAAGCAGGAAAACTGGGCTTTTTCCATCCTTGGGGGTCTAAAGTCAAGTTGTGCAATGGGAAAAGCAGCCTTAATGTAAGAGTTTTAAAAATGGATTGTACCAGCTAAAGTCAATATGCTAAGCATTCTCCCTCTGCACAGCATGACCATGCTAGATATTCTTAGCATTCATACATCTTAGCATTCATGATTCTGTTCTTACCATAAAGTTTTTTGCAGCAGGGAGAGACCAGTTGAAGTTTGGGAACAAGTATACTGGGGCCAGATAATAGACAGCCAGTTGTCAGGTCCCTTGGATAACCCATTGTCAAACAAAAAAACTGATTTGAATACAGTAAATCATGATTTTGCCTTGAGGGGATGCTAGGAAAGTGAACTGTAGAGCATTAAGGCCTATTTATGCAATTTTAGAAGGGAAATATGAAAGCAAGCTTGTACTGCTTAGCATGTGACTGTGTGGAATGGGGATGAGGCTTGTGTTGTGAGTTGATCCACAGTCCATTGAAATGTTGCTTGTGAGTACACTGTTGTGAGTACACTGTTGCAGTACACTGGTGAGAACTTCAGGAAAGGGGAGGGGCTCAGTGGTATTTGCTTTGTATGCAGAAGGTTCAATCCTGCCATCTCCAGTTAAAACAATCAGGTAGTAGGTGATGTGAAAGACCTCTGCCAAAGAACCTAGATGCTTGCTGGAGACCTTATATAGATGAGGAAACCTGAAATCTGATTGCATGTGCCTGTGGTGAGTTATTAAATCTGATTGCATGTTCCAGTTATTCTACAGCAAGCTAAAGAGACAGGGAAAAGCACTCACAAACAAGGAGTACAAACAACAATAAACTGAACGATAAACTTAGAACCAATCTATATGTATTGCTACAATATTATTAGGCCAATCGAATCCATAGGCTAGTTTGATGTGCTTCAGTCCACCCTTATAAGATGATGTTGCCATCTCCGGCAAGATGCCCTTCTACTTCAGAGGGGAAAGGACCTTCTTGGTGAGTAAACAATGTACCATTCCCGCTCTGAAGGAAGAGCATCTTGATCTTTGGGATCTCCAAGAGCAATGATATAATGGGTGGGAAATCAGTCCTCATCATCTTCCACCAGGTGCTGTAAAATACATCTGCCGAATGCTGCTTCAGCGGATGCCATAGTAATGATTCGATAATGTCTAATGAAAGTAGTCACGTTGGACCAAGTAGCTGCTTTACAGATCTCTTAGTCGAGGCTTGTTTGAAAAATGTGGCCGACGTGGCTGCGCTTCGTAGTGAATGGGCTGTTATCCCATTCGGAACTTGGAGACCACTGGCTAGGTAGGCTTCTCTGATGCATTGTCTAATGGATATGCTGATAGACGGTTGGGACATGTGAAGTCCCCTGTTGGGTGCAGAAATGGAGATAAACATAATTCCGTTTTCCTAATGGATTCAGTTCTAGATATATAAATATGAATAGCTCTACACAAGTCCAAGGTGTGCCAACTCCGCTCTCTGGGAGTAGAAGGATAAGGACAAAAAGAAGGGAGGTGAAGCCTCTGAGACTGATGAAACTGGGAACCCACTTTGGGGGTGAACGAGGGATCAGTACGTAGAACGACTTTATCTTTGTGAAAGATACATAAGTCCTTGCGAATAGAGAGGGCACCCAATTCTGAAACCCTCCTAGCAGAGGTTATGGCAACTAAAAATAAGGTCTTAATCCTTACTAATCATAAGGGAACTTCCCTCATAGGTTCGAAGGGACTTTTGGTTAGAGCAGAAAGTACAGTGTTCAGTCTCCAGGTAGGGAAGCGGTGAATCACCGGAGGGGTAGATTGAGCTACTCCTTTAATAAAAGCCTTAACCTGAGGATGCGACGACAGAGGAATCCCTTCAATATCCAGACAGACTGAGGCAATAAGCAGACACTTGCTTTCGTAAGGTTGCCGCTCTAAGGCCCTGCTGTGCACCATTCTGTAAAAAGTCCAGTAACTGACGTAGCTTAGGAGAGATAGGGTTGATTGTCTTCCGGTGACACTACCTGGAGAAGGCTTTCCAGGTGTACTGATATATCCTTGTAGTAGAAGGATGTCTGGCTTTAAAGATGGTCCCCACCACCTCCACGGATAGACCAAGGGCTAAGAGCCTTGCCCTTTCCACACCCAATTAGTCAATTGAAACCATCCTGGATCTGGATGAATCATTGGTCCCTGTAGAAGGAAATCCAAGGATGTTGGAATCTGCCCTGGTGCCCTGGTGGGGAGTCCCATGAGTGCCGGAAACCATGGCTGGTGTGGCCAATTGGGAGCGATCAGGAAGACTTCCGCTCTCTCCGCCCTTATCTTCCTGATGACCTTCGGAAGGATAGGCAGTGGTGGAAAGTCACTGCTTATTTCCTTTGAAGAATTTGTCAGGTTTGTCCACCCTAAAGGACTGTGGTTGTGAGGTGCGGTTGAATCTGTTGAAACGTCGAAAGGACCCTCTGAGGAGCCTAGTGTGGACGTCTCTGATCCTATCTGAACCTGGATAAGGTATGGTAGGATCGAAAGGTCTGAGAGTATTGGCCGGGTTCCTTTTTATGGGATTTAAGGATCACCTTATTTTATCCTTAATTTCGGACAGCATCCTATCTAGTCTCTCTCCAACAACTTTCCACCCTTGTATGGATGACCCATTAACATGGTCTTGGACCTGGACTCAGCCACCATGGCCTTACCCATAGGGCCCTGCGAATGGCCGTATTGGAGGCAACCGCTCTAGCAGCGAAGATCACTATGTCCAAGGAGGCATCTGCCATAAAGGAGGACGCCTTTAGCACTCAAGACTGGCCCTTGCCTATATTTTTTTTTTAAATTTGTGGTGGGTAGAAGCTGAGTGAGCTTCTTTATCCAGGCATTTGAAGCCCTAGCCATGAGTGCTATAGTGGTATTGGCCTGAATAGCCTCATGCACCTTTCTGGAAAGAAATTCTATTTTCCTATCGAGCTGATCTTTAATAAAGCCCACTCCATCCTCCGCCAGGAAGTCAGAGGGTTGAAGGGCAGAGATAGGAGCACCTACCACAGGCAATTCCAACATATCCATTGCATATGAGGCCATATCATATAGTTTCTTGGCATTGCCAGAGAACTGTTTATTATGTAGGGATTTGTCCCATTCAGCTCTAATAACTTTGCTGGAGAAGCTGCATTGGAGGACATCGAGCTCCTTTCCGATGCAGAACAAAGTATTCTGGTAAGGGGACCTTAATAGTCTGGGCCTCCATTGTGGGAAATATTCCTTGGAACCTTTACGTCTGGATTTAGACTTAGATTTCTCAGGTGCTTCAGATTCATCAGATAGGTCTAAAGCAAAAAGTGCCTTGGCCAAAAGAGGCTGGAAATCATCAGAACAGCACAGCCGAGACTGCTGTTCCTGAACAATGGGGAGTTCTTAGTCTGAAATGAACTCTCCCTCCTTACTGTCAGCCCCAGAATCCCTATCCACAGGGTAGGTTTCATTTCTCTGCTCTTGGCACTGCTTTCATAGCTGCCTTAGTGGGCCACTGCCTAGAGGGGGCGCTTTGGCTGTAGCCAGGCTCCTCCTGCATGGGTTCAAATATGGCTGAGGACCCTGGGGAAGATGTCCAACTATATGAAAACCCTTGAGGAAGTGGCTGAAGGTCTTTGAGGAGGGTAACCCTGCTGGAAGGGTAGGATAAGAGATTGGAGCCTCTGAAAATGTCTTTCCATGGAGCCCTCTATCATATTATATACCTGTTCAAATGTGGGGTTCTTGGGGGATCCCCCTTCCTCAGAAGGGGTGGTTACTTTACTCTCTGTAGGTATCCTGGGCTCCACATCCAAAGGCACAGCAGAGAATCCGGCTGGGACCTTAGAGGTCAAAGCGGAACTCTGCTTAAGCTGGCACTTGCGGCTGCTGCCTCCCCACCCACCCCCGCCATTAGACTTGTTTTTCTTCAGCGATTTTCCAGCCGAAGTAGATGGTGGCAGCGACTTTCCGGTCTCCCTCTCCGATAGTCCGCCAGGGCGGCTAACGGCGGGATCCGATTTTAAGGCCAATTTTTGATATGCATCGGAAAGGAGCTCGATGTCCTCCAACGCAGCTTCTCCAGCAGCCATTGCCGCCTCTTTCCCACGGCTTAGCTGTGCTCCCGCAGCTCAGCTGATAGTCAGCAGAGCCAGGAGCTTAAATTTAAAAAGCGATTGTATACGACAAGGTAAGGAAAATGATCTATTCTAACCTAATTTCACTAGACCTAGGCAGCAGCTATGGCTGCAACGCTCTCACCCCAGCAAAGGCAGGAGAAGAACTGGAAAGGGAGGCGTTCCTCGTCAGGAGACAGGAAGTTGTTAGTTTAGTCCTGCCTACCCATAGCAATGGACGAGAAACACCCAAAGATCAAGATGCCCTTCCTTCAGAGCGGGAATAGGGGACTGAGGGTCAAGCTACACAATACTACTTCTAGTGAGTTGCAGTAAAGCATGTCCCTCCCCCCTCCCCCCTAGGGTTGCCAGGTCCCTCTTTGCCACCGGTGGGAGATTTTTGGGGCGGAGCCTAAGGAGGGCAGGGTTTGGGGAGGGGAGGGACTTCAATGCCATAGAGTTCAATTGCCAATGCGGCCATTTTTCTCTAGGTGATCTGATCTCTATCGGCTGGAGATCAGTTGTATTAGCAGGAGATCTCCTGCTACTACCTGGCAGTTGGCAACCCTACTCCCCCCCACTGAGCATAATTGGGCCTCTGTAGGCTTTTAAAATGCAGTTAAAAGTGAGTTGGGTCTGGGGAACTGGGACACAACTCACTAGAAGACTGAGCAGAAGGTAGCATTGGACAACCTCTTGGGTTGAGCTTGAAAAAAACAGGCTATGTGGAAAATGGATTGAGAAATGTTGTTCTATTAAGACAGGAGGGGAGGGGCAGCTTAAACAAGAAGCAACCTTAAATCCCCTTCTTAGCTATTCTGGATAAACCATGCCACTTCTCTCTGGATATAATTATTAACTAAGATCAGGGAAGAAGACATCTCCTATTTATTCAACTACAGGCTTGGCATAAACATGTGAGGACTGGGGAAAAAACAGGAAACACACACACAAAATGACCTCTCACTAGCCCAGGCTGTTTGTCTAGTTGCAAAGTAAACTTTCAGAGCTTTTCACAAGGATTACTAGTAGAAAGGGTTATATGAATTAGGGAGAAAGACATAAATAGTCTCTTACCCATCGCCATCAAGGAAGACCTGGGTGTCACTCCAGAGTGGCAGCACCATCCCCAGAGTGCAGGCAGCCGAGCTGAGGAAAAGGCAGAGAAGAGATCAGACAGCAGCCAAAGGGGTTATAGTCTGTTTGTTTAAGAGATATTTATGCCTGTCTGTGCTCTCTCCACAGCTGGCTTTTGCAATAGCTTGGCAAACATTGTAGAAGTAATTGCTATTTGGAAATGCAAAGTCAAAAAACATGTGATGTTACATCTGATTTCAGGGAAGAAACAATAAATACTAGACACCAATGTAGCAGTAGCGGTGACAGAGGAACTTGGCAAATGGCATCATTGCCCAGAGACAAGCTCCTGACTGTGGTTAAAGAGAAGAAATGCACCCATCTTCCGTTCAGCCCCTTGACTGCGGAGTCCTGTGGGAACTCCTGTGTTCTAACTGAATACGTTAACTAAAGTTTCTAGGGCATGCATATCAGGAGTAAAAGTGGAGGGAAACGGAGTCAAGGGTTGCCAAACTTGTTTGACCAGGAAGTAAAGCACATTAAGGAGGCTTGCTGCCTAGGAAGACAGGAAGAAACAACTCTTAGGAGCAAAGATGATTTAGATTTTTCCAGAGAGAGAGCAAACAGGTTTTGTTCTTGAATTTCAAATGATCTTGCTTGGAAGTAAGTCCCATTTATTTGAATAGCGCTTGTTTCCAAGAAATAGTCACAGCCTTGGTTATAAAAGCAGAACCTGCAGCCTGAGTCTATTCATGGCTATTCAGGAAGTAAGACCTGGTAGGTGCAGCGGGGCTGACTTCACTGTTAAGGGTACATCAGGTACCCTGCAAGATTTATCCAGTACTCCATGAACAGACAAGCCTTGCTGAAAGACATTGTGCAGGCTAGATACAAGGCAAGTAAATACAATCTACTGAGGGGCTTTCCTGCTTAAATCTGTGCTTTCATCACTGCAACAGGAATATTTTATGCTCTGCTTTGTGAAACTAACAGGGCAGTTCTGCGCAGTTACCCTAGTCTAAGCCCACTGACTTCAGTGAGCTTAGACAAGAGTAACTGTACATAGGATTGCAATGCAAACCATTCTGAATTATCTGGGATCAGCAAATTGCCTAAATCAGAGAATTGCTCCTTGAGAGTCAGTATCCTTTCACAAATAACCAGTTGGAATAAAGCCTTGAGACAACAGGACAAACCACCATATGAGAACAGAGTAGCCAGAGGCAGAACCCCATGGAAAGGAAGTACAACTCAAGAAGCTGCATGCCTGCATGCTGAGTCCAAGTAGTGGGGGTGTCCAGACAACAGCTTTGATGGAAGAACTGGAAGCATTCAAAGAGTGATCCCAACCCTAAATTAATGCCTTCTGGGAAGGAGGGAGGAACCTGAATCATGTTGCATCTCTTGTAGCACATTACTGTAATGCCTATGTCTCCCACTTGGAACAGTATCTCACAGGTGCAGACTCCAAGATCATGGACCTTGCATTAATCGAAGGGAAGGATAATAGTGGTGGGTAACTTCACAGACCTCTTGAAAGCAGACAACTTCCACCTCTCTAACAGCACAGCATCACATGGTGTACTGGAAAAAGTGCTGGATGGATTGGGAGGCCTGGTTTCAAGCTCTAGCTGAACCATAAATCTCACTGGGTAACTGGTACAAATAGCTATTCTTTTAGCCAAACAAATGCCTCAGGGTTGTTTATGAGAGTTATTATCTACACTGCTCTGGCTCCACAGAGAAGGACCAATGACATCAGGAAAGATGGGCTGCAAGAAAAGATAATTTTTTGGGAACACATACCACTCCTCTGATCTATGACAGGAATGAAATATAGATTGTTGCTCCCCTTTTGCAGCAAACTTCCCTCCACATTTCTGCCCTCTTGAAAATATAACCGTGGGTGTCTGTGCTATAGGAAGGTGGCACACCTCTGGCTCGCAGATCTGATTTGTTCAGATTTCTTTCCTATCCTAAAGGCTGAAGTAAATTTCAATTATTTTATGCTCACATTTTCCCCTTAAGGTTAGTTGAATTGGGAGATCTTTGACCAAGGTAGCATTTGACGAGGATCTCTTTTAACCAAATCAATCCATCCCACCTCACAAGCTCCTTGGGCATTTTCTTTTTGCATCTGCCTTTATCTCTTTTCGCCCCAATGATTCTCCACGCCCACTTTTTTTGAAATATTCTATCAGTGTTAGAATATGAGATTTTGGGAATGTGAGATTTTAAACAGCTTTCCCCTCACTACTGGGACAAAGCTATCCTTTCCTCCCTGCTTCGCTCCATACTTCTTCACTTCCTCTGCTCCTGCACATTCCCCCTCCCATGTCCTCCTGCTCACTTGCTTGCCCTCTCACCTTTCTTCAGGAAAGTCCACTCCAAGCAGCACCATCTCACTCTTGCTCTCCCTCTCCAGTGCTGACACAACCAGCAGGTACCGGATTCTGTGAGATCGAGCCGACTCCAGCCTCACAGCCTGTGGAGAACAAAACACAAACAGTCATTGTACAAGTGACCTTCAGTGTCACCTACATATCTCAAGGAGATTTTCCTGTATCAAAGGGGCAGTCAGCTTGTTTAGCATCCATAGCCATCATGCAAACATACTATTGTCCCTGAGATCATTGCCAAGGCATGGGTGCGCTTACATTACATTAAACAAAAAACAACAAAAAAAACCCACATTGCAACACTTATGCGGGACTATGGCACATTCCAGCCAGGCTCAGGCTACACAATGCAATTTCTAGCATGAAAGAAGCAGTGATGTTGAAGGAAAAAAAACTATTTACATTTATCCAGAAATAAAAACATTTGTTTACAAGACAGCCAATGACTAGAGCAAGTTTAAGTGTGTGTTGCCTCCCATTTGAACATTTAAGTCTGCCTGAGAGCTCTGCCATTTACACGTCCCAAAACCACGGATCATCTCTTCAAAATCATGATTATGTACAAAATCATTTGGAGCATGGAACTAAAGCTTCTAATTAATCTTGCACCATCTTAGCCTTTATAACCCATTTTCGATATTTTCTCCACAGTTAAAAGATCTAGGAATAGTCTTCTAAAATGACACATCTGTTAGTCACTCAATAGTGCTGGAGGGAGACTAGATGTATACCCCTTAAACTTCTGACCTCAGACAAATGGGTAGGGAAAGGTCAGCTGATGAGGTTTCCCTATCTATTCCCTAGAGGCATATTGTGATGCTGTCTGGTACACAGTAATCTACGAGGAAGTTACTTTCACAAGAGGCACTGAAAAGTGGTTGTAAGCTCTTCTTACACTATGAACGTTGCTAATATGGGACAGAAAGTAAAAGAGAAACGAAATGTAAGTGCAGATTTTATACGGTCGTTACGGTCTGGTTTAACCTAAAGCCTCTTAGCCTTATGAGTAAAAACGACCTTAGTGATAAGGTGCGCACACAGTTCTTGTAGGGCACTGACTAAACACGCTGAGCCTCACTGTTGCACTACTTGAACTGAGAGTTCACTGTAGGACATACCCAACACTCCCGTGACTCCACATTTATTCATTTCTCCACACCCCACATTACAGGGGAAAGACAACAAGCAAATTTTCCAGGGTAACTGGTCTACCATTACTGACCCCACTGACTATCAAACATACTTGTGTTCCTCCAGCTACTATCCAGAACGTATTGAACAATCCACTGACTACAGTCAAGTATAGTGTTGCAATTGCATTTCCTGTGATCCCTCAGACAGGGACTCATCTGAAGAATTTACAATAGATATACCTAGGATTACAATATCCACTTAAATGAAGGAAAAACAGATTGACAAAGCCAGGCGGATATCCAAAAACTGTCTGCTACAGGACAAGGCCAAAGCAGATCACAGAATGCCTTTAGCTGGTCAAAGGTCAAAGCAATCCAATGATTCATCAACAACCTACAGCCTCTCCTTGATAAGAACATTTATCTTTCATACACCTGGGGTTGCAGGTCGTTCCTTGCCCAATGTAAAACAGCTTCTCACCAACAATGGACTACCTAGCAACCTAGATGCCAGCTTTGTCTTAGATCCTGTGACATTCCCCTCACGATTCTGCCCAGCCACTGTGGAGGCTTTCCTCCACTGGAGCACTTGGTTTTACTGCTGCTAGCACTGCTGTGTGTCCTTCAACGTTTTTTTTAATGGGCCCCTATGTACACACAAGTGCTAGAGGGGGAGGAAGCAAGTGACATAATGGAGGAAATCCTCCACAGGGGCCAGACAGAAGCACAAGAGGAACACATAGGATCCAAGCCATTGTCCCTATATACGAGTGTGTGTGTGTGTGTGTGTGTGTGTGTGTGTAGAGTGCTGTCAAGTCGCAGCCAACTTATAGCGACCCTGTACAGTTTTCAAGGCAAGAGACGTTCAGAGGTGGTTTGCCACTGCCTTCCTCTGCCCTGAGACCCTGGACTTCCTTGGTGGTCCCATCCAAATACTAACCAGGGCTGGCCCTGCTTAGCTTCCGAGATCTGATGAGATCAGGCTCGCCTTGGCCATGCAGGTCTGGGCTTCTGTCAGGCCTGTGTCTCAGATAGTTTTGCATTCCTGTTCCCTTTGAAGCTTGCAGATGTCCGTGGGAGCAGCGGCGCCTCTGTACTGTTTGTAATGTGTTCGAAATAATCTCATGAGACTGTACTGCTGAGTGCTTTTTTCGATGCTTTTATATTATCAAGTGCATGCCAGTTTCCTCCATTGCTGTCTTGGGTTCTCTATGCTCTGTTTGCCTTTGTTACCATTAAACCAACTGCTTTGGACAACTACGTCTCCTGCTGTGGCTAGTGGTTCTCGATAGGGCAAGTGCTTACAGCTTCCCTATATAAACTTTAGCAACAAAATTACAGGACCTAAGAACATCAGCTATACCATCCTGGGCTCATTTCCCAATTTTTAATTAATTTATTTTTATTTTATTTTCAATTTAATATACGCCATCACATGCCAACAGTGCCCTTCTACCATCTACATTGGACAATGGTCAGTTCAGAAAAATGTGCAGCAATATGACGTCAAAAATTTCAACATTCAGAACCAAGTGAGGGGAAATTTCAGAATTCTTGCACACGCTGTTTCAGATCTGAAAGTCAAGGCTCTCCTACGAAAGAAAACTTCAAAGGGAGAATCCAACACAAAAGTGTTGAATTAGAACTCATCAAGCAATTAAACACTGTCCTCTGGGCTTAAACAGAGACATGGCTTTCCTTACTGACTATAAATGCTAATAGCTTAACAATGCCCACTCCTAAGACATATTAATTGGTTGTTTCTACCATATTATCACGCTGTAACTCTTTTCAGATGGCAGACAATTTTTATTATGCTCTATATTGCATATTCCTTTATCCTATTTTATTACACTGTTTATCTGGACTTCATGAGAGGCTGGAACCTGATCTCTCTCATCATTCATTATGGGTAAGAACCACATCCTCCAGCCTGTTACCATCACACAGGGACTCCCACCTGAATGATTTACAGCAGAATGATTTTTGCTGCAACTCCTCCCCTTCCTCCCCCCATTCTGTGATTCTGATTATAAAAGAGTTTCCATTCCATATGCATCTGATGAAGTGAGCTCTGACTCAAGAAAGCTTATGGTGGAATAAACTAGGTTCGTTTTCAAGGTGCCACTTGATTCCTGTCTCACTTTGCTACAGCAGAATAACACAACTATCCTTTTGAAATTACTGATCTGGTTAACTGAGAAGCCCCCAATAAGCTTCTGAGCAGCACTAGAATGATCCAGAATTCAGCTTGAAAACTATGACCTAAAGCACTGGTTCCCAACCAGGGGTCCATGGACCCCCAGGGGTCCGCGAGAACTAAATTAAGGTCCGTGAAACAAAGTTATAAACCCATAATAAATTAATATTTTCAATTAAAAGTTCTCTATTATAATATATATATATATATTCAAATATAATTCTAAGTTTAATGTTTAACTAACAGTTATGATTAAAGTTTATTTTCAAATTCCTGGAATTTTTATTTTGAACCTTGGGGTCCCTGCACCGAACAAAAAAGTCCTAGTGGTCCCGGGTCAAAAAAAGGTTGGGAACCACTGGCCTAGAGGGATTGCCTCAGGTACACAGAGGCAGCCATGACTCACTTTCTAGGGGGGAAAGAAAATACTTCAGCCAGCCTAGGAATCTCCCAACAGCGTCCCCAGAGTTGAAACCAGGCTCACTGAGAGTGCCGCCGCAATCTTGTGCCGCCTGTTCACGAAAGACCCGCAGGCCATAAATGGGGAAACGGCTGCAGCTCTGGGATGCATGTCTGCCCGGAAGTCACATTCTAAAAAGAGAGGAATCCCTCCCCTTGCCCACCCCCACCCCCACCTCCATGTATGGACAACGACTCCTTAGCCATGTCCTCCCAAGCAAAGAGTCCCGGCCCTCTTGGGTGGGGGCAGGGCTGATTTCCTTAACCACAAGAACGCCACGCCAGAAACAATACAGATGTTGGACTCACACTGAGGAGAGAGAGAGAGAGGCTGTCAGGTCACGAGCAAGGAATAAGACTCAGATGCCTACACAGAATCATGACAAATGTCTCACTGAGATAGTGGGACATTTGCTTTGGCTGTAACACTTACATGATGAAATGTTCCCACGTGAAAAACAATCCTCCATCCGGGAGAACACCCCAAACTGTTCACCCCGACATGGTTCTCTATATGTGGGGAATTGTGTTTGTATAGAAGAGCATTCAGCCCATGAACCCCAACCTGCAGTCTGAACAATGGCAAACAGGTTTACCTCCTCAGTGTGCAGCAGGCCAGCACCCTACAACCCTGTCCTCCGAAGAGCTGCTACTTTTTTAAAAAAACTAGCGAAACAAATCCTCTTGTTACCAACAGTTCCTTGATCTGTCTCAGCCTGCCCAGTGACTGCAAACTGAACTTGTAGGGCAGGGGCGAGCGAGTGACTCCTGAAACAGCTTCATGGGATAGATAGCTAAATGGAAGGAAATATCTGACTGGTTTCTTACAGTGCAAAGGGGACCCTCTCAAGTAGATGGGATCATTTGATTGACATAATGAATGGGACAGCAAGAAGCTCATCCCCTTATTAATGTAATAGCGAGGAATGCTAAATCGTTAAAGGGCATTCGCTCCAAATATGGGGCCTTACATATAGCCATTGGTGTTGTCAACTGCGGGGGCCAATTCTTGGAAAGGCAGGCTAGAACAGAGCAAGAAAGTGGTGCAAGCCCTAGAGCAGGAAGAGGAAGGAGAGGGCACAGATCCCCACTTCCTCTGGCAAATGACCAAAATACTGGACCAGATGTTCCAGCCTCACTGGGGCTATCCAAAAAGGCACACATCAACAGTTGGTTTCCAGTCCCTATCCTTCCCACACTGCTGTTTCCATGCCCCCGTTAATCATCTCACCAGGCGGATGGTATCTTGCGGCCGCAGCAGCTCCACCATTTGCTGCAAGTGCAGCTCCTGCTGTCCTGCAGCATTCCCACTCTGCTTGTGGCCAGAAGGGGCTGGGCTCTCCTGCAAAGCCTCAAGCTTTTCTTCTTCTTGCAGAAGCAGAGCAGCTCCTTTGACCATGACGAAGCTGTGTCTGCAAAAAGGGGGGAAATCAGGGAGACCAATACAGTAAAACCACCTCTTCGTTCATGGAAAAGATCCAGGAATTAGAAAAGACCAATGGGTCCCAAAACGCTTTTGCTCCAGGGGGCAAGGAGAGCCTCTCCCCTTAAACCTAGCCCCAATTTTTTTAACGGATTACAGATTACAAATCAATCTCAAATTCTGAAGTAGTGAGACAGACAACCCGTAAATTCAAAGCAAGCACGGCTGGTTTGAAGCATTAAATAAGGCACATTAAATACACTAGAACAAATGAAAAGGGAAGAAAAAAACCTATGTCGTTTTAATTGTAAGGCATACAGGACTGACACTACACACACTCCATTTGAGGACATACAGTGAACCAAGAATTTTAGGAATTGAATTTTTAAATGACAAGAATTTTAGGAATTGAATTTTTAAATGACAGAATTATTTACTTTCTATACTTATAACCCTCCCCTTTGACTGCAGAGGGCCTCAAAATTCATGTTTTTGAAAATAACAGCATTTTGCCAAATTATCCTTTTGTGTCATTATATAAACAATATCTTGCCAAAACAAAAACCCTGATTGTGTGGGAAATCTCGGAGATTTATCAGTGTAGTGGGGAATAGTCTCATTTAGTAAAAAATGTAGATCAACCAAAAATGTGGAAGAATACTGTCTCTTAAATAGAAACATCTCATGGAAACCTTTGATTCTAGTGTACTGTAAAATCCAAAAGCATTTTGAGCCCATGGTGGAGGCAAGGAATTACAAGGTGGTGGTGGTGGGTGGAAGAAGGGCACTGGATCAAAGTCCTAGTAGTTGGGAGGGGGGTTACACCTCCTCACCTCTCTATCCTGCCCTCCAAAAGCAGCTCTGTGTTTGTTTAAAAATATTGGACCAAGCAAAATGATGTGGTGTGCTGCTGTTTGGCAAGTATGCCTGGGGTTGCAGACCCCTGATGTAACACAGAATTGACATTTTCCCCTCTTCTCTTTTCTTTTGGATGGTTTCTGGAGCACAGAGTCATAAAACTGCACAAAACGGGGGAATCAGTGCAACAAACATTCAGCTATTACACATCTGCTGTGCACAAGGTCTTTCCTCAAGCTTATGCATCTGTTGCAGAGATCATACGTTCCCAGAAATGTATGCAGTATGTTTTGCACTTGGGAAAGTTCTGCCAGGATAGCCATATTAGTCTGTTGCAGCTAAACCAAGGAGCCTTGTGGCAATTTAAAGACCAACAGACTTATCGAAGCATAAGCTTTCATGAGCTAGAACTCACTTTGTCCTACATCTGCAATGGGCTCTAGGCCATGGAAGCAGCGGGGTGATGTAGTGTAGTGGTTACAGCATGGGACTAGGACCTTGAACGACCAGATTCAAATCCCTTGTTCAACCATGCAACCCTGCCAGGTGACCATGGATCCGTCACAATCTCTCAGCCTAATCCACCCACACAAGATCATTGTCGTGAGAATTAAGCGGAGGAGGGGGGAATGATGTGAAAAGCCGCTCTGAGTCCTGATCAAGGAAAAAAGCGGGATATAAATAAAAAATAAGCAAAATAAGAAGCACAAGCTTCAATACACCTGTTAATCTTTAAGGTGCTACAACTAGGGTTGTCAAGTGCCAGGTGGTGGCAGGCAAATCCCCGCCAATCCACCTGGCTGCCCGCCAACCAGCTGAGGGTCAGCGGGCAATGTGTGCATGCGCGCCTGCCTGCAGTGGTACATCACTTCTGGTGCTGCATCGCAAGAGTTTGAGTTTGAGTGGAAAAGGCCTCTTGATGTAGCACTTCTGGTTGTAAACCAGAATGTAGCACTTCTGGTTGTAAACCAACTTCTGGTTGTAAACCAGAAGTGACGTAATCATGTCGGTCCGGCCGCGATCCCCCCTCACCTCCACCCTAAAAACCTCCCGCCCAAGGACAGGAGGAACCCGGTAAGCCTAGCTACAACACTCCTTTTGCCTTTTAATTAGGAAATGCAACTCTTTCCTTAGAAAATACAAGCCACTGCTATGTAGTGACTGCTAACTGAAATTTCATTCCACGCTGGGTATTAGTTATGTTTAGTAACACAAGTAACACAACTCTTATCCTTTGCTGCCAAATGCCCGTGCTATTTTCTGAACTTGCATTTTCTCTATTGTTGTTATTTTTAAACATATTGTAGGTGGCTGTGAGCTTCTTTAGGACTGAGGCAACCATGCAGAGCTAGCTTTAAAATTTTTAAAAGGAGCAAGGCTACTCCCTTCCTGCTCCCCTCTCCCGAATCCTATCATTTCAGCCCACCCCATGTTTCCTTGCAGTGCAAATCCAGTAGGGGAGCCCTTACGCAACTCTTTTGTAAACAGTCGCAATTATTAGCATGGCGGCACTGCACAACATTCCTGCCCCATCATTAAATCCTTTATGGAACATTGTTCTATTGATGGCAAATCATTGCTTTTTTAAATATAATTTTGTATTCATTTTTAATAGGGGGTACAGAAAAAAGAAGGGGAAGAGACAGATGGGGAAAATTTGACGTTTCATTTTATGTCAGTGCCCAGGATAACCCGTCTAATTGTCCTCACCCCACAATAAAATCTCTTATAAAAATGAAAAAATTTGACTGGTAATTCAAAACTCAATACTACTTCATTTCTATTCTATTCTTCTCAGTCTTTACTAAAGAGCTATTATAGACTGAAACCTCGGCTAATAACTACATCTATATTTTCATTATAGAAAATTAAACCCATTATTGAAAATGCTATAGTCGAATCTATTTGAAATAACTTCACATTTTATTTAAATCTGACCCTGATCCCTTGTTTCACAAACAGTTATACATATCTGTCAAAGAATAATTGCCATTTCTCGTTATATTCATCAATCAGCTTTCTTTGAAGCAGGTTCGTCTCGACATGGTTGCGAACTCGTGCAATTTTGTAATCCATTCTGTTAGTTCCAGTACATTCTTGGCTTTCCAGTACTTCGCGAACAAGATTCTTGCCGCTGTTGTAGCATATTGGAAGAGTTCTTTATGGATGGATTTTATCTGGAATCTGAATCATTGCTAATGAGAATATAATGCTAAAACTAAAATAAAAAAGGGGGGGAGGTTGGCGTGTAAGAAAAGGTCCAGCATGGTGTAGTTGATAGGGTATTCAACTAGGATGTGGAAAAGCCAGGACACTTATTGGGTGACCTTAGGCCAGTCTCTTTCTCAGCCAAGCCTACCTCACAAGGTTGTTGCTGTGAGGATAAAACAAAGATGGGAGGAATGATATACACGTCCATAAGTTCCTTGGAGGAAGGGTGGGATAAAAATGTATGAAATAAACATTTGTATGGGGGGGAAAGGACAGGGTTATGAGGGTTGACTTCTCACCGTCTTTGCAGCTGTCTCTTCCTGGGAAGATCTTCATCCTAGAAGGGAATTCCGTATGGATTAGTCATGCTTGCTCCAGACCAGAGAAAGACACTCGTGTTCCAGATTACGAGGAAACACTAGATCCCACTTTCCCATTGCTAAACAGCTTTCTGCACTCAGCAGTTTGCACCAGGACCTCCCAGTGGGATAAGGTAGCTCAGTTCAGATGAAATAGTCAGAGATGTGTGCAAGGCAAACCTTCAGCTCTACCTAGCAATTAATAACCTTGTCTAAACCATAGGCCCAAGTCATAATGTATGTTAATGCACTGGTGTAGCAAATGTAGCATATAAAATACTAAACCATACCATCAAATCATAACAATCTACCTCATGCACATTTGAAAAACGTAAATACACTCTTTTCATAAGAAGCATCCTTTTTAGTTATATCCCCATTCCTGTAGCCAGCAAAGGTTCATTTTTCGCTAGCTAGATCCAAATAGCATACAGCTCAGGCATTTCCACAGTTGTTTGCAACTCATTTGTACCAGGTGGAATCCAGGTGTTTTTGAGCAATCTCAAATTGGTTTTGCACTGCTGGCTTTGCCACAGAAGGTCATAGTATGACTAAATTTTTCCTGTTCCCAAACAACTTCTGTGCCACAAGCAGAATGGAGGCCCACCTATTATTCTGAACACCAAAGGGCCTTCCATATAGGGTTGGGTACATTATGATCCAAATTATGCAACCTAAATGTGCATATTTGTGTTTATTTTGCATAATCTATTCTGCATCTGCTAGTCATAGTGAAAGGACAAGCTCAAAGAGTTGCATAATCTTCTACTGATTTCTCAGAATTCATAAGCAATGTCCAAGGTTCATAAATTCTTTACAGCAACCAATATGGGCAGAAGCATGTTTTTAAAAACAGTTAAAGCAGAGATTCTCTGATAACTAAATCCTGTGCTTGCATGAAGTGGTTCCAGACACATAGAATATACACAGTGCTGCTTAATGCTAGTAGCTCCAGTACTGAAACCTCATTTGACTGAAAAGATGGAAGTGTCTAGTCTTTTATGATCAGCTGAAGACCAGCTGAACAGTGAAGACATATGAAACAGCTGTTGTAAATTCAAGATGGGCACCTTTTTCCCATGTCCATTCTAATTCTCTCTGGGTCATTTAAGATGACAGCTTCAGTTTGCAATAAAGGGTTGTCCTACAGACCTTCATTTCAGGAGTGAAAATACCTTTAACGTTTGTCCTGGCCACAGATAAGGGATACTTGCCTGGTGTTATTTTCATAACTCTTGACCTATATAAAGTGGCTGAAGCAATTTCTCAAGCAAAAAGCAGGATGTAAAGGTGACTAACTCTAGTAATTCCAGAAAGGTAGCTTCAGCAGAGTTACTATCTTCTAACTTCACTGAAATCAATGGGTTTAGAAGGGTGGCATTCATAGTTTAAAGTGTTGTGCACCTAAAAGATTAACAGAATTTTATTCCAACATAAGCATTTATAGACTGCAGCCCACTACTTCAGTCAACGACAGTGCAATCTTATGCACACTTACCTCTAGGAGTAGACCCACTGACTACAGCAGGACTTACATCTGAATAAACATGCCTAGGATTGTGGTATAAGACCCTGTACAGCAAGCCTCTGCAGTGGATTAATATTTATGTCACTACATTATAGATGGTGCTGTTGACAATAGGAGAATAATGACTTGCTGTGCAATCCACAAGGAGGGGCAAAACTGCATCAGAGCCGGCGTGATCTCAATGCCGGCACCCGTGCCTCTTGTGCCATTCAAACTGGCACAGACGCCGGTGTAGGGCGACTTACACCAACCCCGGAGAGCAACCCAGCAGCGTGGCGCTTGGACAATGGTGCAGCCTCCCTGCCGGCGTTTTCCTGGCGTATCTCCCTGCACCAGCATCCGGGGGAGGCGTTCCCTGGGGCGGGGCAGCCTTTAGGCAGCTTCCTAACCACTTTCGGCTCCAAAGAGTGCCATTTTGCAGGCTTCGAAATACGCCTGCTAAAAATGAGGCACAGCCCCATGGAACTCTATGGGGAGTTCCATTGTTGTTGCTTTTAAATTAATTCTTTTTTCGGCTTGCTGCGCTGGCAGCAAGGTGCTCTGGAGATGGTGTGATGCACCACCTCCAGCCGCTGTCATCATAGGTGTAAACTATGGGGGGCTGAGGGGCTCAAGCCCCCTCCCCAGGAAACCAGTGCCCACATGAGGGGCTCAGTTACAATGGCAGCTGAAGCACAGTCCTGTCCTACCTTCCTGTTGTATCATATTACAATTTCCATGATTCTTTGGGACTTTGTTCCTGTTTGCCAGTATGTATTGGTGTGTTTATTATACAATTTATACATTGCCTTAAAAGACCTGTGTTTATGGCCCAAACAAAAAGATCTTGCCACTGAACTCTGCAGGTTTGTTCTCACCCACAACTACTTCAGGTTTGTTGAGGAGATGTACCTTCAAATCAGTGGTACAGCTGCGGGCACCAGCATGGCTCCACAGTATGCCAATATTTTCATGGCGGATTTAGAACAGCGTTTTCTGAAGTCCTATCCATTGGCACCTCTATTTTACTTGTGATTAATTGATGATATTTTCTTCGTCTGGTCTCATGGCAAAGAAGCCGTCAGAATATTTCACCAGGCTTTCAACAACTTCCACTCCACAATCAATCTAACTATAAATTTATCTGAACAAGAAATCAGTTTCCTGGACACCGCAATATGGATACACGAGGGACGCACAAGCACCACATTATACTGGAAACCGACAGATCAGCAAACATATCTACATGCCTCTACGTACCACCCCAACCATACCAAACAGTCCATTGTCTAAAGCCAAGCCCTATGCTATAGTCATATCTGCTCCAACCTCTCAAACAGAGATACTCACTTGAAGGAGCTACAGCGAGCATTTTTGCAACTACAATATCCTGCTGATATGGTTAAAAAAATGATTGCAAAGGCCAGAATGATACCCAGGCACAGCTTGCTATTAGACAAACCCAAAGAAAACGACAACAGAACACCTCTGGTGGTCACATACAGCTCAAAACTCAAACCAGTTCAATGTATTATTATTAACGATCTACAACCAATTCTGCATTGTGACACTTCCCTCTTCAGAGACGAGAACTTCTAATGTGAAGCAAGAGCCAGGCCGATAGTACCAAGATACTTTGAAAAGAACCTATGAATGGCTCTCTCATGATGTGGCAATGGAAAAAGCATATTGTGACATCTGTTGCTTAGCAGCAAATGACATGAATGTTCCTCTTCCAAACACATCAAGAGACAAGGATACACATGAAACTTTTGTTCAAAATGGCTTCTCAAACTGGAAGAAGTCACTGTTAAGATTTCAGAACCATCAGAATTCTAACTTGCACCATGCAGCTGTCCAAGTTTAGTCTCTGTTAAAGCAGGAGTAAATGTACTGAGCAAGTTTTCAGAAGGCCAGCAGAAGCAAATGCAAGATGCTAGAAAGGCACAGCTGATAATTTTAGCATCAGTAAGGTACCTTGCCCGTCAGGGCACTGCAGTATGCAGCCATGACGAGGAAGAGTCAAACCTGAAACAGCTCTTGCTGCTACATGCTGCAGATGTTCCACAGCTGAAATCATGGTTGAATCGTACAAACTACAAATGGATTTCACCTACCATTGTGAATGAAATGCTTGAGATCATGGCTCACAATGTTCTATGTACACTAGTAAGATTAAAGTAGCTGTTTATTACAATGTAATGGTTGATGACACCACAGGTATCACTACACAAGAACAGGTTTCATTTTGCTTCTGCATTGCTACAGAGGATATGTTTGTGGAGGAATTCTTTTTTGGATTTTGTGAAACTGAATCCACCACTGCTTAAACTCTCTTTTCTGTTTTGAAAGATGTACTCTGTTGCTATGATCTTTCTCTTGACAGATGTCGTGGCCAATGCTATGATGGAGCATCAAATGTTGCTGGACATCTTAGTGGAGTACAGGCTCTTGTAAAGGCTGAGGAGCCAAGAGAACTATATGTTCATGGTTTTGCACATGTTATGAACTTAGTAGTAACATTTTCTGACACATCATGTACCATGTGTAGAAATTTCCTGAGTGAGTTATCTGACATGATCACCTTTGTAATAACTCTTGCTTAGTTTAAACACTTTCAGCATTCAGAGAACATAAATCTGAGACACTTTTGCCCCACTAGGTGGACTGTAAAAGCAGCTTCCTTATTGTTAGTGGCTTCAGATTATAGGGAGTTGATTCAGTTTTTTGAGAATGTATCATAAGAAAAGAACATAAGAAAAGCTGGATCAGACCAAGGCCCATCAAGTCTGTTCACATAGTGGCCAACCAGGTGCCTCTAGGAAACCCACAAACAAGATGACTGTAGTAGCATCCTGCCTGTGTACCACAGCACCTAATATAATAGGCATGCTCCTCTGGAACTGGAGAGAATAAGTATGCATCATGACTAGTATTCATTTTTACTAGTAGCCATGGATAGTCCTCTCCTCCATGAACATGTCCACTCCCCTCTTAAATCCTTCCAAGTTGGCAGCCATCACCACATCATTGGACAGGGAGTTCCACAATTTATGTGTTGTGTGAAGAAATACTTCCTTTTATTTGTTTTGAATCTCTCACCCTCCAGCTTCAGCAGATGACCCCGCATTCTAGTGTTATCTCTCCATACAATGCATGTTATAATGTCTCCACTTAACCACCTTCTTTCCAAGCTAAACAGCCCTAAGTATTTTAACCACTCCTCATAGGGCAGTTGCTCTAGCCCCCTGATCATTTTGATTGCTCTTTTCTGCACCTTCTCAAGCTCTGCAATATCCTTTTTTAAGGTATGGTGACCAGAACTGTACACAGTATTCCAAATGTGGTCTCACCATAGATTTGTACAAGGGCAGTATGACAGCAGTTTTATTCTGGCATGGAATCTTCTAAGAGAGGAGATCTTGGGCAAAAGCACATGCATATGCACAAAGCTTGTTAAGATTTGCTACTTACTTCACAGTACGGTTACTGCTGCTTGTGTTTGGTCATTTGGACACATTAAACAAAGCTCTTCAAAAAATAATCTACAGTTCCATCAAACAGAGTTTCCTTTTGCTTCTGCAAAGGAGAGTACAAAGCAACTGTGGAACAACTTTGAACAGTCATGACAGCAAAAGACTTCAATTTAGACAGTCCTACTGTTCCTTGGTGGAGAAAGCCTGCACGATGTGTTGATGCCAGGTGTGACTCTCACCTTAGGAAATCTTCAATCTCCTAAGGATTTCTACAGCAAAACCTTTTATGAAGTCACTGATAATATCTACAGCAGTTTACACAATCACTTTTCTTCAGCTGTGTCGCAAAATTCAAAAGTTTGCCATAGCAGAGGATGACAGTACATACATTCTAAACTTTTACAAAACTGACTTGGATGCTGCCCGATTACAGCTTCATTGGGATGTTTTTGGATAATGCAAGGGAGAATGTTTGATTTTATTGTAATTTAAAAAATGTAAATAAAGAAATAGTTTGCATTGTTAATTAAAAGTTAAAGTTGTATTTCAGCTGTCTGAAGAACATTTGTTGAAGGCCACCTAAATTTCTGGGAAGCCCCTACCTAACTCCCCAATGCCCCCTCTGTGATGTCACTGGCTCCTCCCCATAATGTCATAGCAATGCCTCTTGCCCAGCCCCACCCCCACCCCGAAAATTGGAAAGTCTACGCCCCTGGCTGCCGTACACCCCCTTAGGAATGGGCTGCCGTACAGGGTTATTTAATAAGTATACAGCTGAAGCAACATTTAAACTAGGAGCTGCTCAGCTCAGTCTTGACCACCGCATTAGCTCTTACTATGGGACACCAGGCGCACACAACTTGGGCTCATCTTATTCTTGCAACTCCTGAAGAGCTTTTTTCAAATCTCTGGCACACCACAATATATGGCTGGTTGGCTATTTAGTCTGGTAAGTCTCAAGTTGTGCAGACCTACACTACATCATAACTTCAACAAATACCAGTGGCAACCTCAACAAATACCAGGCTCCAAATACCAGGCTCGCGTGTATATACACATGGGGAACAGAATGGTTCCCTTTTAGGCCACTGTACATGCTAGACTTCCTTCTACAACTGCAAATATTCGCCTGAGCCAGCTTTGAATTCAAACCGTTGCACAACCTTATCTATGTACTTCCAAGCCTGTTAACTATTTCCTGTGGCATTTATAAGCATGGGGGGGGGGGGAGAGGAGGAAAGAAACAATGTCACCATCTAATTACCAGTTCCTGCATAGCATCTAATTACTCTTGAAGCTCCTTCAGTCCTGTACTTTAAAGCTTGGGGTGGTAACTCAAGTGCTGAGTACCGCAGTTTAAGGAACACAAGGGTGTATCTCTATGCTGATATTGTAGCCTGGGATCTCCTGCTTTTCAGAGACCTTTAAGCAAAGGATTTTTTTTTGGGGGGGGGGGGCTACATTTTCTATGTCTATGATGTAGCTATGTGCAAGGAACTAGCAAGAAGTGACAGGTTGTGAAATTCAGTGACAGGTCTCTATTACTGCCTGGTTCCCCACCACAGCATCTTCAGTTGTCAAATTCTGATTAAGCAAACAGCACATTTGTACGGACATGAGGAAGTAAGGACTATTGGCCACTGGCCTGCTGCTAACAGGTTTCTTATTTTTTTTCCCTTACATGGAGGAACTGCCCAGGGAGGGAAGAGGCACTACAACAAGCCACTCTCTGTTGCAAAGGCCCAAAGCAAGAGTAGCTGAATGGTCCTTTCACAGCTGGCTCCTTCCTTCAAAAGCTGCAAATGAGGAGGTTTTTCTGCTCAGGGAGGCAAGTTTCCTACAGCTGGAGCCCCCGGGTTACCCTGCTCCTTGGGTGAAGGCCAGTTTGTGAACCCCCTTAGGCAAGGCAGAAATCAGCATAATGCCCCCACTGCAGCCTGTTGGGAAAGACCCTGGTATACTATATGCCAATAAAGGCTTGTGTTGTGTGACCCTGGTATATCCCCTATTTGATAACCCAGAAAAACTACAACCACTACTACCCTGGTTCCGTACTCATAAGGGCCAACAGAGATGGCAATCTTGCCCCACTGCGTTATTCATTTGAATACCACCGCTGCTCCCTAAGCCCACACCTCAATCACTTTTTGCCCATGAAAAAAAATGTGAAAACACCTCCTCCTCCCCCATTGCCAGGCTGAAAGGCCATAAGGGGTAACTGATCCACCTTAAGAAGCAAAGCTGGGGTATAATATGCCAGTCTCTGCTACAGCCCGGAGGAAAGACTAGAAGGAGAAGGAGCGATCCTATCCCTGATCTTATCAGCGCTGCTTCCTCCATGCCGATCCCTCTACTGGGAAAGCGGAGGACCGGGGGAGCCGCGAGGTCGCCCCCCGATGCCCAGGATCCTACCCCCGACAGCGCCCTCTGCAGGGACATACGGCGGGGGAGGGAGGCCAATTAAAGAGGGAACAGCTGCAGACGCCCACTGCACAAGTCGCACTGGTAGGGAGAAGCAACGCCGGGCATGCGGGTGAAACACGCGTCGGGGGACCCCCGCAGGCTGCCACGCACACACACACACACGAGCCCCTTGAGGAACAGCAAGGAAAACCAGGGCGGGGTTCCTTCGGGACAGGCTGGCTCAGAGCCACAGGGGTCTGATCCTGCCTTGCCGGGGCTGGTCTAGAGGGGGGCTTACCTTGCCGCCGGTGGGCGTAGAGCGGCCGCTTCCCGACGGAGACCGGCAGACGGTAACAAGCGCCATGCGGGGATCCCAGCCCGGGAAGCCTCCGAAGACACCCGCACCGCTTGGGGCCAGCCGCCGCGGACAGCCTGGAGGAGGAGGAGGAGGAGGAGGAGCCCAGCCTCCCACCCACCCCGCCAGCGGTGGGATCTGCCCGCAGTAAACTTTCTCCTCCAGCGCCCACCCGCTTCAACCAGGAAACGCAGGGATGCTGGCGAGCCAGGCAAACCCCGGCACGTCCTTCGGGGGCGGCTCTATCTAGACACGAGCAGGCCGGAGAGGCGAGGGGGCTGAGATGGGAAGGGTGGATGGAGGAGGAGCATCGGGCCACTGCGGCGCTCGCTTTCCCGGGCCGCCGCCGCCCACAGCTGCCCACAGCTGCCTGTTTCTCCTCCTCCTCCCTTGCCTTGGGGCTTCCTTCGGGCGAAAGGCCCGACCGCCACCCCTGTTGTGAAACAGGGTGTCACAATGAAGAAGGGGATGTGCAGGGTGCCTTTGCACTGAATACTCCAAATAGAAATCTTAGCGCTCCCACGGACTTCCTCCTCTAGCAGCTCCCCCGCCCCGCAAATTTACCACCTTTCGTAGGCTGGATAGACTCTATAGGCCCAACCTTTTATTGACCAGGGACCACTAGGACTTTGTTGTTCGGGGCAGGGACCCCAAGGTTCAAAATAAAAACCTCAGAGAATTTGAAAATAAACTTTAATCGTAACTGTGAGTTAAACATTAAACTTATAAAAATATATATTCAAATACTATTCTAATAGAGAACTTTTAATTGAAAATATTAATTTATTATGGGTTTATAACTTTGTTTCGTGGGCCTTAATTTAGTTCTCGGGGACCCCTGGGGGTCCACGGACCCCCAGTTGGGAACCAGTGCTATAGGCAGATGAAGAGCAGCTGATCGTAGTACTGGTTCCTACTACTGTTGGGGGCGGGGGTGGGTGTAAATCTAGCCGCTTTCCTTTTTTTGGCACGTTGTTCCGATCCATGCTGCCGTTACACGTGGAGAAACGTCTCCCTTTAGGCTTGAGGTGACCCGATCATTACAAGGGAAGGGAGGACAGCGTGTTAATTTGTTTTGACGTGTACAAATTTTAAATCTCGCCTGCTGGCAATGAAGCCGGGGGTAAAATAAGAAAACTCTGCCCCAGGTGGGAATTCAACCCTTTTCATGGTACTACAATAACTCAGCAGGTGGTAAATAAAAGGGTCGCACCAAAATACAGGCAAGCAGCACAATTCCTCCATCAGCTAGCAAGAAAAGGCCATGATCTAGTTTATTTTCCACCAGGAGGCCCTCCACAAGCTTACCACAAATCAGTCTTCATAATCCAGAGCGCAAGGAACAGCCTATAAGCATACCTCTCCAGCTGACACACATGCACAAGGAAGCCAAACCTAAAGATCAAAGGCAAAAGGGCAGTGCTAGAATCCTAAAACCTTTGGAAGTTGGGTAAGATTGTGAGCTGTCTATCCAGAGATGTCTGTCCTGCTGAAATTACAAACTGAATAATGTCAAGGAGCTTTAAACACAAGCAACTATCCTAAAGCAGGGGTGCAGAGGGAAAGTTTGAGGAGCAACTCCTTAAATGTGCGTATGTGTGTGCGGAGACTTTAAACATTTTCTGGGACATTTGCTGCGACACACTTCAACACTTGAAAAGATAAAAACACTTCTGGAATGGTGGGGGGGGGTGTGGGAGAAACTGTAACGCCTGATGGGAAAAGGAAAAATATTTGGAGGAATTGCTATAATGGTTGCAGTGTTGGGCTAGGACTTGAGAGAGCCTCGTTTGAATTCCCACTCTGCCATGGAAGCTTGCTGGGTAATCTTTGGCCTGTCACACACTCTCAGCCTAACCAACCCGACTGGGTTGTTGTGAAGATAAAATGGAGGAGAGGAGAAGGGTGTAAGCCTCTTTGAGTCCCCATTGGGAGAAAGGTGGGGTATAAGGTACTTAACAGTTTTTCTGACTGGGTATTGAGATCTTGTTGGGGTTCACTCCAGGAGGGTGAGAGGTCTCGGATTCTCCCAGAGACACCTAGCTTCCAGATTGCCTTAGAATACCAGCCAGAAAATGCACTGATTGTTGCCAGGATACAGCAGCTCAGACCCAGTAACTCTAATTAGCTGAGCGATACTGAGGAGCTTTAGTCCTAATGCTGTCATTCCTTCCAGTTTAAATGTAGTGAATTTAGACTATCCTTTCCAGTGCAAAAGATTTCACCATAAGACATAAAAGAGATGCCTGTCTGCATCCAGAGACAATAAAAGCCGATGGCAGTTTTTAGCTGAATACTAGAAATGTAGTTTTGGTATGGAATTGAATAGTTTCTATTCTGAAAAGTTTTTCCAGACCTCTTCTCACTCCTGTTCAGGCAGCTTCTCTCTAGAAGTTATTTCCAGTAAGGAACGTTCTTGCTGTCTCTGGTACAAAGTCTCTTTCCGTCAAGAGGTAAGATTCATTAGAACTTGGGCAGAGCATTTTAAGTTGTAGCTCGACAGAAGGAACTATCCTTGGAGACTTAACCTTATAGACAATACACAAATATTTTACTTTAAAGTGGTTGATCAGGGTTTCGTTCTAGCTTTTCACATACAACCCCTCCACGCATTGACTGAATGTGTGAAGAGCAGGAGCGGGCACAAGTGCACAGTATCCCTCATCATGTTCATGGACACTTCCTCTGCATTGGGGTTGCCGGGTCCCCTCTTCATCAGCGGTGGGAGGTTTTGGGGGCGGAGGCTGAGGCGGGTGAGGTTTGGGGACTTCAATGCCATAGAAGCCCATTGCCTAAGCGGCCATTTTCTCCAGGTGAACTGATCTCTATCGGCTGGAGATCAGTTGTAATAGCAGGAGATCTGCAGCTACTACCTACTCTGCTGGTAGGGTTTGGCAACAGGGAAAGGAGGTTCAGTGAAGGGGGACACACACACCTCAAATGGGCTCCATACTCATGTCCCAAAGCATTTTGAGTAATCCGTTCTTTTTCAGGGGACTGTCTTTAAAATGAAAGTATACTGAAAGTATACACATTTCATACCATATAATTCCCATGATTACTGAACATCAAGCATCCAAGAGGTTTATTTATTGGGGGGGGGAAGCTTAGAGGAAGCTACCAAAGTGCCTCTGCTAACTGGGGTAACAGGCTTTCCTCAATATAAGCTTCCTGCACACATTGTGATGGTTTGGTATGTGTTTTGACACATTTTCTTCCATTGCTCAAGAGAAAGGACACAGCTGTTGCACCTCCCACTCCTCTACCCAGCTCCTTTATCTGCTATGGGCTAAAACAAACATTTGCTGCCCAATGGAGTGAAAGGCTCATCAGTGGCATCCCTACACCTACACCTCCAAGCCAGTTAATCCCAAATTATTGACCTCCAGCACCATCCATAGCATAGCTCTACATTTTGAACCGAAAGCCAGTGAGTGTTGATAGGCTGAGCTGGGCTCTGGCCAGGCAAGCAAAGGGATAGGCTATGGGACTACTGGCAGACTTTCCCAGTGTGCCGGAATATAAATGATAGGATAATTGCTGCAACATCACCACCGTGCTGTAACTGTTCAGCAGTAGCTGAACTCCTGCTTGACATTGTGCCATCACATGGCTACTTTCCTCATACAATAATCAAGTCATGTCCTAGCTCCTAGATTTCCCCATGCAGAAGTTTTTTTTTGGGGGGGGGAACACTCTGCAATTCTGTTGAGCAAGGGGGGCATTCGTTGCAATTCTACGTATGGACACTAGATGGGGATATGCACAGTAACACGGATAACAGGAATCTATATTGTATTGCAGTTATAGCAGTGAAACCTCTTAGCTAAGTAAGCATCAATGGTTCAGAATATTCAGTTGCTCAAAGAACAAAGTGGTTTTCCTTACAGGTTCTGTGAAGTACGAGAGTTGTGAGTGGGGCTGGGATTAAAACCTCATGATGGAGATAGCTGAGTACTGTAGGGGTCCCAGGATGCTGGGAGGTTAACAGTCAGGAGGTCCAAGGTAGAAGGAAGAGTACAGGGCAGGGGACAGCTTGAGAAAGAGGAACCTGACAAAAGCAATGGGGAACGAGGCTAGAGGCACAGATGAGCAGAGACTGAGAACTGAGGCAAAGTGCTAATCGGAGAGGAATCTCTGAAGAAACTTCACATTACTTGAGGAGGGATGATATGCTGAGGTGGAAGGGACAGCAGAGTACGAGGGAGGCTGGTCAAAGTAAAAGGGCTAAAGCTAGAGGGACAAAGAAGGCAGTGTCCTGAAAAGCAGGAACCTGCAGAAACATGATCACAGAGACATGAAACCAAATGAAGGAGGAACAAAGGAGAAAGTAGAAGTGGGCCAAAATTATATGGGCCTACAGACAAGAAGGCAGTGTGCTATTGGCAGGAAGGAAGTGGGCAAGGAAGGTTATGCAGAATCTAGTTCCTGACAGGGCAATTCTGCCCGTTATTGCTTCCGTTGTCACTGTCCAGTCTAAAGGGGGTGATGAGGACCAAAAAGTGTCTGTATGTGAACATGTTTGGGGTGAATTTCACATGATTTGAACAAACCAGCCATTTTGATTGTAGACTTCTACTGCGTAACAATGTTAAGGCAGTCCCAGTTTGTGACTATTCCTATCTCCCTCTTTCATCTGAATGGCTTCTATGCAGTCCCACATTGGGGACTGCGCAGGCGCAGGCCAGCCATGGATAAGAATTATCAGCTTCTAGCAAATTCTAAAAAGAGTGCTCCCCTCCCCTGGGGCATGCAATCTCCCTGCCCATCGGTCACATGACCCAAGGAGGAGGGAGCACTCTTCCCTCCAGTTCTCTTTCTGCCGCCACGGAGAAAGAACGTGTTTAGCTTCGTTCCTAGCAATGGAGTCCAAAAAGATTCCACCATTCAAGAAATGTTCTTCTTGTGGGGTGAAGGTGGCGAAGTCCGATCCTCATAAGGAATGCCTCCTTTGCCTGGGAGAAGGCCACGTTTCCTCATCTTGCAAGAGCTGTGGCAAACATTCGGCCAAAGCCCTCAGGGAATGTTCCACTCGCCTTATCTCCCACCTTTTTAAAGAGTCTCTTCGTCCTCAAGATGACTCGTCTGGCCATCCCACCGGTAAGGCAAAATCTGTCGAAAGGGCCCCAGTTGGGGAATCCAGTGGGGTTCCCACCTCACAGAAGCCATCGTCGGTCGTTCTGCAGCCAGCAAAGTTTATAGCTCCGGGCTCACAAGATGGCCGCGGTCGCGGTTCATCAAAGCATGCTTCCTGCTCCAGATCTCCTAGGCGCCGTCCGCCGTCCAGACCGTCAAAATCTCCACGGCACCGGTCACCTCCGGAGTCGTCGAAAGTTAGTCGCCTCCGTTCGTCCTCGAAGTCGCTTAGGTCTTCTCGACGCTGTTCGTCCTCGCCGCCGTCAAGGCTCCAAGCCCAGATTGAGACGCCGCTCTCCGCGATCCCTCGATGGGGCTGCGCTGCCGGTTATCACTGTAGAGGATTCGCCTCCTCATCCCCTGGCAACCCCCTCGGCTCCAGATCCAAGCAGGGCCCAGGAGGTTTCAGCAGAGTTTAAGGAACACCTCCTTCAACTCTACAAGGACGTGCCCCAAGTGCCATTGATGTCCCCACCGCTGGGGGCTCAGGAAATTTCTTCGGGGCCAGAGCATTTCCAGGATGATGCTGCCCAGGTAAAACCTCGCCATCCAGCCGAGGAAGCTGCTTTGGAGTCGTTGAAAGGTTCTTCCCGACGCCTCTCTATTCAGCGTCGTTCTACAAGCAGGGCTTCGTCCAGGCCTCGTCAGCGCCACTTGGTCCATCGGAGTCGGTCTCTTCATCGATGCCGTACTCCTCGTCGGGGTCCATCCACTCAGCGGAGCCGGTCCTCAAGTCGAAGCGTGCATACATATTGGAGCCGTTCCGCCTGTCGGAGTCATTCTGATTGACGGAGCTGTTCTGCCCGGCGGAGCCAATCTAGCTGTAGGAGCTGTTCCGTTCATCGGAGCCGTCCTCATCGTTGGTCTCCCTCACATCGATGCAGAGAGGCTCATTGCCACCGGTATACCATGCCTTCGGCTGATTCGAGGTTGCCAGTGTATTGTCATTCCCGTTCCCGTTCTCCTGTGGGACATCCCTCACCCAGGTCCCCTGCTATCTTGAGGGACGACGATCACTCCGATTATGACCCTGATTACAATCCTTCCTTCTCGCCTGATTTGGATGAGGAAGACGAGACCCGCACATCTCTCCCTTCACTGGAGGACACTGTTGGGGACTCTAAACCATTATCTCCCACAAGAGATATACGTTTCTATGCGGAGCAGTTAATCCGTATGGCAAAGGCTCTTGAAATAGAGGTCAAACCAGAGGATTCTGGTCCCATTGACGATGTCATGGACATCCTACATAATCCTGGTGTGGGCCCTGCAGTCTTCCCAATTTTGAAGAGTGTTTTAGAAATCCTCCATGTTAACTGGGCTAAGCCAGCCTCAGTTCCTTCTTCCACCAAACACATAGAAAATCTATATAAAATACGTAAAGAGGGCGGAGAGTTCCTTTACCAACATCCTCCCCCTAACTCAATCATAGTGGAAGCCTTACCTGGAAAGTACACGTCAGGGTCACATACCTCTCCACGAGATCCAGAAGGCCGCAAATTAGATACCTTAGCCAGGAAAGTGTATTCCTCTACTGCGGTTAGTGTCCGCATTTCTAATTTCATGGCCATGATGGCGAGATATCAGTATTTCCTTTGGGATCGCATATCTCCACAAATCGCTATCATTCTGGATGATCAACGTCCGTCTGCCTTAGCTGTCCAATCAGAGGGCATGTCCCTAGCGAGGCAGCAATTAGCGGCTGCTCGACATGGGACAGATTCGTCCAGCAAGGCCATAGCCTCCGCCATAGTTATCCGCAGACACGCCTGGCTGCGCCAGTCTGCGCTTCCTCATGACACCAAAGCTCATATCGAAGACCTTCCCTTCGAAGGGACGGCCTGTTTAGTGATCAAACAGGCACCTTTTTAGATAGCTTGAAGAAAAATAAGACGAATGCCAAATCCCTTGGGATCACCCGTCAGGTTACTGATGCTAAACGGCATTACTTTGGTCGCCAGGCCAGCCTACCCGTCCTTATCGGTTTCAGGCTCCACTCCACCAACCTTCTTTTCGCCCATCCTTTCCTCGCCCACAACAGGACAGGAAGTTTCCCAACAAAAACAGGGCCCGCAGGGGTCAAAGGGGATCCCCTGGTTCCTTTTCCAGGGCAAAACAAGCATGACTAGACGTGCCTGTTAATTTACTTGACCGTTTATCAGCTTTCTTCCCTGCTTGGTCTTTGATCACAACTGATGTTTGGGTTCTTCAAATAATAAAAGTCGGTTACTTTATTGAATTTGACACGTTACCTCCTTTTAGACCTATTGGCCACTCTGCTTCTCCTGATCTCCTATCTAGAGAGGTTCACACCCTACTGTCCAAGGAAGCTATATCAGAGGTTTTGCCCTCGGATCAAAATTATGGGTTTTACTCCCACTTTTTCCTAGTGGATAAGAAAGGTGGGGGGAAACGCCCTATCCTGGATCTCCAAGACCTTAATATCTTTGTCAAAACCAGGAAATTCCGCATGCTTACCCCCACAGAGGTGCTCCCCTTCCTTGACAGTCACATGTGGTTTGTGGTGTTGGACCTCCGTGACGCTTATTTTCATATAGCGATTCATGGGGAGTGTCGCCAATATTTACGTTTTTGGTGTAATAACAAATACCAATATAATGTGTTGCCATTTGGGTTGTCAACTGCCCCTAGGACCTTCACTAAGTGTCTTGCCATTGTAGTAGCCCATCTTGCCCTTAAGGGATGTGTTATATTCCCTTACCTCGATGACTGGTTGGTGGTGGCTCATTCAGAGTCGCAATTGTCCACGCAGGTGGAATTAATCCTTTCAACTCTTCATAATTTGGGCCTTTTGGTTAATTTCGATGTCTCAACTGATTCCTGCTCAAGCCCAAACATTCATTGGAGCGTACTTGGATGCCCGGTCAGCTAGGGCCTTCCTACCGTTACCGAGAGCCTGTGCCATTAGGAAATTATTGAATAGATTTGTTAAGAAAAGGTTTCAGACAGCACATCAAATACAAAAGCTATTGGGCCTTATGGCCTCCACCACGGCTGTGGTAGTTTGCCAGGCTTCGGATGCGTCCACTTCAAAACTGGTTCCTTCGAGTTTTTAGGCTTAATGTGGACCCCCAATATAAGCGTTTGTCCATCCCCAGATATGTAATCTCTTCCTTGCAGTGGTGGACACATGATGACAATGTTTTGTCAGGGGTACCTTTTCTCAAGCCATCTCCTGACAGATTTCTGTTCACTGATGCTTCCCTTTTGGGTTGGGGGCCCCAACCCTTACTGCACAAGGGGTTTGGTCTCCGTCAGAATCTCAGCTACACATCAATTTACTTGAACTGAGTGCCATCCGTCTCGCTCTGTCTTCGTTCGCAGGGTACCTGGATGGACGGCACGTTCAAATTGCCAGACAGCTCCACCACCCTGTATTACCTAAACAAACAGTGTAGCACAGGGTCCGTTTCGCTCTCCAGGGAGGCCAGCGATATCTGGGAGTGGTCCATACATCATGCTACCACTCTGGTGGCAATTCATATTGCGGGCAAGAGCAACACGTTAGCCGACGCTCTGAGTCGCCTTCCCAACCAGGCTCACGAGATTACCTTGAACAGCAATTGCCTAAACCACATATTCCAACAGTGGGGCTTCCCTCAGGTAGACCTGTTTGCTACGCACCTCAATGCAGTGTGTCTCACGTTTTACTCGAGGGCGGGAGCCAGTCCGGGCTCAATGGGAGATGCCTTCCATTGGAACAGGGCCCTGTTCTACCTTTTTCCTCCATTCCCTCTACTTCAAAAGGTCCTAGCCAAGTTTATTCAGGACAAGACAAATGCCATACTTGTCACTCCTTTTTGGCCCAGGAGGTCTTGGTTCACAGTGCTCATGTCACTTGCGCAAGGGAACTACATCATTCTCCCAAAAGATCCCTCCCACTCTCCTCCCGACCTTCAGTTGGCTGCCTGGAGGGTCCTGCCTCAGGGCAATGGTCGGACAGGGTAGCCAAGGTCCTCCTTCATTCACTTAAGTCTTCCACATGACGTTCCTATGACACGAAGTGGAGACATTTTTCTGATTGGGCTACGGGCAAGAATGTCTCACCTATTTCTTGCCCTTTGTCTGTTGTGTTTGAATATTTACTGTTCCTTAAAGATGAAGGTTTATCTAATTCCTCCATTAAAGTTTATTTGGCCGCAATATCGGCATTTCACCCAGATATTGACTCCTTTTCAGTTTTTTTCTCACCCTCTTTCTAAGAAGTTTTTAAAGGGACTGAATAATTTGTACCCCCCGGTCGCTCCACCAGTCCCTCAGTGGAGTCTCTCCTTAGTGCTTTCCCACTTGATGAATCTTCCCTTCAAGCCCTTGGCTACCTGTAATTTGGCCCTGCTCTTGTTTAAAACAGCCTTTCTGGTCGCAATTACCTCAGCAAGGAGGGTGAGTGACTTATCGGTACTCTCACACTCTCCTCCTTACACTATGTTCTATTCAAACAGGGTAGTTCTCAGACCAAAGATTTCCTTTTTGCCAAAGGTAGTCTCAGCCTTCCACCTTTCACAGGACATTGTCCTCCCCGTTTTTTTCCCTAACCCGTCTTCGGATGCTGATAGGGCCCTACATTCCCTCGATGTTAGGAGAGCCCTCCTTTTCTACATTAAGCGGACCCAGTCCTTTCATAGGGAGGATAACCTCTTTGTTTGCTTCGGGGGGAAACGTAGAGGGCACCGTGCTTCTCCTCAGACTCTTTCAAGATGGATCACATCTGCCATCAAGTTAGCCTACGATCTTGCTCATCAAGAATGCCCTCCTATGATCAAGGCTCATTCTGCCAGAGCATACGCAACCTCCAGAGCCTTCTCGTCAAAAATAGATCTCCGGGACATCTGTAAAGCTGCCACCTGGTCTGCTCCCTCCACGTTCATGAAACACTACTCTGTGGATGTGGATTCAGCGAGAGATGTAGCTGTGGGACATGCAGTGTTGCAGTCCTTATTCCGGTGATTGTCCCACACCCGCCGTCCTGGTAAGCGAGCTCGCTACTCTCCCAATGTGGGACTGCATAGAAGCCATTCAGATGAAAAACAGAGTTTCACTTACCTGTAACTGTTGTTCATCTGATGGATCTTCTATGCAGTAACACATTCCCTCCCTCCTTCCCCGCTGTGGGACCGTTCCGCTCCAGTGGTTGGTTCTGTGGCGGCAGGTTGGAGAACTGGAGGGAAGAGTGCTCCCTCCTCCTTGGGTCATGTGACCGATGGGCGGGGAGATTGCATGCCCCAGGGGAGGGGAGCACTCTTTTTAGAGTTTGCTAGAAGCTTACAATTCTTATCCGTGGCTGGCCTGCGCCTGCGCAGTCCCCAATGTGTTACTGCATAGAAGATCCATCAGATGAACAACAGTTACAGGTAAGTGAAACTCTGTTTTTCTCTCCACTGCATTTCCCTCCCAGAAAGGGGACTTTATAGAAAACAGCAAAAAAAAGGAACTAAAAGAGGCCTGTACCACTTGAGAGCTCCCAAACTAAATGCAGCTCTCTGGCCATGTATGGCACCCCATAAGGGGGCCTAATAAACCCCTTGCAAAAACTGGGGAGGGGGATTGGCCAAACACCTGCAAGGCCCAATATATGGCTGGTGGGCTGCATTCAGCATTGTGGCTAGCATTTTGTGTGGGTCTGAGCTAAAGATAAGACTAAACCATCTCTTGTATCTCTGCCTATATTAAACCAAATTGTGGCTCAAACTGCAAGTTGGCTTTGCGTATACAAATCAGCTAGTTTGGTAATTTGCCTGAAGACCAACAAAAATCCCGGCAGTTAAAACTGATGTGATAACCAAATACTCTGAGACAGAGGAAAGGGAAGAATGGCACAGAAATGCAATGCTGGTTTCTTAGTTTTATTTAGTAGTTCCTGCTGCCCAGAGCTGCCCCCGCCCCCATGCCTGGTCCCTAGACAACAGGAAAAAGCCACTCAGGAGCGGGCACAGCTGTTCCCTTTAGACCCACTGGGTTCAGTTAAAAAAAAATACACACCTCCCGCTCCCCTTCTTGTATATATCTTCAGAGATATAAATAAAATAAATTAAACACACAGGTGGGGGCGGGGAGCAGCTGACAATGAAGAAGAAGAAAATGCAGGAATGAAAATTATTCATCACGCTGCAGCCTGGCTTCAGATCACATTGCAAACATCAACGCATCAAACTCCAGTCCTCCACCCACCTCTATCGCCACTCCTCCAACTAGGCCCGGTCTCCAACAGGCCCAAACCCTTGCAAGGACAGAGACAGCAGTGCATTTATATCAGTCTTGGAAAACTAGACACTGATACCAAGGTGACCTGACATGCCGATTTCCATGACCTCTTGCACTTCATTCACTCCTATCTGCTGCCCCACCCCCACTATATAAAACACTTTCTTCAGTAAAGGATGAGGATATAAAACAATTTTTAAAAATTCTTATAGGAAATAATACCAGGGTGGAACTGAGTAAGTCCCAAGAAATGCAGAAGGTGCTGTCTTCTCGCATCCAGGCCAACCCCAGTAGGGAAGGGGCAAAGTATGGAACTCACCCCCACCCCACCAGCAGTTAAAAAACACAATGAGAGCAAGGGCTTGGTAGGCTGGGTGGTGTGAGGCTTGAAGGAGGCGAGGGGCCCCTTGCTGGCAGGCTGGGATGCTACTTCTCTGTCAGTGAGAGCTGGAGGATGCGCTGCAGCTCCTCATCTTCTTCTTGGCGTTGGCGTTCCCGTTCTTCCTGCTCCCGTGAGGACAACTCCATGGCCAAACGCAGCTGCTCGTCAAAGCTGGGGTAGGGTGGCGGCAAGGCAGAGGAGCTGCCACCATTGGTGCTGAGAGCTGGGCTGCCCTCAGAAGAAGGAGGAGCACCATTGTTGCCGCCTCCTGTCTCCACCGTGCCCAGGCCTGGCCCAGACTGAAGGAACATGCTTTCCTGGATAGCCCTGAGGGGGGAGAGAGAAGGGAAGAAAAATAGGCCTTAGCCAGTGAGTGGCCAACTGATTATGTGGCCACATTCTACAGGTGTGTATCACTGTGCTTAAAAAAGCCTCTTATAGAACATTTCACAATGGATCTGGCTGTACTGAGTATCTGCAAGTCACATCCAGCATCTGGGAAGGCAGTGAGGCTGTGTGCAGTGTACTCATATTTTGTTTCCATTAGCCTACATTTACATGCATGTGCATCTGCTCCATAGTCAGAGATTTTGCTTCTAAAGTTGCTACCTCATTCTAAAAACACTTTTCTCGCCTTCTCTATTTTCTCAATTTTGTTTGCATCATCCCTCCCCCAACGCGCACAACTGGCAGAGAGCCGCTTATCTTCACTTAGATTGCTATTTCTTATTTCTACTTAAAATCTCTTCAAGAATTGCACAACTGCAAAAGCCCAGACGGGTGATTCTGTTCTGGTTCTAAGGCAGGCAGGAAATAGTAACAAACGTTCTCCACTTCCCATTCCTGCCTGGAATCACCCTCTGTCTCCAGTTTCAAGACTTTCAGAGCGAGGGATTCTCAGGAGGATAGAGCAACAGGAAGCTGTAAAGGAGAAGTTATACAAGAAGCAAAAGAGAGACTCACCACCATGGCATAGGCATGTGAACTAAAACTTTATATATTAGGAACTGCAACTCATAACAGAAACAAGAACACAACATGAGCATGGCTAAAAAAAAGCCCACAACCTAGACAAATAATGAACAGTGGTGACCGTAGCTGTAGGCCATTTACAGCGAGGAGGAGTCCTGCTCACTTCTGCTGACTGGCCCTGTAGTATGGGTCCAGAGGGTGCTCTGGTTTTTGCCCCAGGGTGGGGCAAGATGCCCTCTTTATCTCACAGTGGAAGGAACCTTCATGGTAAGTACCCATAGTCCTGTTCCCACTCTGAGACAAAGGGCATCTTGGAGACAGATGGGAAGTCCAAGAGCTATGTAATTGAAGGGTGGGAGTCATCCTAGTCAATGACGTGCTAGAGCACCCGACGGCCAAAGGCTGCATCCGCTGAGGAGTACTTATTTAGGCAGTAGTGGCGGATGAAGGTGGAGACCGACGACCACGTGGCTGCTTTACAGATCTCCTCGACCAATGCCTGGTTGACAAAGGCTGCCAATGTGGCCACACTGTGGATCGAGTGCGCTGTGATGCCGGGAGGGATTGGTCTGTCATTGAGCTTGTATACTTCCTCAATGCATCTACACAGCGTTCTACTGATGGTGGGCTTGGATAGCTTCCTGCCCTTGTTGGGAGCAGTCATGGTGACAAAGAGTGCATCGGTCTTGTGCAGTTGAGATAGATTTGCAATTCCCTTCTCAGGTCGAGGGTGTGCCAGTCCTTCTCCTTAGGATGTTGTGGATGAGGGGGCAAAGGAGGGAAGGTGTATCTTCTGTTGCCTATGAAAAACTGGACCACCTTGTCCTTGTGAAACACGCAGAGTTCTTTCCTTGATGACAGGGCACCCAAATCGGAGACTCTGCGAGCTGACGTAACCGCCATGAGGAATAGCACCTTCATGAGGAGAAATCTCAAGGGGGCCTCCCTTAGGGGCTCAAATGGTGGTTTGTTCAGTGCTATGAGGACCACACGAGGCCGCCAGGAAGGAAACCTGTGGAGCACCGGTGGAGAGACCAGGGACACCCCTCTTAGGAAGGTGAGGATGTGTGGGTGTCTTGTGGTGGCGTAGTCTCCCAGAGTGGGGCTGACGGTGGCGATAGCCGCCAGTTGCTTGCATAGAGTGGAGGGCTGCAGACCCTGCTGGGTTCCCTCCTGCAGGAAGGCTAGGATCACGACCATGGAAGGTTCAAGCGGGTCCACACCCTTGCGTCTGCACCAACGAATGAAGGCTTTCTATGTGGTGTTGTAGATTCTTTGAGTGTATGGGTGCCTGGCTGCCATCATGGTACTGATGACGTCCTGGCCGTAGCCGAGGTCTAAGAGCCGTTGCCTTTCAATACCCAGATGGTCAAGCGAAGCCAGCCTGGGTCCGGATGAAGGACAGGGCCTTGGTGAAGCATGTCCGTGGACATCGGTATCCTCCATGGGGGCTGTATGGATAGCTCCATGAGGGTAGAGTATCAGGGTCTGCGTGGCCAGTTGGGCGCCATGAAGAGGACCGTCGCATGGTCTTGTCGCAGCTTCCGCAGGGCTTTCAGTGACCACTTGCCCTCGTCAACCTTCTGCCTGCTGAGCCAGTTGGCTAGGACATTGATCTCGTCCCGGATGTGCTCCACCCTGAGGGACATGAGGTGTTTCTCTGCCCAGAGCAGAATCCGGACAGCCTCCTGGTGAAGCGAGGATGACTTGGAGCCTCCCTGCTTGTTCAGGTGAGCCTTTGCGGCAACATTGTCTGCCCGGATCAGGACGTGAGAGCCCTTGAGCTGTGACTGGAAGGTGGTGCACATGTTGTAGATGGCTCTTAGTTCCATTCGGTTCATATGTAGGGCCTTCTCTTCCTCTATCCACATACCTTGTGCCACCCATTGGCTGACTGTGGCACCGCAGCCCTCCAGACTGGCGTCGGTAAAGATCTGGATCATTTCCTGGTGCCAGTACTGGCGACCCCTCTGAAGGTTGGTGGGGTTGGCCCACCAGTGCAGGCTGTGCTTGGTGGAGTTCAGAAGGGTCAGGCGAGTGTTTCTCCTCTGCAGGATGTGCTGCTGATGGGGCTTGAGGAACCACTGGAGAGGGTGCGCATGCAGACGGGCCCAAAGGACTGAATCTATGCAGGCAACCATCTGGCCCTGAAGCTGGGCCAGGGACAAGAGACTGGCAGTCCTCGATTGGAGTGTGCGCTGGGCCATGGCAGAGATTTTGGGGGCTTTGTCCTCTGGCAGGTAGAGTGTGTTGCTCATGGTGTCTATGATTACTCCCAGATGCTGGAGTTGTTGCAATGGGGATTTGTGGCTTTTGTCCATGTTGACCATGTGTGCCTTGAGCACCTGCATCACTCTCACTGTGTGTTGCGCGGCCCTGTGTTCTGTGGGAGCAGAGATCAGGAGATCGTTTAGGTAGGGGTAGACGTGAATGCCTTCTCGTCTGAGCAGGGCTATCAAGGTGACAAGTACCTTGGAGAAGACTTGGGGAGTGGAGTGGAGACAAAATGGCAGCACCTTGAACTGGAAATGACGATCTGCGTACCTGAAATGAAGGTAGCTGCAATGGTTGGCGTGGATGGGTGTGTGGTGGTACGCCTCCTTCAGGTCTATGGAGGACATGAAGTTGCCTGGGCGAAGAGCCTCCAAAATGGAAGGTAGGGTCTCCATCTGGAAATGCTTGGCGCGAATGAACCTGTTGACATACAGTGCGCCACATGGAGTAGACACCTGAGGGCCGCTCTTGATGGCCTCTATCTGCTGTAGGTGTCATATGGCTGCTAAAGTCCTCAAGTGTTTGACATGGTTGGTTGACCTTGGAGATGAGATGAAGCGGTCGGGGGTGGGGGGAGTTGCTGGAACTTGATCTGATAACCCATCCGGATTATCTGTTGCACCCAGTGGTCCAGGTCGGCCTGTTCCCACTGGTGTCTGAAATGTTGAAGCCTTCCCCTCACTGGTGCTGACTTGGCATCACTGTCTCTTCTGCTTGGCGACATGGTCGGTCCTGTCATTTCTGTGGTTCTGAGGACCCCTGCTGAACCTCCCGCCTCCCCTGGCTGCTCCTCGCCTGGAGGACCATGATGAGCGGCAGGCGTCAGATCTTGGCCGTGGTAGGACCGAAAGGACAGGTAAGGAGGAAGATGAGTGGCCCTTGCTGTCTCTTTTGAGGCTTCGGGGTAGGACCTTCTTCTTGTCCCTCATGTCCACCAAGATCTGGTCCAGTCTGTCACCAAAGAGGCGGTCTCACTGGCAAGGGTAAGCCAGGAGCAGGGCTTTGGAGGAAAAGTCCGCTGGCCATGCTATTAACCACAATGCTCTCCTGGCCACTGTGTTGGCTGCCACTGCTCTAGCGCTGAGCGTCGAACTGTTTATGGTGGCATCCGCCAGGAAGGTGATGGCTTTCTGGACTCTATTAATGTCCTCTGTGGCATGTCTGTGCTTGGGGGGAATCAGGGTAGCCAGCTTCCTTGCCCAAACAATAGCTGCTCTGGCAATGAGAGACGCTGTTGTGGAGGCCTGTATGGCCGTGGTCAGGGCCTTGTGAACTTTCCCAGAGGCCAGGTCAGCCCGCCTGTCCAGGGGGTCTTTGAGGGAGCCCATGCTACCTTTGGACAGGAGTCCGGAGGATTGGAGCGCTGCCACTGGAGCGCCCACTAGCGGTAGTTTTAACATGTCCATGACATGGGTCACTAAATTATACATGCTTTTGGCACTCTTTGGGAACTGCCTGATCGAGGTAGGCTTTTCCCATTCTCTCTTGACCAGCTCTTCAAAAAACTTGGGAAAGGGGACCACTTTGCTAGACGTCTGAGACCTGGGGGAAAACTCCTTGGGCCCCTTGGGTTGGGGGATGAGCTTATTCTCCCCCCCTCCAAGGCCTCTGTAAGGTCCAGAGCCATGATTGCTTTGGTGAGAAGGTACTGATAGTCCCCCCCAAAAAAACAGGCTATTTTGTTGTTCTGTTGTGGGCTGTGGCTTGTCCTTATCCAAGGAAAACTCCCCTTCTTCCCTTTTTTCCTCCTCTGAGGCTAGGGAGGCATCTGGAGAGGTCTCTCTGTACCTAGGACTCTGCGGCCGCCAGGTCTTCCTCACTACCTTGGTGGGCCAAGGGGGTGGTATATCCCTGGGGCAGTGGGCGTGGCTCCCATCAGCGAGTCCCTCTGGTTCAGGGGAGGAACCTCGCTGCGAGGCTTGTGATCCCCCATGGGAGGGAGTGAGGCTGCCTGCCTGAAGGAAGGGGAACTCCTCTCTGAGCACCCACCTCATGAAAGCCAGAAGGTCCTCGCCCTTCTGCCCCCCCCCATCTCCAAGACTCTGGGCCCCTGTAGCTCATCGCTCTGCTGGTGTAGTTCCAGCTGGTGTGAGGAGGCTGCTGTGATCTGCAGCTCTTGCCTGGGGCCATCGTTGCTTACTCTGGCCAGGGGAGCCTCTCCAAGGGTCGCCTCCTCGTGGTGCAGCCTTCCTGGGGCCTGCGACTCTTGCTGGAGGTCCTCACTGCCCGCTTGGGCTGAACGGACCTGGATCAGGGCTGCAGCGTTTTGGCCAAGCTTTTTGGAGTCGGCCTTGCCGTCCTTCTTTTTCCTTTTGCCCCTGATGCCGCTCCTTCCTGGCTCCTCCGTGTCGGCCCGGATGGTCATCTCGCCGCTTCTGGGCTCTGGTGCTTCTGCAGGCGCCCAGCCAGCTGCCTTGATCTTCCCGGACTCGACTGCCTCCGCGGGAGCCCTGTCAGCTGTTCTGGTGCTTCCGGGCTGCCTCGCCTCTGCGCGGCCATCTTTTGGTGCCATGCTGTCGAGAGGAGTCCCGACATATGGTCCTCTGGTTGGAGGAAGCCGTTGACTCCTGGATTTAAAGGTGTGGCCATTTGCTTCCAGCTCCTTTGGAAGAAGCGGGGAAGCAGTTGAATCGAATGAGTCCGGTGAGTTGGGAACAGCTGGGTTGCTCTCAATGCCTGTGGAGAGATAAGGATCCCAACTCCATGTGGTAAGGGTTGCTGTGGAGCAACCTCAGTAGCTGCCTTACCCTAGCTAGGCAGGAAGGAAAACTGGAGACAGAGGGCTATTCCAGGCAGGAACAGGAAGTGGGGAAAGTTAGTTAATATTTCCTGCCTGCCTGCCTTAGAACCGGAACGAAATCACTCATCTGTCTTCAAGATGCCCTCCGTCTCAGAGTGGGAAAGGATGTTTTTGTCCTCTTATGTTCAGGCCATTCCAGTGTGAATTTGGGCTGAACTGGAAAGTGGGCCACATTCACTCAGGTACATGTGTCTCCTGGACCACACATGGTAACCTGAGACTAGCTGAAAAGCTTACATCACATCTATCCTTAAACAGTTGTGCTTGTTACTAGTTGCTTTCTGGCCTCAATTCAAAGTGTCTGTAAAGTCCTAAATGGCTTGGGCCCAAGCTATCTGAAGGAAGAACTCTTCCGACATTTTCCCATTTGTCCCAGAGAATAATCAGACAAGGTCCTGCTTATATGTTTTCAGGGAGCACATTTGCAGGTGACAAGGATTAAGGCCAGTTACTTCTTCCTATTGGTGTTTTGCCCCTGGAACTCTCTTCCCTTAAAAAGATGGCAAAGACTGATTATTGAAGGGAGATTTCAGAGAGAATTAAGACCAATTGTGGCTGCTGTTTGCACCTATGAGCTTGTGATTGCTACTTGTATATATTTTAATATTTCATTGTGCTTTATTGTTATTTTATCATGACTTTGAGAGTCATTTTGAGAGCCTTCTTTTTGTCTGTAAACAAATGCAATTCATATTAATAGAGTTTAGTACCGCTGTGATTTCTGAGACACAGACAGGGTTCTACCTTTCCCTTCAAAGGCTACCAACAGTGATGTGTTGGTTTTAACTGACAAAACTATGCAGAGGTGAAACCCCCTCCCCACTTCATCCCTTGCATGACCTCAATCTAAACTGGGGTCTTGTACCACTATTTGTATTTTTGAAAATGCTGATTTCCAAGCAGCCTGCCTACTTAAACTCTTAGACCCTATTGAACTAGTGAGGGCTTTAGTACTATTATAATAAGTATATAGCTTGCAGAGTTCAGCTTTTTTGTCAGGGTAATCGGAAGTAGGTTTACTACAGAAAACTGATTATAAACAAATACACTTTCCCTGGATAGCTAAATATTTTAAGGTGATTTAAGTCTGAACTCTAGTCTCAAATCCTTACACTCTTACACAAATACTAACCACAAGAAGTCTTTTATAGATATGCTCTAGTACCACTTATCCCTGGCATGCCATCCTCTCTCTTCCTTCTGCAGTAACTGAAAACTCAAGCTCTTTTAAAATATTTCTCCTGAGACAGAATTCAAAATGACACATTTCCACTTCTACAGTATTGTAATTTCTCCATTTAGAGGATTCTCAGTTACCTATAGGGCTGGATTAAACATTATTACTGTCAGTAATAGGGCTTTTTATGTTTGTGAAGTGTTTAGTCAGATAATGCTATGTTGGACAGATATGTCCCTGGTTTGAATGAAAGTCGTCTGGAATTTAGGGCCTAAATCAGTACTTTGCCACCTGACATTAAAAAGCCAGATTAAATGAATAAATTAAGGGGGCAGTTCTAAGGCCAGTCTGCAAACTGCTTAGGATAACAGCTAAACCCAATGTCAGTGTAGCTTGGAGATAACACTGGTAGGTATAGCATTCCACCAACACTCTGTGTGCGTGTGCATGCCGTCAAGTCACAGCCAATTTATGGCAACCCCATAGGGTTTTCAAGGCAAGAGATGTTCAGAGGTGGATTGCCATTGCCTGCCTCTGCATGGGCTGAGAGAGTTCTGAGGGAACTGTGACCGGCCCAAGGTCACCCATCAGGCTTCATGTGGAGGAGTGGGGAATGGAACCCAGTTCTCCAGATTAGAGTCCTGCTGCTTTTAACCACCACACCATGCTGGCTACCACCAACACTGCACAGGTGTAAACCCAATGCTGGCACAACTGACAGAAATGAGCAACACTGGGCGTATTGAGAGAGGAAGTGGAATTTAGTTGGTATCCCATCCCTGGCATAACGTTATGCAGGAGAAAACACTGGCATAAGTATAAATGCTCTCACTAAAAGAAATGGGAGTGGCAAGCTCCCCAACATGCATCCCATCCAAACGCACACAGACATGGCACTCTTGAGTCTGTAGCCAAACACAGCTCTCCTTACAATATAAACCCCAGCCATTACACCCATTTCTCAGATGACAGGATATGCATCATAGGGCTCCAACCACATGTTGGGCACACTTAGAACATGTACACACATGGGAGACTTTTGTAATGGGAACTCTAGGGACAGCCAAAGAGAAGAACAAACTTTGTTTCAGCATATTGCTAATGCTTCTTTGCTCAGAATCTTCAACACAAGCCTTTATTGGCATATAAAAAGGAAGAACATACATTTGGATAAAACAGTACAAATAAATAAAATTGGATAAAACCATCCCAAATCAGCCATTAAGGAAAGCTACACACCAATCACAATACCTGATTGCTAGCTGTAAGAACCTTGCCACTGATTCAATTATTTTTGGGTTTGCTCAGAATCCTTATAGGTAATCCATTTCAGGACAAACACCAACCTGGCCCGTCCACCTCTCTAAATGGAGCTGCAAGGACAGTACACCTCACACAGGTGAGCAAGGGAAAGAGATCCCTTACTTGAACCTTTGACTACTACAAATGCCCCCCTCCCTCAGTCAATATTGGGGAGGGGCTGTGGCTCAGTGGTAGAGCATCTGCTTGGCATGCAGAAGGTCCCAGGTTCAATCCCCGGCATCTCCAGTTAAAGGGACTAGGCAGTTGGGTGATGTAAAAGATCTCTGCCTGAGACCCTGGAGAGCTGCTGCCAGTCTGAGTAGACAATACTGACTTTGATGGACCAAGGGTCTGATTCAGTATAAGGCAGCTTCATGTGTTCAATATGTACCTGCTGTGCACTGCCTAACATTCTTTCCTGCCTCAACAGTTACCAACACTGTCTCTCACACAGAGGGCACACAGTAAGTACGTACAATGCAGAACCCACACACACGCACTCCACTTGGAGAGATGCTGGCAGAACATTACTCCAATGTCAGCAAAACCTCACACATGAGGAGGAAACACAAATCACAACATTTCGCTCCAACCACTGCTAATGTTGACCAAATGCTCATGATCTCTTTTGCCTTGCAGGATTACATCCCTATACAGTACTTCCAACTGACATTGCAGAGACAATTCCAATGCAACTCTCTACTAGGAACATGTGAATATTGGCCTAGTGACTAAAATATCTCCCCCAACTGTGGGATTCATCCCCAAGCAGAAGGGGACCGAGCTGCGGGAACTTAAAGAGGGTGTAGCCACTCTCTCAAATCTGTAGCTCAAAGCATATGCAGTGTTCTGGAGCCCTCTTGCTGTTCCTTGCTGCTGGTGAGCATCACTCATTACTGTGCAGTGGAATCACTGCATGAAAGATGCTAAATGACTGGTATCTGGGGCAGCTAACCAGCACCAACAGCTTCAGCAACTGGGGATGATGGTGCAAAACCTCTGCTTGTCAAAAGGGAACATGTTGTAGGCTGGGATTCAAATGCCCAGAGCACTGAGGAGTGTGGTAGTTACAAGGCTCCTATCAGGCACACCAAAGTTCTCCCTCCAGTGCAAAGTGTTTCCTATGTTCCTGTGTTGCATTCTATGGTTGGGGTGTGTGTGTGTGTAGGTGTGCCGGCATCACTGTGTGCTGCCTGCCTGCTTCCATGTATGGCTGATATGGGGGCAGGGAGGCACCATCTGCATGCCACTCTCTGACTGGTGGATGTCAATGGTATTACTAAGAACTCTGGTGCAGTTGCCATTTCTTTTCTCTGTTGAAAGAGCATAGGATACTGACTAGCTACGCAGGCATGAATGATGCACTAACATCTGGAGTTTAGGATTGAGTTGTCTGTCATCTTAAGCATATCAGATTTATATTTAGGTTTTGCTAAGCTGCTATATGATTCACCCTTCAGTTCTCACACTGTAACTTTTTTGGCTATGTTTGCATACAGCCTTGAATGTGACCATGGAAAATAAGCTTGCTGCTCATGGACTCTGCAATGATACCTCCTTGTTGCCACAGAGACACTCACCGTTCCAGCTGCAGTTCCTCGTCATAGGATGGGGGATTGGATCCTGGTCGTGTGTTGGTCAGAGCTTCCCATATAGTGACCTGATGTAATGTGCATGAAAGAACATACTAAAAAATCAACCATATTACTTATCCCCTAGCTAAGCCATGGACTCAGTGGCTGGTCTTGAGCTAGTTGTAGACTCAGTTTTAAAAATGGAAATATTGAATCGCCTGTGTTCACAGGTATGTGAGATTAAGATTTGTTAAGGCATTTTGTGCCACCTGTAAACAAAAACCAATAATAAACCTGGCAGCTGGCTTGCTATACAGCCTGATTCAACCCTCTGCTTGGCACCCTCATAGCCATAGTTAGGCCACTCTGCACGTGCAGCCTTTGGAAGACCATGTGCCTTGATCCCAGGAACCAAAGAGGCTACTCACGTCTGTCTGCTAAAGGTGAATGGATTTGCACCCTTCCCCACGTAGGCCAGTTGCTGCTCTCACCTGGTCTGTCTCTGTGCCAGCATCCAGAAGGCTCTGCTGAATGGCAAACTGAAGGAGGTCATCATCTTCGTCCCTCATGGGCTCTGTACGGCCTGCGCCCAACATTGTGTAGCCTTGGGGCACCTCAAATACTGATGGGTCTACCTCACAGGGAAAAGGGTACACTGGGGCCAAGGATACAGACATAATGGTTAGCATGGTAGTCAGGGATGAGGGAGCCCCCATTTCCACAATTCCCCACGTCACCAAAGACCGGTTGGTTCACTTGTGCCTTGTTTTCCCATCTACAAGAGAGGCTCTTAAAAATGTTTGAGATACCAAGTCTCCTTAAGGTTAGAAGCTAATGGTTTAAGTCTTCCTAGGGAGGTCTAAGTTGAAACAAAAATGACAGTAGGCTGGCAGAGCTTATTCTCCTGATTAAGCATTTAGCTAATTTATTATTATTTAAGATTATTCCACTGTCTTCCCATACCATCGAGCTACTTGACTGGGCAAGCAGACAGATATTCACCTTATTGTGACTAGGACAGGTCCTTTCTCTGACTCTAAAGCCATCCTCCAAGGCCACCAATTACCCAAAAATCTGTGCTGGAGGAGAGACAGTCAAAGGAGGGTTCATGCTTAGACAAGAAGAACATAGAATCAATATTGATCACCATCCTGAATCGATATGGCTGGTGGGTTGGGGGTGTGGGAGGAGGAAAGGAGAATGTGTCTTCCTCAGCAACGGTTCTCTTCGTGGAACAGGGGCTCACATAATTACTGGGTACCCGTACCTATTACACTTTTATGCCTCTTCCTACTGTTTCCTTACTGCTGGCTTTGCAAAGTACCCTAGCTGCCACTGCATATAACCCCTAAGATAGCTACCTAAATTTCCTGGCCACAAAAGCTGTATCCTCTTGCTAACCCTCATGCCTCTGCAAAGATTCAGATCAGTGAAGGCTTTGGAAGCACTGGATGTATCTCAGAAAGCCCCCAGTCTTACCTTTGGTGTTATCGGCTGCTTCTGCCCCAGCACTTAACTCCTCGGTGCTCTCTGGACTGGGTGTAGGAGTACAGATCCGTACTGAACTCAGGGGTTCATCACAGCCACACAGATTACTGAAAGTGATCCGAGCATTCAGCACGTGAAAGAGGGGGATCTCTGAGAATTAGGTGGAAAATATGCAAAAGGAAGCAGGGCGGGGAGTGAGGAGATGAATGCTGACAAAGCTCTATTCTCAAGTCCCCTTGTGTCCCCACCTGATCTTCTCAGGGTATCTTCTTTTCCCCATACCTACTCCTCCACCTCCATTCCCCACTTAATTCTTGATCCTCCAGATCTGCCTCAAGTCAGCGTGTTTTCAAGCTCCTTCTTACAACAGCTGGACCCCTTTCCTCCCGTCCCACCCACTGCCACCCATGCCTTGCATCTCTCACCGATTTTGACAGGGAAGCCAGGAGGTAACTTGAGGGTAATGAAGTCACGCAGCTTGGCAAAGTGGGCATTGCTGATAGCCATCAGATCAATGATGGGTGTTACCTGCTCCACCAGGGAGAGGGGATGGTCTTCACACAGCCATAGGGTGGCCTTGAACCTAGCAAATATGAAGTGTGTTTTAAACGCCACAGAAACCTTAGCACAGGGAGATATGCCTCCAGTTTGCAGGGCCCTGCTTTCATTTCCCCTTTTCTATCCATTTAATTTCTCTGTAGACCCTTTTCCAAAGGTCATGTGCAAACATCTTAACTCCCAGTTCTTCCACCTCATCCCTACTGCACATCTTCCCAACGCTGCACACCTCACCTCTGCACTTTGCTGGACATCTCAACAGGGCGACCAATATTGCGAGACTCCAAGTTGAAGTTGGGATCAAAGTATTCCTCAGGGGTAATAGCCGTTGGGTTGGTGGGGGTAGCTGACTGTAGCACAGGGGCCTGCAATAGTGGGAATCAGGGACCACCTATATGAACCCACAGTCTTTAATCCATGATCCAGCTTGTTCCCTACCCCACACCACCTTGCCATCCCCCCTCCCTTGCTCATTTGTGAGGTTGGGCCAATGTCCCCTCTCCCCATGTATAGATAAGATCTGGCCCTATCACTCACCCCATTCTGGGCAGCATGCTGCTGGGCAATTCCCAGGAAGGACTGGAAGGGAGTCTTGGAACCTGTAGGGGAGGAGAGGAAGTCCAAGACAGTGAGTCCAGTTTGCCTTTCCAAGGAAGTCTTTTCTCTACCTCCTTATTAATGCCCATGAGCTAAGTGATTACTTATGTTTTGGGGAAAGCTTTATACTACAGTTTCCAGATTCAACAAGGTACAATGCTTCTCTGCCTTTTATAACCACTGGACCTCGCCCATCCCCTCTTGGGCTTTCTGGGCAAACAACCACAATGCAGGAAGGGGTGGGAGGCCACTTCCATGATCTGCTTTGACTTATTATAGATTGCTTTTGTTAGCAGACTTGATGGTTTCTGTTAGTGGGGCTAAGTACCTGTTAGTACCACATACCTTTAGTGGCACTAGTTGCTGTATGGGTAAGATATTAGTAAGGTAGGTTCACCCTATTGTGCGATACATGGTAAGACTGAGGCATGATTGCTTCAGGGCCAAACTTGACATGATGCAGGATACCCACAGATTGCTTGGTTTGGTTTTCTTTTCTGTTTTCTCCAAGATAGCTGTGCTCAACTACCAAGGCCTCAGCTACATGTTACATATAACATGTAATCGGGGGCGGGGACGGGCTCCCTACCTGAAATGGCCCCAGGGGTGCATTATTTGTCCCACAGGGGGAGCTGAATATTAACCGAATGCTTGCATGTATAGCACCCCCAGCAAGTAATTCTGCTAGGACTGTTTCAGGTCAGGAAAACACTGTGGGAAGATGAAGCCTCTCTTTCCCCCACACTGCAGTCTCAATCTGAATTCAGCCCCTGTGGGGCTTTAGAATTGACTTCCCAGGGAAAATACGCACCTGCTCTATGGCTGTGGTGATCATGTATGAAATGTAATGTGTAGTTTGGTCCTAGTTTGATAGGGGTGCAGTGCTGGGCGAGGGGTAAACCTTTCCCCTCCTGTGCAATCTCCCCAATCTAAATTGTTTCACTGGAAGGGACAATTTAGATCAGGGAAATGGGAAAGGGTTAATCCTTCCCAATGCAGCTTTCCCAATCAAATTAGCAATGCAACACAGCTGCTTTGTAGTAGGAAAAAAAACAAACTCAGGGGAGGTCTGATCATGGAAGGCCTGAGTCACATCTTGTTTGCTCCTTAGTGCTTGGTTTCAAAAGGCTAAGAAGGGTGTTGCTGTTTTTAAATACACACCACGGATTCAACTAAAAAAAAGGATATTTCAAGCCTCCAAGTCTTCTCTTTCTGTCTCAGGACTGATGCTGGATGCACTGGACAGGCTCTTAGTAGCTAACATAGCTGTTCTCCACCCTCCACGCTCCTACACCCCTCTCCCCACTTGGCCTTTTCCCAAAATTCTTTACAAACATCTACTTCCGGCACCATTTACTCTCTAGCTTGAAGTAGCTTAGCCTGCAGCAAATGGTGGCTGCAAGGCACCTTGAGAAACAGGAGGGAGTCCTAATTCCATGCCATGGCTAATGAGGACAAATCACATGAGGCCAGAGGGCAGCAACTGCCAGGAAACATAACATACAAGGGAGTGGAACTCTCCAGCGGAGTTGGGGTGGGGGAAAGTAAGTTGCAGAATGTGTGTGGGGTGGCATTGGTTGAATCAGCAAAGAATCAAAACTGGAGGAGGTTCAGGTCTGTTTTACCCTTGTTGCGTGTTTTGTCCTGGTCTGACAGGTGCTCAGTACGGGTTTTGGTGACAAGCTCCACATTGCTGGCACTGTAAACCTGGAGAAGCACAAAGGCCACTGATAACACACGATCCCATAAAACACAAGACTTACAGGAAGCTGTGATAAACCCTGCCCCATGGAGGTGTGCTATCCATGCTGGGTAACTATGCACACCAGTAACGGGTAAGAATGGAGAAGAGTTATACCTTAGCTTCGTAGCCACTGATGGTCTCCATTTTCTCTGAGCGCCAGCCCCAGATGCCAGATTTGTTCCTGCAGAGAAGGGAGGCCCTAAGTCAGGCACGACAGAATCCCCAGTTCAGATATGATGCTTCCTTCCATAGCTTAAAGACACAGACTTCTTCTTCAAATGCTGCTTTTGCATGCAAGCACACACACTGAGAATCCTAACCAGCCTTATTCCTTCTTCAACCTGTCCTTAAAAGATCTAGAGAGTGTAGGTGTGGCATCTGCGGATACAGGGGCAGGCTGTTGGGGTCTTGACCCATCTTCCCAAAGTGGTCTTCTGGCAAAACTACTTGCTAACCTAGGCAAATTAGATGGGCTTCCCCCCCACCCTCGGTTTGGCTCATTCGTAGGCCTCATCATGCTCTCCAGTACCAGCAAGTGTTCCCACTGGGGCTATACACATTCCCAGAGCCTTTCCCCCCTAACCCAACTCACCGTTCAAAGGCAATGTTCTTGGTGTCAAGGTGGGTGGAGACGATGGGTGAAGTGAGCCGGCTGGCAACGTGCTCCTCTGAAGGCTGCATGGCAGCCAGCATCAGCTCAGGCTCATGCAAGGCTAGTGACAATGTTTCAGTGTACACAACTTGCTTGTCATGATCCACCTCCATCACCACAGCATTCTCATCTGGTAAACAGGAGGGAGGGAAAGCAACACAGAAAGATCAGTATCGCAGCTCCAAAATCCCACTAAGGACCACACTGATTTCCTCCAAAAAAGGATTTTTTCTGACCTTCGCCTTTAAAGATGTAGCTGCGCCGGCCCCGCTGCCAAGTCATGTGCTCGAAACCCAGCAAGGTCGTGTCGACCCGTAGGTTTTCGCCACGCTTCCACACCCGGTATACATCACTTGGGCACATCTTAGAGACCAGGGGCACTGGAGATGGGCAGGGAGATAGACAGTGAAAAGCAAGGTAGAAGTTTTCCCCAAACCTTTCCTGAGTTGCCACATTTGCATTTCCCCCATCATTGACCAAGGAGGCACTCTAGCCTCACAACAACTGCGTGTGGTAGCGATGTGCCTGAAGAAAGGCAATGGGTTTCATGGCTGAAGGGTACTCCTTCCCCATTTGTCTAAGAGTCTGTCCAGCTAACAGCTTTAATCCCCGGAGTACTGCAATGATTTAATGTGTCTCACACAACTGGACAGACCAGGGACAGGCAATCTCCAGTACATATGCTGAAATGCAGCACCCCAAACCAATTTGCTCAACAACAGCCAGCCAGTTCTTTGCCAGAGAAGCACAGGCAAGTTCCTAAGGCACTGGAAACACTGCTAGCCCCTTGGCTCACTCCCAATGTGTCTGGACAGGTACAACAATCCTCTCCCCCCAGCCTATTGTTTGCAGGCATACCAGTAACTTCACAGGTGGTCAATTTTTTCCCCCAATGCCTGGGCCAAAACAATTGTTTCTCCCTAGGACAGAGTCTGTTTCATGATAAAGCCATTACATTCACTGCAGAGAATGAAGAAGGCATCCAGTACCACCCAAATGATCCCATGCTATGCCAGTGGTGTGCAACCAGCAGTCAGCAGGCAAAATTTAGTCTATAGGTGAGTGCTACTTGGCCTACAACTCACCTTTCTGACAGTACACCATCCCTTCTGAAACCAGCTAATTTTGGCCAGGATTAAACTTCCTTTTGGCTACTATCCTTGCATTAGAAAGAAAGGTTAAATCATCAGAAACCCCTAGGCATACTGCCCATGTATTGTCTGAAACTGCACTCGAGGAAAGACAGTGCCCTGGTTTGGGACTCCACCAGCTGCGAATCTACCAGGGATGGGAACTGAATCAAGGAAAAGGCTCATTGGCCCTGAGCTCTGCCCTTTGTATTTTGTTGAAATTTCTGATCACTACACTCAGTACCATACTTCCCTGAGCTCCTAAGGCTCCTATCTGTTTAGAACTTCTTCCTGGACAGTCAATGCTGGTCACCTGCTCTAACTTTTGTGAACTTTTCCCCTTCACTTCCAAAATGTGGAATTTCAAGCACTGACTTACCCCAGCTAGTAAATTCCCATTTCATTTCCACATAGAAATCAGGAGCCTGGTAAGACAGAAAACCAGAGGAAGGGACAGATCAACACAGACAACAAAAAGGGCAGGAACAGCAAACCCCCTCCTCTCTACATATAGTTTGTTTGTACAATCACAGGACATAGCCCTAACACTATTAGTCATATTCTTCCAATGGGAGTTCAGTGGTAAATTAGATTGTTACTGCTAGAAAGCCCAAGAAGGAGTCAAACATCCCCTAGGAACCAGAGTTAAAAGGGCAGCAATGACATCCTGGGATTCAGAGTAATGACTTCTGTCATCTTGAAACTGTATTTTTCAAATGCATCTTCCAAGCCCCTAACTATGGGAGAGATAACGATTTTTTTCCAAATGTGAAATATGCATTGGAGAACCACAGACAGTGACACTGCAATGGTTCTATATATTTGTAGAGAAGTGAGAGATTTACTGCTGAAGAGAAGAATCTTGAGTGTTAATTTTTTTAAAAAAATTGCACCTGCAACCACAGCTTCAGGACAGAGAGAGGGAGATTCCAATAATATATTAAGTTGGACACCTTTGGCGAGGCTTCTCCTTCTCAACCTCTACTGAGGTTTCTAACAGGAGTCCAGGAGGGACACCCCGTGGTGGATAGACACTGATAGAAAATGCTCAGAGATCAAAGTTAGCTAGAAGATGTCAGCACATACTCTACGTAGTTTGTTGAGAAGTTCTGGGATGCCAGCTAAGCGTTGTGTGGCACGCTGGTAATCACGATACTGGAGCACCAGCTGTACCATCTCTGGGTCTCCTGTGCTCACGGCCTCCTGCAGGACTAAAGCACATGGGAAAAGATACAGAGAAATGATCAGAATTCATTTCCTGGGACCACTCCCTATCCCCACCATCTCCTCCTTTAAGTCCATACCAGTGTCTCTTCTATCCTCACTCAAAACTGGTAGGAGCAGAGACAGTCTACTGATTTGCCAAAAGGGCATGTGTGATTGCCAAGGGCACAGGAATCCTGCTAACTGTTGCTCAATTCCTGGAGAAACATCTGCTACACAAAAAAAGCACACAAAGCAGGTCTCTGGAAGTCTAAGCCAGAAAAAGCAGGTATCCAAAACAAAACTGTAGAAAAGAAAGGGAACATAACTGTTCTATCTCCAAAGCAGACAGGACACGTGAGAAACATGTGTACTGGATTCTAGGTCTTCAGTAATGTTGCTTATTTCCCACAACCACATCCCAGATGTCACAAATATTTCTCAACAGCTGCCTTTCCTTGCCCCACTTTCACAATCACTGCTTCCACATTCCTGCTCTCCTTTCTGTCTAGGATATAAAGAGCTGTCTTATTTAAATGGAGAAGCCAGAGATTGAAGCCAGGGACCTCTTTGTGCGTCGCCTGTGCTCTACCACCACAGAGCTTCCATACCCGTCCAGCCATGGGCATTCTCCCGGCCCACATTGACACTGTGCCGTAGAAGCACTCGTGCAGACTCCAGGTTCCCCAGGGACACGGCCAGCTCCAGGGGCGTCCGGCCACGTGGGTCCAACATCTCGACATCATGCTGCAAAGAATGACACACAGGATTAAATGTCTGGCTGGCACTTCCCTCTAGGGAGAGGCAGGGCTGGGGTTTTCTTTGGGCTACTATGTTCAGCCCTGGAACCTGTTCTTTGTGCCAGATGTCCACCCTATGAATTGGGATACAAATGTCACTGTTATTTCTTGCTAAAGGTGATCATTCACCCAGCACTGTTCCCAGATACTGCAGTTCCTATTTTTATATAGGGTTCTAGAACAGATCCTGGGGAAGACAATGGCAAACCACCCCGTAAACATAGTCTGCTTAGTAAAAGTCATAATATGACGTCACCCCCATGGGACAGTATTGACCCGGTGCTTGCACAGGGGACTACCTTTACCAAGAACAGATTCCACATATCTGACATACTGATCTCACAGTGAATTGTAATATAATATATTCTGCAGCTTCTTGAAGGTGAAGCCCACTGATGGTTGGATCTAGAATCCATTAACAACTCACTTATTCTTGGGCCTTGAATTTTAGTTAGCTTCCAGACAAAAGGACTTCACCTACTATGGCAATATTTTCTTCTGAGATCGTTTACTATAAATGACCATCCTCACCAACATCCTTTCCCCCTGCATTATAGTAGGGATGAAGGCAGGATTGGCCTTGGTGTGCTGCAAAATTATACAATTTATTTTTAATTGAAGACATTGCATACTTAAGTGCAGTACTGACTGAGCACACATCTCCTAAACTAAAACACTTAAGAAACAAAATCAGTGAAAAATATTTCTGACATGTGGATAATGACAATGGCTCATGTTCCATGAGCTAAAGGAAGTGAAGCTGTCATAAACATTATTTATGATTTGTGGCATGGCTTCCAGACAGGCAAGAATCTCCATAGGCCTTTGTATAAACTAAGCTTTGTATAAACTGGCCTCTTTAAGACAAGTACCCTGGTACCATAACTTGGCATACTGTACCCCTATTTCTTCTTGGAACACTACCAGGCCTTTTTTAATGTCTTCCATGAATGCTCTGGAATCAGACTCAAAGTAGCTAAGCACCCTGGGATGTCTGGGGGGGGGGGGGAGAGGCAGGCAGGTGCTTCCCTCATGGAACCTGCTGAGCTACTGCCATCTAGTCTTCTCTCAGCTTCACCTACCCAAAGCTCATCCTAGCTGTGCAAGCCAGTTCCACGACCAAGTCCCAAGCCCCTCCTATGAGTTATGGTAGCTACATTGAACCTAGGTGCTGAGAGGAAGCACACCTTTGAATACCAGATGGCAGGAACAAAAGAACAACACCAGGGGAATGCTGTTACCTTAGCTTGTGAGCATTCCATCGGTGCTTGGCATTGTTGGAAACACAATGCTGGATGCAACGAAGAGACTTGTCCAAGACCAGAGTACAAGGCAGAGGTGGGGGCTGAGCCCAGACGCCAAACTACACATTTGACTCCACATGTACTGCTGTAACACCCATTTCACAGAAAACGAACTAGTGAAGCTGAACAAATTACCTCAAACTACCTCCACTTTGTACTTAGTGGGCAAACACCAAAAACCCAAATCATTTTCTCTTTTCCAAAGAACCACTTCTGACCCAATATTTGCTGTCATGCCTTATGCCATAGCATACTACACTCTAAATTGTTACCTTCCTGTCCCTTCCACCCCATCTCCAGATCTTTCCAGTTTATAGAGACAAAAGGAAAACAGATTCAGGGAGCTTGGAAAAGAAATGCTGCATACCAAACACATACTTAGCATATGGAACTCACTGCTGCAAGGTATAATGATGATGGCAACCAGGTTGTGTGACTTTTTAAGAGATTTAGACACATTCTTGGAGGGTGGATCTATCAACAGTTACCAGCCCAGTAGGCTACATGCAACCTTCATGGTTGTCACAGATCCCCACTTAAATTCCTGTCCCCCTGAGAGCCACCCCTACTTAATTGCTCCACAGAAAAGGGCGGAAAACCCCTCTAAAGCCACCTGCTCTATCTCCCCCAGTCTTCTTTAACCCACTCCGCCAGCCCCATTTTCTCACTGAGTTCAGAATCAGTTGCCAAAGTAGAGGTCAGTATTCTCTCATTCATAGCTCCGTTCTATCACCTCCACTTCCAGAAAGGAGCACAAAGGCACAACATTTAAAACTGGGAATAACTGTCCAATCAGCTGGGCTCCAGTACTTATCCATCTCCACCATGCCACAACACAGGTGCCCACGTAGCGCTCAATGCTATTCTGTACAGGTGGGCCCGGAGGGAATTCTGAGACCCTTTTTTGTGTTCCCATGTTAGTGCCAGCCAAGAGTCTAAAAAATCTATTTTAAAAAATCATGTCTGATGTGTGCATATCTGCACTGGTCTTAACATTTGTTTTGCCCTTTTCTAAAATGGTGGAAGTCAATGCACTCTGTACTCTGAATAAGCCACCAATGGAGAGAGGGAAAGCTAGGCCTCAATATCAGAGGATCTTACGGTTATTACCACTATTCGTGTTCCCCGAAAACCATCTGGGGCGGGAATCTTTGGCGCGGCTTGTCTTCACGTGCCCAATCTTGGTACGGATGCTATATAGGATAAAAACTGAAGATGTGCTGGGCTATGTGACTCCAAGCAGATGGACTCAAAAGGAGAAGGGCTTCTGCTTTGAAGCCCTTCTGCTGCCAAGCCTGACAAAGAATGGGGTTGGGAATTCCCGGCCTGAAAGGCTCACCTGTCTGTGCCAATGTTCTCAGCTTGGGCTGAGAAAAGACTAGGAGCTACCAGAGAAAGAAGGGAGACGTGGGATCAGTTGCATGATGAAGCTAGGGGGAAAGAACGGCGGGGACATGCCAGTTGGGGTCACAGGAGGTTCCCCCTCCAGGTCTCACAGCAATGCATGTGTGGGTGGAGGGGGGGTGTTCCAGTAGGATGCAGGGTCAGAAGCCGTCACGTTAGGATCTGCGCCAATATCTGCCCCTTTGCTGCTTTCCCATTCTGAAGGCCTGCAGGGGGGGGGGGGGAAGCGAAGGCTTTGGGGATCATCGGAGAAGAACCCCACCCCCTCTCTCCCCCTTGCACATCTGGAACTCCAGCCGTGCAGGGCTGCGGGGTGGGCCGGAGTGAGGAGCAGGGGAAGGGGGTGATGCTGGGGGCGGTTTGCGGATCCCCCCCCCACCGCCCCCGCGACGACCCCCCCCGGGTACCTGTCCCTTGCGCAGCTCGCTGTCCAGCGCCTGGTGCCGGTTGTGCCAGACGAGCAGGTGCAGCGGGAAGGCGTCTGCGATGCGGGCCATCCCGTCACCATGTCCCCACGCCCGGCCGGGGCTCCGCTTCGGTCCCCTCTCTGTCCGAGGCCTTCTCGGGCGGCGGCGGCGGCCCTCGGCTCGGCCCCACTGCGGCGGCGGCGGGAGGAGAGGCGGGCAGGGAGCGAGGGCCGGGCGGGCGGGCGGCGGGGCGCGCGGCCTGGCCGGGGGTTCGTTGCGGCTCCCGAGGCCCTCAGAGCCGGAGGAGGGGGCGGGGCCTGCGGAGCGCAGGGAGGAGACAGCGGCCGGGGGAGGGGGGGAGGGGGGGACGGAGGGGGCGGGAAGCCCCCCCCCCGGCCTGACTGCCCCCTTCGGCTCACCCGAGAGGCCGGCGGGGGCGGGGGCCCGGGGAGGCAACACCCCCTCGCGTCGCCGCCAGCGGCGGGAGGGAGCGGAGGAGCAGGCAGGCCCTTCGCAGCCCGCTTTGTGAGCTGTCGGTAAAGGCCGGGGGCTGCGCGCGGCCTCCTTTTGGGCCCGCGCTCTCCTGAGGCGGTTGAGGCGGTTGAGGCGGTTGGGGGTTGGCGGTTGGGGGGAGGGGGGAGGGGCCTGGCCGGGCCTTTAGAACGCACGACGCTGCCTGCTACTGCCTCAGACCCCCTCGGTCCATCCGCCGGGGGCCGAACGCGGGACCTCCTGCCTGCCGAGCGGCTGCCCGGCCCCTCAGCCGCGGCGCCTCCCCTTCCTACGGAGGCTGTTTTTAGGACAGCGCCTTCGAAAACTCCTGGCCGGTCCACCGGAGGGTTGTGGCTCCTGGCCTAGCGGCCAGAACGGGCGCTGGGGGATTTCATGGGACCCTGCCCTTAGGCCCCCCCCCCCCAAAGCTGCTTGGGTTGTCAGGGTTCCGCTCAGATACGTGAAGAAAGGCGTGCTGGTGAGCATGTGCAGAGTAATATTGTTTCCCCGCCGAGTCGTCACCTGCTGATCGCTTTGAGTCCCGGCAGTTCTCACCCTAGAAATTAAAACCTGTGATTATGATTCCCGTTTGGGATCATCCCCCCACCTTTTTATTGGTATTTTGTGTTTGTGTCTTTTTTTTTTTATTGTTTCTTTTTATACAAATTTCAAATATATAGTTCTTATTCTACATACATTGACTGTAACATGTACTTTTCACATTTCCTTCCTTCCTTCCGTCCCTCCCATCCCCCTCCCTAACCCCACTCCTTCTATTTTTTTGTCTCTTAACCCCAGCCACGGGCACAAAGTCTGGATCTTGCACCGAATGTCTTTTCTTCCTTCCACTGATATCCACTCTAAATAGGTCTTCCATCTACTCGTGATTTCCCTGCTCTTGTCTTCCCATGAAGTCTTCTGCCGCAACTTCTCAACGATATCCGAGAAGACTTCGTGGGTTTGTGTCTTTCAAGCCAAAATTAACGGGGGAGGGAGCTTCTCTTAAATTTTCCAGTAATTGACCGCTTTCAGGCCATTGCTTTGTCCTTTGGCCTGTTCGCTGCCATTCCCTAGCGGTTCTGGGCCGTCCCGTGCCTGTCTGTTTAGTCTTTGCCGGGCCAACAGGGAGGGCTATTATGAGGCAAAGGCTGGTGCATTTCTGATTTGGTGGGATAGGAAAGCTGGCACCCGGCTAACCTGTACAAAACTCGTTTTCTCTAGAGAGAAGCGTCTATTAAACAAGGCCGTGAGGAGGCCCAGAAAAATGTAGCACCGAAAGTGAAGAGGAGGGAAGGGAGGACAAGGACGAAGACTGCCGATCTTAATAGACGGGCTGGTCAGACCAGTTGTTACCTTGGTAAGTTGTGAAATATGCTCTTGGGCTAACGAAATTTCCCTCTTCTTCCCCATCTTATATCCTAAAACATATTGTTAGGAAGGCTATTTTTCTCCATTTTTGACAGGGAATGACTTCTGTCTAGAACTGCACAACGGGCAGAAATTCCACTGTGAAAATTTCCTGTCATTCTTTCAGATGGAATCGGCTAAATTTCTGCCCCAAATTGCCGTCAAAGGGAGTGATGGTGGTCATAACCCTCTTCTCTCCCGTACTGGGAGCAATCCTATGCAGATCTACTCAGAAGTAAGCCCCATGCTATTCAACAGGGCTTACTCCTAGAAAAGTGTCTAGGATTGCAACCAACATATCTACCAAGTCACCAGGTCAAGTTTGAGTTCTACTCGTGCCCAGTTTGTCTAATTTATCAATATGCACTGCTTTATATATAAAAAAACCAAATATGGTGGCTCCTTAAAGGCTGTGCCGTAAGATTTTGTGGTCTAGAGCAAAGCTTCTTAAACTGTGGGTCGCGACTCCATATGGGGGTCGCATAACAATGTGCGGGGGTCACAATTCTTTTAAATAAATGTTAAAATTATATGTATACCCTTCATTCAGGGATATTCCCAGAGGATTTAAAGGAGGCAGTAGTAAGACTGCTCTTAAAGAAACCATCCTTAGACCCAAAAGATCTTGCCAACTACCGCCCGGTATCGAATCTTCCATACCTGGGTAAGGTAGTTGAGAGAGCGGTCACCGAGCAGCTACAACAGTTTCTGGATGACGCATCGTCCCTGGATCCCTTCCAGTCCGGCTTCTGACCTGGCCATGGGATGGAGATGGCTCTGGTGGCCCTGACAGACGATCTCCGTCGTCAGCTGGATTGAGGTGGGTCAGGGCTGCTGATTTTGCTAGATCTGTCAGCAGCCTTCGACATGGTTGATCATAAGCTCTTAGACCACCGCCTCGCCGACGTGGGGTTTCGGGGCACAGCCCTTCAATGGCTGCACTCCTTTCTCCAAGGTTGGTGACAGAGAGTGGCACTGGGGGAGGTGATGTTGCAGTGGCACCCCTTGGTGCGTGGGGTGCCGCAAGGAGCGATTCTCTCCCCTATGTTATTTAACATCTACATGCGCCCTCTTGCCCAGCTGGTTTGGAGTTTCAGGCTGGGGTGTCATCAGTACGCTGATGACACCCAGCTTTATCTGCTTATGGACGGCCATCCGGACTCTGCCCCGTACACACTGGCCGGGTGTTTGGATGCTGTGACTGGTTGGTTGAGAAAAAGTTGGCTGAAGCTGAATCCAATGAAGTCCTGTGGCTAGGTTGGGGCGGCTTGGGTGTGGGATGCCAGCTCCCGGCTCTTGAAGGTGTGCCATTAACACCTGCACCTACCGTCAAGAGACTGGGTGTGATTCTGGATGCCTCCTTGTCTTTGGAGGCCCAGGTCACAGCCGTGGTCAAGGCGGCTTTCTTCCATCTACGCCGGGCCCAGCAGCTGGTGCCCTATCTCTCCTGCCCTGACCTAGCCACGGTGATCCATGCGATGGTCACCTCTAGGCTAGAGTACTGTAACTCGCCGTACATAGGGCTGCCCTCGAGACTGATCCGGCGGCTCCAGCTGGTACAGAATTCGGCGGAAACTCCTTACAGGGGTCCCACCCTAAGAACATATAAAGCCAGTGGTCTGCCAACTGCACTGGCTCCAGCTGGAATATCGGATCAGGTTCAAGGTGCTGGGTTTGACCTTTAAAGCCTTACACGGCCTAGGACCCTCGTACCTTCAGGACCGCTTCTCCTGGTATACCCCCGAAGATCTTTACGGTCATCTGATAACTTACTGGTGGTCCCTGGCCCTAAGAGTGTGCGGCTGTCCTCCACGAGAGTCAGGACCCTGCGGGACCTTAAAGAGTTCCGCAGGGCCTGCAAGACAGAGCTTTTCCTCCAGGCCTACAATTGAGGACAGCTGCGGGTATCATCCTCTGCTGGCCTCCCTATCCCCCCCTTGTTCTGTGTTGCTCTAATTGGGGGGTGGGGGCAACCTACTGCCTATTCCAGGCACTATGAGCCAGATTAAGCACTGTCTGGAGTTTTTAATGGTTTTTAATTGGGTTTTATTCTTTAATTTTAGAATTATTACTTTCACTGTTAATATTATATGTGTGATGTTCCCCACCCTGAGCCTGGTCTTGGCTGGGGAGGGCGGGTTATAAATTGAATAAATAAATAAATAATACCAAAGAATTGTTTTAAAATACATTTCTTTATGATTTATTATCAGTGAATGTTTGATTTGTATACCTATATACCCGGGGTCGCGTAAAAATTTCTCGGGCAAAAAGGGGTTGTGAGTGGAAAAAGTTTAAGCCCTGGTCTAGAGCCCATGTTGTCAAAAGTGTTATCAGTTTGCAGATGTAAACAAAAATGTATACGGCAAAAATGTAAACAGTGAGGCCCAAAGGCCATGAAATGAAAGTGGTAGAAGTTAAATCTGGTAGGAGCCCGAATACACGAGATAAGAAAAGCAGCAACTATTCACAACTGCAGTGGCTGCTGGTGATATTATCTTTCCGGCTCTGCTGTACTATGCTAATTTAATACCTGTAGCAGGAATTAAATGTATAGTGCTGACTAAATCTAAACTGAATAGGTTTAAATTTGCTGAGAAATTCTAGTGCAGCATTTTTATGCTGGAGCTCTCGGAAATGTTTTGGATTGTGACTTTGAAATCAGCAGTACTTTCCTAGGAGACTGAAATGTTCTCCCCGTTTCTGAATGGTGCAATTTAAAACACACACACACATTATCTGTTTATTCTTTTGCATAGATATGGGGCAGTTTGTCCCATGTAGACAGCATAAGGACTTTGTACGAATCTGGTGGCTATATCAGAAGATGAGTAGACAGATGAATTCCTACTTGGATTAAGATGCTGTTAATAGTGTTGTCTGAAAAGATAGGGGGACACAGGGAGCATTTGTATTTGGTCAAGGTCACTCCACTATGGAAGCGGTAAGGATGGAGGCATGTGGGAACTGTGCCTGCCTGCCTGCCTGATCCTCGTGGCACTCTCCCCACCCTCCCCTTTGCAGTCCATCACCTTGATTCCGTAGCTCCGAGGTAACAACTGCATGCTCCCCTGTACTTGGCAATGCCTGTTTCCCCTTCACAGCTGAAGTGCAGCTCAGCTGAGGCAAAAAGCCCTGTAAAGGGCTGGGAAGGGGACCACATGGAACCTATCTGTGTTCCTCTTCTCGCATTGCCTGCTTGAAGCCACTTGTTTTCCCTTCAAGTCAGAGTGGTGTTTTGTGTCCCCCAACCCCCAGTTCAAAGGGGAAGAGTACAGGAGCACCATGAGTCATGGTCAAAATGAGCATGACATCATGTGGCGGTTCTCCCCCAAAGGATTATCCTGCTGGCCATGGGCAGAATCCCCATGTGAAAATGGCCCAGGGCCAAGTCTCTGAGTTTGTGGTTCTATAAGCAGGGGTGGGGAAAGTCAGGCCCGGAGGCGTTTAAGGCCTGCAAAATCATTTGGTCTGGCCCTTCGTGGGTCCTGGCAGATCTCTAGCTCAGAAGGATCTAAGACTGGTGATCCGCCCCCTCCTGCGGACAGGAATAGCCTCTATTCAAGGCAGAGGTGAGTTTGTTTTGCCAGAAAATGAACCTTTCCCCACCCTTGCAGAAGAGTGGTTAGCTAGGGAGCTGCTAGGACCGCTCAAGAAACTGTTAACCCTTTCCCACCTGGGCCATGGAGAAATGTATTCCCTCTGTTCTACAAGAGGGCTGGGAACGGAAGTGGCGACAATAAAGGGGTTAAATGGGGCAGGGCCAGAATGCGTGCGCAGGGGGGGGGGGAGTGCTTAGCCAGTGTATCCTCATTTCATCCCTGCAGGTGGGGGTAGCAGGAGCCAGCTGTAGAATCCGGCCCCAACCATGTGGAACAGGAGCAACTCCTGTGGGTGGCTGGATGGCTACGCCTGGCTGGTGCAACAGACCATCCTGTGCCACCAGGTGGGTGAGTGCGCCACAGGTTCGATGCCTGCCTGCCTGCCTGCTTGCCCGTGCCGGGGGGGGGGGTCATCTGGGGTAACTGCCTGCTTGGGGCTTGGTCGGCTAATTTTTAAGTTATTTTGTATGGCCCATAAATGATGTTATAAATATCCAGCTGGCCCTTGGCGGAAAAATGGTTCCCCGCCCGTTCTATAGGATGATCCAGTATTGCAGATAAACAGAAATTTCAGATTAGGGGCTGCCTAGGTGCCCCTTTTACTGAGGATCTCTTTCTTTCCATTACTGAAATTGCAAGGTATGTGCTTACAGATTATGTGATGAACCTCACTTGATGTATTCCTAGTTATTTTTCTGATCCACTAATTTTTCTGTCCCTATATTTTTAGGGGCATAACTTACCCTTTAGTAAAAGTGATAGCCCCAAGGGGAAGCCTCAGATTTCCTGGAGGTACAGTAATTCTGGGATGAGCATCTAGCACAGGAGTCCTCAGCCTTTTCAAGCCTGTGGGACACCTTTGGAATTTTGAAACGGTGGTGGGCACAGCCACAAAACATTGCTGCAAGAGGTGGAGCCCACTGCATAAAGTCAAGGAGTTATAGTAACTCAAATAGTATCTCCTTGACTCTGTTTAACAGGTTGCCTTTTAAAATAAACATATTGTTTCAAAACATTTTCTTGCATACACACAGCTTATCTTCAGTCATATACTGTGAAGATTCAAGTGATTTTTTTTTTAAAAAGCACAGCCAATCAGATCTGCAGTGCCCAACCAGAAGCTCTTCTGGACAAAGTCCCCCCTGGCCCCACCCACTTTCTAAAAACACTTGGAGGGTGCCATGAAAAGTGTCAGTTGGGCACCATGGTGCCCATGGGCAGTCACCAGTGGAGCAGCATAGATTCCTAAAAATGCTCCCTTTCCCAAATGTTGCTGTGTATGCAACATACACATAAAGTCCAATTTAGTATCAGAGAATGCTAGTATCAGAGAATGCTGAAGCACAACTCTGTTCCCATAGTTCCACAGCCACCGAAGCACTTGCATGAATCAAGATATTTTTCACCAGAACATTTGTCTAGTGCATTTTGATCCTGCCCTTCAAGCGCAGGGGGAGCATTTGTGGTTCTCTCTCTTCCTCATATTATCTTCATAGCAACTCTGTGTGCTAGGTTAGACAGTGTGTATGATTGCATCAAGATCACCCAGTAAGCTTCATAGCAGTACGGGGATTTGAACCCAGGCCTCCCAGATCCCACTCCAGCATTCTAACCAACATACCACACTGACATCACAGAAGATGCTGATGCATAACTGACATAGGTGGTTGAGGCAAGTATCCAGAAAGTATGTTTGCAGGATTCTCTGCAACAGGGTGAAGGATGTGGGGTAGAATTCATTTGCATCAAAGTGGGACTCTTAAAACACACTTCTTGTACCACAAACCAACTATAGGCTTCTTCCTCCCACTGATGTTACAGGTATCCAGTAATATTGTTCAGGACATTGAGTAATACATTTCATCTCCCCTCCCCATACCACTTTGCTTTTCCATTAAAAAAACAACAAACAGCAGCACAACCCCCCCCAAATATGTAAAGTACTGACATGTATTATGCTAGTGCCACTCCAATTAAGAAATAGGTAAAATGCACTTGTGTCATGCTTTCGGTGATCATAAACAAATGGCCTCTGCGCCTGTCAGAATCTCCCCCACTTTTGCAGAAAAAGTCTGAAGCTGGTCTGTGAGAGGTTCCCCCTCAGCAACTCCACAGCCTTCACTTCCCCATCGCAGCAGGAAGTCTCCACGCACAATTACACAACTCTGAGAAGCAGAGGAATAACAGCATTAAAGGGTATCTGAGTACTCTGCTTTACTTTCAGAATGCAAAGGCTCAGAGATTACTTCCCTGTCATTTTGCCAATCCTCCTCAGTCCCCTCCCATTAGCAGTCTGGCTGTACTTGACACTGGCCGCAAAGCCTCCTTTCTGTCTGATGTGGGGAAAGTTGCCTGTAATATTGGAGGTAGTGCCAGTGGATGATAATGATACTTCCCAGGGCAGCATCTGCTATATAAAGATAAAACCTCAGCTGTATAGACTCTTCAAGACATGCTCCACAAACATGGAGCTGACTGCTTCCTACCCCCATGTTGATATTTTCCATTCCCACTAACAGTAATGCAAATACTTAGTATATGTACATGTCTGTGTCCATCTGTAAATGCTTCATCCTAGCCTAGGTAGATCCTCCATTCTGTCTCTGGGAAAGGATGAAAGGAAAAGGAGCCATAAAGAGTCCACAGCTCAGATAGCAGGGATGGGAGAGACCTCTGCCCATGTCCATGGAGAACTACTGTCTGCCAGAGTAGACAATACTAGGCAAGATGGATAGATTCAGATAAGGTATTCATTCAAAAGCCCAAATCTATGTCAGTGACCTGTTCTCTCCATTCTGAGGGCCACAGAACAGCCTTTAGGCCCTAGTCTTGTGGGTTTTGAATTTTTTTTATTATAAAAACAGTCTTTTTTAACCCACTCATTAAAATCACATTCAAAAATCAGCAAAAAATCCATAATAATAACCCAGAGAGACAAACCAGAGATCAATATTTACAGACACTGCAAGGAAAGGGGCTCCATTCCACCTCTCTCCTTCTGGGGCAAATCACCCTGGAAGGAAAATGGGAGTGAGGTGGAAGAACAGGCAGAGTTCATCATCAGGGTGGGGAGGGGGAGGCATGCAGCAGAGGCAATCACATGCACTTGGTCCGTGAGACCAGGGGGAGGGAACCTGATCCCCTACCAAAAAATCTACCCATACCCCACCCCCTCTGTTTTTCACAAGTGGAAGAGGAGGGGCACAGGCTTAATTCAACCTGAGATTTCTCCCCAGCCTGTGAGAGAAATCATAACACTGCTGTGGGGGAGGGAAATTATTAATACAGGGAGAGAGCAGGCCCAGTTTTTCAAACCCAGCCTGGCCTCTTGGCACAGAGATATTTACAGAGTCCTTCAGACACTCAGAGTTGGGGCAGGGCCTCATTCAGGCTGAGTTTCCAGCTACTGCCTCCTCCACTCCAGCCCCACTCCAGAGAGGCCCTGAGCAGAGGACAGGCAGTTCTGAATCTCTTTTGGCATGAACTCTGCTGCCCCTCCTTCTTTCCACAGCAAAGCAGAATACGTTTGGCAGCGGAGACAGCAGAGCAGAGACAGTTCTCATCCTACTCCAAAGAGAAGAATAAGAGGCAGTAGCACAGTCTGGGACACATAAGTGGCAGGGAACTTGGTCCAGTATGGCCTGGGGTGACAGGGAATAGGACTAAGCAGGTGCTCCACTGGGCCACCTGGATGGGGAGAAAAATCATTGTGAAATTTGGCACAATTGATAGAGAATACTTGTCCAGGCCTGGGATCGTGTAAGCAGAGGAATCATGATTCTAAGGCTGCCGCAACAACAGCCTCCGTGCAGAGATCTCAGATGTGGAATGGCAACTAATGGGATGCAAAGAGGTTGCAAGTAAGGATTGAGGAATGGACTCAGGAACACAGGGTTGACTAGGAAGGAAAAGAATGGGGTAAGCCTTCATCTGTTAGCAAGTCCTTCTAGGAAGTAGCTTCAAGGCAACTTTACCACCCTCCTAGAGTAGAAACCCAGCCAACCCTGAAAGAGATGGTTATGGCACAATGGCTGATTAACTAATACTCTGAGCAAGGGGAAATAGCAGTGAAAAGCATGCACTTTCCCTGCCAGAACCACAGAGCACCCTTGGTGCAGGATCAGCAGTGCCACTCTTGTCAGAGCTTGGATCTGGAAGATAAAGGGGATGGTATTCAGACTGTCATTTAGATTTCTTTGCATCCTTACTAGAAGGGGGCTCAATTCAGAGGATGTGCCCCCTCAAACACCCCATGGGGACCAAAGCCTAAACTAGCAGGCTCTCTGATGCTCCTCAAATGCACACTAGCACATGTTTGGCACCACAGGGAGGAAGAAGGGAGTGTTCAAGATACATAGTACACTCCAGAACATTCTCCTCCATTGGTCCTATTTAAATGCAAGGCCTTAAATCCCAGCCTTCCTTAGTGAGGGATGTGTTGACTTGTACCAACCTTTCCAACTGGGCTCCTTCCCCTTGAAATGGGTATAAATCCCCATGTGCTTTGGGGAAAGCGAGAGATATGGAGAAGCTTGTCCCAATTTTTTTGGATGCCCCCACCCCCTCACTACAATACCCCAGAGGGCTGGGGTGGACATCACAACAATCAGCAAGAGAGACAGGAGAGAGGATGGGGATGGTGGACAAACCCAGCCAAATAAATTAAGGATGGGAGGGAAAGTGGAGGAAGGTCAGAGGCCGTTGGTGCTGCTGCTGCTGCGCTGGATGAGTGGAACCTTGCTCAGCTCCACCACAGGAGAGCGTGGCTTGTGTTTCATCTTAGGCACCCTCTGCAGCAGCTGCTGGGCTTCCTGGTAGGCATCGCGCAGCTCCTTCTTCCACTGCACCAGCTCAGGATCACTCTGCAAGAAAAGGCAAGGAGGGAATTCAGAGAAGGTGCACGTCAAGGCCATAGCACAGACCTTGCTGGGGTAGGGGCAGGTGTTCCAGGCTCATCAGCATATTGTCACACCAAGACCACACAGGAGACTGCAAGGGATGGGAGACCTTGCCTTCTTCCTGGGGTGCTCTGAACCACATCCCTGGGTTTAAAAAAAAAGGTGTCTTCTAATTTCTAATTGGTGCCTCTCTGTGCCAGCCAACTGGCACCAATACCTTCTCCTTACGAAGTATGGATAGGGAATGAGAGGCCTGGACTCTCAGTCTGGCTCCTATACAGCTGCCGATCCCAAGGAGCCTCTTCTTATTCAGCTTACATGCTTTCTCTGTATCATATGGGATGTTGCAAAGAGCTGTTTAATCCACTGCCATGACCAGCCTTAATGGCAAACTAGGCTCTACTAGAGTTCTTTACTTATGCACTTCCAGAGCTCACTCTCACTTGCCTGTGCAATGGCTCATGCGTGGCAGTCAGATCTAAACTGCGTGATGAAGAGAGGCCTCAGCCAAAGCTTCTGTTTGCACTGGGGTAGAGGGGGATAAAAGCCTTTTGGCTTTATCTGGGCTCACATGGGAGGGGGAATGGAACTGTGGAGCCAGTGATTACTGGCCTTAGCCCTTCCTTGTTCAAAGTGTGGCCCTCTTAAGAAATAGTTGCCAACCAGGGCTATAGAGTTTGCCTAGTGTTCATGTCCCAAAATGCTTAAGAGGGGATAAGCTAAAGTCTTCACTGTGGCTGTGGTTTTCTCAGATGAGACTTACAGATTTCCTTTCCACTACCTCAGCATGTCACCAGGATTAGATGGCCTTCAAGACAAACAAACTGCTGTCCTGTCAGTTCTTTCAACTCACTTCTTCAGATTCAATCCCTTCCTGTTCTAGGTTTCTACTGTCTACCAACAGTGTTTCTAAATGAGAATCTACTAACATATACATGAAGCTACAGTATACCAAGTCAAACCACTGGTCCATCTAGCTGAGAACTGCCTACTGGGATTGGAGAGGCTCCTTCCCCAACCTCTGCTTGCTGACAGCCTTTAAATGGAGAGATCATGGAGCTAATGCTAACATGCTTCACAACTTTGGGATTTAAAATCATCTTTTGTAAACATCTTGAGCACTCTGATCCCAACAGAAGATTTTAACTACATGCTTAACTCTCCTATTGAGATCAACAAGTCACACAAGGTCCTAAACTTCCATTGCATTTGTGCCTTGTGGTGAAACCTCAAAATGAGCAGCTGAAAGCCAAACTATCAAAGGCCAGAGAGAGTTCAGACAGGACTTTCAGTGACCAGCAGAAACCTGCTATTGTAGCCTCACAGCTCCTTGCCTCCCAATATGCACAGATTATTCTGACGACAGAGCAAAACAAAACCCAAAACAAAATTAAAAAAAAATTTGGCAAAGCAATTTATCCTTTTCAGGCACATGCAGTGACCTTATCAATTTAGCAAGTTGCTTGTTCACTGGATTAAGGAAGACCCCCTAGCCCCTTAGCCTGCAGGAGCTCCATGAGGCTTTGTACTCCTTCAGACAAAGTTTTGGCTTTTTCAGACTGAGGGAAAAACTCACGTCACACTGCAGGACAAACTGCTTGCCTCCCCGGATCTTCAGCAGGATACACTTTCTATCCTTTATCTGTGTCTCCTCTACTGACTGGATCTCTTCCATGGTGAGTAAAGATTGCTGTTGTAGGATGGATGCAAAGAACCAGTGGTGTGAGAGAGAGACAACACACACACCCCATTTCCCACTTTCAGTTTAAACATGCATTCAGCGTTCTCTGCCCATTCTCCAGTTGAGAAACATTCCAAACAATGCACATATAGGGCAAGTCATCTCCTGCTCAACATGGCCATTCCCCCTCCTCATAGTGAAGTAGGATTCTTCTCTTACCGGGGACTCTCCTTCTCCACGCCACTCCAACCGGTTTGGGAAGAGGTAGAAGTATCTCCTCTGCCACTGAGTAAGGAAAGGGTTCCCCAGTTTTGACATGTAGCCATGCATGATGCAGTCTTTGCCTAGGGCATAATCTGTACAGGACAGCAAAAGCACAGAATGTCATGGTCAGTGTACAGCAAACCAAGAAGGGGGGGGGGCTCTTGGAAGCAGGGCAGGGGACAATAGGCAGCTAACCCAATCACAGTGTCTCCCCATAGTGAATGAATCAGAAGCTACTGCAAAACATTCCCCACAACAAATGCCCTGTAGATAGTATGGGTTCTAAGAGGTTAAGCTGAGCAAATGGAGAAGAGACTCCTAGCAGGGAGGACAGCTGTCCTGAGTCAAGGTGCCAATGGCAATCAAGTCTCTCAGTCATAGGGCTCACCTTCCTCGTGGCCCAGCTGCTTGTTCTTTGCTCTTTTGCGGGCTTCGAGCTTGTCAGTCTCTGCATTGACTGTGTCAAAAACGGTCTCTGTCACCTCCTGCTGCCAGCGCTCCGAAATGGTGAGGGGGAAGTTACGATAGAGCTCCTGGTCACTATCCAGTAGCTGAGAAGAGAGGCAGGTGAGGTTACTATAGAGTTTTGGGGAAAGCCCCACCATGTCCCTTCTCTGTCTTTAATACACAACTATCAAGTCATTTGCACCATCTCTGCCCCTCTTTTTCCTTAGTCCCTCTCTCACCCAGCCTACACAACCCTCTTTTAGTCATTCCAAACCCCAACCCTTATCGTTTCCCCACAACTACCTCAAGTTGTCTCCCTGGATATTCTCACAGCTCCCCCCTGACCAGTTCAGGCACAACTGCCATCTCCCTTTTCCCACTCTTCAAGTTCTTCTTGGCTATCCCCGAGTCTTTCAACAAAATTCAGCTAATACAAATACTATCATTTTCAGAGGAAGCTTCTCTTGAACTGCAGTTGGCTAATGGGATGGCTACTGCTATCAAGTCTTGCTTTTATTTTTTTTATGGCACCCGGTGAACCAGAGTTAAAGTGCTTGGCCAGTGGAACTTTGGGTCTGAGCTAGCATGGCAATCCCCAGGCACATAACTCACTATACGCTAGCAAGCTTCTAGAACTGAGTATTGCTTCCTGATAGTCTAAGGTTCCTGGCTTACATGTGGAAGGTCCTAGTAGGAAGCAGAAGATCTAAAGGGATGCAGCAAGCACATGGATATGTTCCCTCATACATAAACAAATATTTAATATGAAATTCACTACTATGAAATGTGAAGTTGGCTACTAGCTTTGTTTTTTGCTGTCAAGTCACAGCTTGAAAACCTATAGGGTTTCAAGGCAAGAGATGTTTGGAGGTGGTTAGCCATTGCCTGCCTTCACGTCATGACCCTGATATATCTTGGAGGTCTCCCATCCAAATACAAGCCAGGGTTAGGGGCTACTCGTTTAGCTAGTTCTAATAAATGATTAAACAAATTCATGGTGGGATAGGTCTATCAGTTGGAGCCGTCGGTCTGGTGCTGGAGCCGTCGGTCTGCGCGCCGGCCTGCTGGGGCGTTGCCCTGCCCCAGGTCGCTCCTGGTCTTGCCTCTCAGCCCCGGCCTGTTGGCCGGGAGAATGCCTTTCCGGCCCGCCCTCCCGTCGGGGATGGCTGTCGGGGGCCCTGTCGCTCGCCCCTCCCTGCTTGGCCCGGCACCGCAGCTTGGCTCCGTCCACCCTGCGCTCCCACCGCGCTGCGCAGCCTGTTCCCCGGGCTCAGAGGTAAGTGGGGTGTGGTGCCCGTCAGTGTCCGCCCGGGGCAGTCCTGGGTCGGGTCTTGGGGGAAGGTAGGAAGGAGCCCAGGCGGCGGCGAAGAGGAGGAGGTCTTGGATTTGCCACTCAGGTGCACATTTTCCCCATCCAGATTCTCAAAACTCTGCATGGGGGTTATTGGCCATTTATGAATGGGAGGTTTTGCATTGGATTTGCCACTCAGATGCACATTTTCCCCATCCAGATTCTCAAAACTCTGCATGGGGGTTATTGGCCATTTGTGAATGGGAGGTTTTGCATTGGATTTGCCACTCAGATGCACATTTTCCCCATCCAGATTCTCAAAACTCTGCATGGGGGTTATTGGCCATTTGTGAATGGGAGGTTTTGCATTGGATTTGCCACTCAGATGCACATTTTCCCCATCCAGATTCTCAAAACTCTGCATGGGGGCTATTGGCCATTTATGAATGGGAGGTTTTGCATTGGATTTGCCACTCAGATGCACATTTTCCCCATCCAGATTCTCAAAACTCTGCATGGGGGTTATTGGCCATTTATGAATGGGAGGTTTTGCCTTGGATTTGCCACTCAGATGCACAACTCAACAATAAGCCCCCCTGCAGAGTTTTGAGAATGCAGATGGGGAAAATGTACAGTGTTTGTCAGTCATTGTCATGATTTAATTTTATGGATGCCTTACTTTTTTCCCTCCTCAGAGGCCATGTCTACCCACTGGCTTTCTTGGCGGTAGACCTGGACTCCGAGGAGGGGGAAAATAAAGTCCCCCTTCAGAGGCCAGGTCTACCAATTGGCTTCTATGGGCCTCCGGAGGCCAAGTCTACTGCCAAGAAATCCAATGAGTAGACCTGGTCTCCCAATGGGACTCAGCCGGAGGCCAGGTCCACCAATAGGCTTTTATGGCTGTAGACCAGGCCTCCAGACGAGGACTCCGGACGGGGAGGGGGGAATGGCAGGGACAATTTAATTTTTATCAATAAAAAAGATCATTATTAAGTATGATATCAAGTTTTATTCAGTGTACCTATAGTTTAATTAAGACTTAAAACTTTAATTAAAGTTTATTAAGTTAATAAACAGTGTACCTACCTATATAGTTTAAGTTTAACAAATTTGGCTCTCAAAAGAAATCTCAATCGTTGTACTGTTGATATTTGGCTCTTTTGACTAATGAGTTTGCCGACCCCTGGTTTAGGCCATTCCACAGTATCAACATCTTGCTCTCCTCCAAGCCCAAAATATTCAGTACCAGTTCCCCCATTAGAACTCCTGTCTCTTAATTGCTGACCCTGCACAAGATATTCGTAATTCAACTTGCTCTGAGATCCTGTTTTAGAGGGGAAAGATAACACCCATTTTAAAACCACCATGTACACTTGGAGTAGTGAGCGGAAGCAGCAGCAGTGGCTTCCTGTCAGAGAGTGCTGTAATCCCAGGAAAGGAGATTATGATCATCCCCTCTGTACCTTGATTCCTTTTGTGTCCTCTTCGTCAAAGGAACCAATGTCAAAAGCATCAGCTGCATTCACTTCCCCACGTGGTGGGATCAAGGGTGGTGGGTACTATTAAGATAAATTATTGGAAATAAGATTATTGAAAATAGGACAATTCATTCTTGGAAATAAGATAATTAAGATAAATTACTGGAGGAAAATTTATTGCAATTCAGAACGGCAAAAGAGATTTGTCCCTACTTTCCTTTCCCCTAAAATTTCCTCCTTCACAATGCATGAGTAAAATATATTTTTTTAAATCTTACTGATCAAAGTAATAAAATATGAAAAAAGGAAAACAGTTAACACATCCACAAATATACTTTAGATATTAGTAAAAGGACAAACATAGATACCAATAGTAAATGGTAACACCAGCAAGGTTAATACAAAAATTAAAAGATAAGATATGCAAAAACCATTTGAGAAAACACGCAAAAACGTTAAGTGAAGACTGGAACTTTAAATGTTCCTGAGATACATTAGTAAAACATTAAAATACACTATCAAACACATACACAAAAAGAAGAGAAAAAAGGTTTATCTATTGCCAATTAATTACTAATAACCAATAACATTTATTGGTTCTGTAGGGTTTGAGCTGAATCATTGTCCTGCAAAAAGTATCAAAGGTAATGTGCTAATCATTGTCCTGTAAGTATCAAGATAATGTGCTAATGAGGGTGTGGTATGTTAAGATGGAACCATTGTATCCTGAAGTGATCTGTTAATGTGTGAAATCCAAAACTAATCTGCATGGCTATTGTGGACTGTAGTCTTTGTTAGTCTGGAGGTTTTCAGGACAGGAAACCAAGCCTTATTCATTCTTAAACTCTTTTCTGTTAAATCGTATACCTTGCAGGTGTGGACAAGTTTACATCGGGACCACAAAATGCAGCATACAAACAAGGATAAAAGAACATGAAAGATACTGCAGACTTGGCCAACCTGAGAAATCAGCAGTGGCTGAACATGGACTGACACAAACAGGACACAGGGTCTTATTCCAAGACACTGAAAGACTGGACAATTCTACCAACTATTTTGTCAGATTGCACCGAGAAGCCATTGAAATTCATAAACATCAGCACAACTTTAACAGAAGAGAGTTTAAGAATCAATAAGGCTTGGCTTCCTGTCCTGAAAACCTCCAGACTAACAAAGACTACAGTCCACAATAGCCATGCAGATTAGTTTTGGATTTCACATATTAACCACTTAATATGGTTAATATGATCACTTCAGGATACAATGGTTCCATCTTAACATACCACACCCTCATTAGCACATTATCTTGATACTTACAGGACAATGATTAGCACATTACCTTTGATACTTTTTGCAGGACAATGATTCAGCTCAAACCCTCCCTTTCTGACTATATATTACTCTTCCTACACACTTGACACTGAGAGACACTGTCCTTCAGTGTTACTCCTCTGAAGATGCCTGCCACAGCTGCTGGCAAAACGTCAGGAAAGAAAATACCAAGACCACGGTCACACAGCTCAGATAACCTACAAGAACCAATGAACTCTGACCGTGAAAGCCTTCGACAATATTTTAATAACATTTATATCAGGGCAAAGGGGCTGCTTGTTTAGCATTCCCAAACTCTCTAAACTATTTCCAATTTTCTTAAGATTTGGAGGTTTATGTTGTTGTTATTCTCCCTCCTAACCCCATTTGTTCCAGGAGATCTTGTTTATTTTGGCTAAATCCCACAATTTCCAATGCTACTCAATCAGATTGGGAATTTTGTTACATTTCCAGCATATACTACTCTGGCAGCTACTATCTTGTGGAATAAAAGTTATTCTTTGTCCCCAGACCCTTTGCCTGTTATGGAAGTCAATAAAAAGAACCAGAGGTCCAAACATAGCTTCACCTTAACCAAATTCACAATTTGCATCCAAAAAGTTGTCACTTCCGGGCATGCCCCCCCCAATTGCATACCATCTTCACAAAACTTGATTAATTTGAGACAATGTTGCTTCTTTAAAATACATTCCTTCCCTTCCTCTTTCTTTAACCATTTTAATAGGAAATTGCTAGATGTGAAAATGTTAAAGAGGTGGTTTAAGGTCACCCATCTTCTCTTGGATTATATGTTTATATCATCCCCTAACACACAAACACAGGAACACATGAATCTGCCTTATACTGAATCAGACCCTTGGTCCATCAAAGTCAGTGTTGTCTACTCAGACTGGCAGCGGCTCTCCAGGGTCTCAGGAAGAGGTCTTGCACATCACCTACATGCCTAGTCCCTTTAACTGGAGATGATGGGGACAACCAGGGACCTTCTGCATGCCAAGCAGATGCTCTACCACTGAGCCACGGCCCCTTCCCTAACCAATCCTTAAACTTGTTTAAGCAAAACAATTTCCAGCTTTGAAAGGAACCATACTGAAAATTAGGATGGAACTGTGATCATTTTGAAAAATTTCTCTGTCTTTGACCCATAGTAATATATTCTGTTTAGTACCTCAAATAACATTGTTTGGTAGTGGCTGAAGTCCATCTGGGGTTCACTTAAGCAATTAGCATAAAATCTATACACTAATGTATAACAACTGTTCCATTAATAAAAAACAAAAAAACCAATCAAACATTCAGGGCTGTTAAACCTCCATCTCTTCTGCTAATTGTTTTAAGCTTTAATTAATTATTGTTTTTTTGTTTGTTTCTTTGCCATATAAATCAACAGATTGTTGCTGTTTCCCCCCCAACTTGTCTATTGCCATTTTTTGCAATAAAACAGTGTCCCCCACTCTTGGCCACCCAGGGATCCACACTCACCTTCTGGAGAAAAACCATCTGCCAGTCCAGGCCCTGGAAGAAAGGGCTTTCCTTCACCTCAGTTGCCCTGTAAAAAAGATAGTAAACATACAATAAGAAGCCCTCCTTTCATCTCTGAATTATCTAGGAGAAGACAAGCTTGGAGGTAACTGTTCCATCATGAATAGCAAACACAACTAGAATTCTGCCTTTGTATTTGCCTAACTGTTTTACCTTCTTTTTTTTTAGTTCAAAACACATTGAGATTTAGCTTGAAGTAATCACCGTTAAACCGATGCATTGCTGAAGTATGCATACGCACCCTTCTGGTCTCTCACTACATCCATGCTCCAAGGTCATCTAAGTTGTGTTATCCGATTGTTGCTCAACTCTGAATCTGAGGAGTAGGGCAAGTGCAAATCTTGGGAAAGCTAAACTAGCAGCAGAACTCTGGAGGGCATTTTTGAAAAGTCACTTCTGTACATAAAAGGAGCAGAATTTGTATAGATCCCATTATGTTAGTGCAAAATATCAGCAAGAAATCTAGGGCAGACACATATCAAAGCTGTTTTTGTTGTGGCAACTACAGCTATCTTTCCAGGTCTTTTTTTTTTTTTAACAACAACAATAAAGGGTGGCCAAAACGCCCAAGTCCAAACCCAGCTTATATGTAGTCAGCCACTCCTTGTGTTAAAACTTAGGTAATCATAAAACTCCAGCCCACTCAGGCACTCCTACAGCCCAGCCAACTCACCCATGGCCCATACAACCCAGGCGACGATTGACATCTCTCTGAAGTAGCCCCTCCAACAGTGAGCGCAGCTCAGGTGAAAAGGAGTCTGGCAGCTCCACAGCCTGTGGGAACAAGCAGAGGAGGGTCAGAAGAAGAGAACTGGAAGAGGTGGGGAGGGGGGAAGAGACAATGCCACCTGAAAACTAGTACAGGATATTCTAGGAAACTAAACAGGGTGCTGCATGGAGACGTCCTTGAGCTAGGAACATTATTCCAACGATTCTGCCTCCTGGGTATAAGCTGTGCCGAGCGACTGGGTCCATTTATTCATTCAGGCTGCCAGAAGGGACAGGAATCCCAGTTCTCTGAGCTCAAGGAGATTCTGTTAGGAAAGGCTGCAGAACACTTGTGTATGATAGCTATGCAAGAACAATCCAAGGAGGAAGAGGAGGGAGGTGAGAGGCACAGACTAAAAACATACTTAATCATTGTGAGCAGGGGGAAAGAGTTTTAATTGCTATCAGCCTCAGCCAAAAAACATTCACAAGTGCACACTTTCTGTGGAGAGGTCAGCCAACACCCTTGATCTTCAACAGACGGCACGCAAGCATGGTTACATTTCCTCCATAACTTGCTTCAGACAGCGGCAGCAGTTTGTTGCAGACATCCCAAACTTCCCTCCTTTACACCTCACCCCATCTCTCCCTCCCACTTTCCTCAGCTTCATCATGATGTCTCTAAAAGCCTGTCAAACAGTTAGGCAGTTGAGGCATTGCAACCGAAGCCTATCATGATGATGGGAATCGTATCAGTCTTCCCTTTTATTGGCAGAATTATCCAGCTCTACTGAGTACAAGGAAAGGACTGTAGAAGGGAACTTACACCCTCAAGAAATCTAGCGCAATACAGGAGCTCTACTGATTAGCCTGGAAGAAAAATGAAAGCCATGACTTTCTAGAAGAAGCAGCCCTCAAAAACCATCCAAAGGGCATAAACTAATGAAGAGTTTTCTGGGGTAAGGAGAGATTTCTCTCTCTTCCTAATGTTAGTACTTTGGGTCACCAAATGAGATTGATTAGTAATAGGCTAGACACAGAAAAAAGGAAGTATTTTACACATAGCACAGTTAATTTATAAAAGTATAAATCCTGACAAAGGATATACCAGTGGCCAAACTTTTTAAAAAGTGTTAGACAAATCCATTAGACCATGACAGTTAACTAACTACACAACTTAACTTTGCTGATAACTGACACAATTAATAATACATAAAGTTTCTGCAGCCCAAACACTACTTGTTTCAAGTCCTTCATTAGGAAGTGGCACAGATGATATCTCATAATAAGTAATAAACAAACACAGGATCAGCCTTGTGATTGTTTTAGCCCACTGGCATAAATCTGCATATGTTTTTTACATTTGAATTACTGGCAACTGTTCACCTCTATCATTTCCCTTTCTGTAAAAGCATCTCTAAGAAGCCCTTTAGTCACATGAAAACCCTTGCCTGCCATTCCCTTCACATCCTGGTTATTTTGCCTTTCCACTTACCCCTCCAATGTATCTTAAGTCAGGTATGTGATTTCCTTTTTTAAAAGAGCCATATTTGGCATACTGCTGGATAGATATAGGAACCTGGGAATGTGGGACTTGCCCAAGGACAATTAGCCCATTTGGGGCTGAACTGGAATTTGAACCTAAGGTTCCCATGTCAAAATTAAATCCGTGTCCTGTGACATGTCACATTTAAGACTATTTCCCACTTTCAAAGCAATTTAACAAATGTACTGATTTAAAATCAATAAGCCGTCATGGAGCCCTGGGCTAGGGAGAGAGAGGATCATATGCTCCCTCTGCAGCCATGACAGTGGGGGGAAGGAGAAATGGTTTGGCCATGGTGGCAGGAAAATAATTCCTATCAGAATTCCAGGATTCACACTGGCAGGTTGCTACTAGGGAAGAACCTACAGATCATAACTCCAAGGCAGCTGCTAGTAGGAGAGACAGAAGGTGGAGTGGGATAAATAGCTGACAGAATTATCTGCAGCCCCACTCATTTTAGCCAAGTCCTCATTCCATGATCTCAAGCTGCATCCAGCTCCAGGAGAAATGCCACACACAAACACAATAGTTTTGTGTGGCCTCAACAAATGATACCAATTTACCTAACAGGAACCCTGTGATTAGGATACGGTGTATGTGGTCCCAGCATGCTTCAGGACACTGGGGATTTAAAGCTGGATTTCCCAGAACCTAGTCTACCATGTTTACCACTCCCCACCACTGGCTCACAGTTCACCACTGTCATGATCCTGATTAGGAACCCTGAAGACAGTACTGCTTTGACTGTGAAGGCTAGGCCCAGTCTGAACAGGTAACCCTGCAGAGGTTGGGGGTATTCTGCAGATTCTCTGTTGTTAAACTCTACAACATACATTGGATGCACAGGAACACAAGCACACCTGCAGAGAGCGACCACATAGCAACATCTTTATTAGGTCAGCTCAGTGGTTCATCTATTTATTCTGTCTCCAACAGCGACCAGTTGCCTCAAGAAATGTGCAACTGAGAGCCTTCTGCTCCCTGTAACTTTCATATTTTAGCAGATTAAGGAATGGGAGTTGGTTTATTAAAATGTTTATATCTCATCTTTTTCCATGACTCAAAGCAACTTACAAACTGAAAATTAAAAAATACAACAAAAACTTCCAATAACCATTCCCCCCACAATGCCTGAAGTGCACACCCAATTAAAAGTCCTGGCAAATAAAATAGCCTCGCAAAGCCTCTCAAATACCCCTAGAGTTGGCACCCCCCTTACCTCCATAATCATTCAGAATGCTACACCAGCTATGCAACCCAGTGAGCAGGATCTAGTGATCCAGTCACACCAGGGTTGTGGCTTTTCCCCACTCTTCCCCTTCCTTATGACCTTGGGAAATTTAATTCCTCAGGACACAAGCCTTATGTGGAGTAACAGCCACAAGAGTCATATGGGGTGCAGTGAGGGAGAGGGTAACCCCCCTCCAAGTCTTCCTTCAGCACAGTTCTAATGACAGAAGAGGCATGAGGGGTGATTTTGCTCTTTCCCCTCCTCACTGCACCCTACTGACCCGCATGGCTATTACTCCACAACCCCAGGAATCAAGTTTGATAGAGTTGGAAGGGATGTCTGTGGGGGGAGAAAAGTGGGAAAGATCTACAACCATTAGTACACTCCACTGATGGATGATGGATCCAACCCAGTACCCTGTTGTTCTTTCTTATTCCCCTAATGTTTTCGAATTCTATCAGTAGACAGAAGTACATAAATGTTCCATGTTCACTTTTTCTAGTCTACTCACTACACACTTAAATGATAGCCCTTATTTTATGGAAGAGTCCCCATCCATTCAAGCTGCATTGCCATCTGGCTGCTATCCCAATACCAATGACTATTTTTAGCTTTGTTTGCTATACTCTGAAATAAGGTGGTCAGAACTTCTACCTGAACAGCATGATGAGCATCTAAAGCTAAAAAACCCAATCCTGAAGACAAATAAACAGTGGTACAAATCTTTGCACAAGAACGAAGAAAATGGGAGATTTCCAATGCAGCAATTAGAATCCCTGACTACAAAGGAAACATGGAAACCCTTTAGCCAAAAGCAAAACCCCAGTTGAGGATACTGCTGCCTCTCACCTACTCACCCTCTAACAGCACTTAGATTTTTTTTGCAGCAGTAGCAAAGAAGGACAAGAAAAAGTCATCGCATCCCAGTAATTTCTTCCTCTCAAGAAGAATGCCTCTGAGTTATCAGAGGTTGAGCAGGTAGACAGGTGACAGTGCTGACAAAGGGAGGCAATCAGACTTTCTGGTTGCCTGTAGCCCCTGTTAGAATCTTCAGCCACTACAATCAAACACGGCTTCTACCTGTTTAGGTATGCTGTGTCAACTGGGCCAGAGAGAAAATATTAAAGGTATGAGGAAGATATGTTAGACTAAGAGAAATTACGCATGGCATTCACCAATAAGCCATGAAGAGAAACTACAGTTGTATTAAGGAGCAGAGAGAACAAATGGACAGAAATGATCACATGCCGAACAACAGATTTCAACCAAATCCTCTGGAGGGCTCATCTGTCCTGAGAGTCCCCTGGCCACCTTTGGCAACACTTGTACAGCTTTCCCTGTCAACCACTCATCCCTGAGTTGAGGCTGCTTCTGCTTACCGTCTCCAAACTCTCTGGGGAAGGGAATTCCTTTCTTATTCTTTATACATTACTAAAAATAGAGGATTCCCTGATCTATTCATAGTGTTAAGGCAATGGCTTAACTTCACATCTATCAGACCACTAGAGGGAAGCACGTGTGTCTCCTCATAAATGCATTCACACCATGTGCCTTCCAACTAACCTGATAGTAAAGGGCACTGAAATGCACAGAACTAGGGATTACCCAGAACACGTAGAATGATATTGATTCAGTGGAGGAGAATATTGTGTCAAAATGCTTCCAGGTTGGAGGGTGGGAGGGAGGAATGACTACTCTAAAAAGTGATCTCAGTTAGTAAATAACAGATGTAAGTAAGCACAGAAATATTTGTGAACTAATGACAGAAGCTTCCAACAGTGGTGTGGGGGAGGGAGGGAATCCAAGGTTTTCAAGACTCAAAGAAGTGGGAGTGGCCAAGTTCAACACTAGGTAGATTCAGGATCAACACTTGAGATTGATACATAAAGAACACTTACCATGGTGAGCGTCATGCGGTCAATCTCATGTTTGTCTTTAGTCTTGTGTTGCCGAAAGGGACTGTGTCTGAGGTAAGAAGAAAGTGTCAAAGCAGACTTCCTGTAGCCTCTCCATGTCTTAAAACCTGTTTTTCTCTTTTGACTTTGCATCCATGTTTCAGAAAAGTCAACCCCTCCATCATGCCACCCCACATCCTATTCATCTGTCATTCATACTTCTTCACCACCATCAACTGCAACCCTTTCTCCATCTCAGGCTCTTCCCCCTCACCCACGATACCCACTTACCCCCTCAGTAGTTTGAAGAGCATGCAGCCTAGAGAGAACCAGTCAGCACTGCTATCATAGGCCACGCCTTTCTGCAGAACCTCTGGTGCCATGTATCCATGCGTGCCCCTGTAGATATGCAGTAAACAACGAGTCAAAGAAAGCATACTACCTGGAAGGCTAGAGGCTGTGAGCACCAAGCGTCAATACAAAAGAGATCCATTTTTTTTAAATCCACAGGAATGTGACAAAAAAAATCCAAACATTAACATGGAAGGGATTTGCACTTGAGAATTTGGGAGCACATGTGGCTTTTATCGAGAATGAGGATCTAATTCATTATCACAATTCATTTTTACAAGAAGGACCTATAGAAACTCTCCCTATGAAGTCTTAATGGAAGTAGAATCAATTGGAAACGGGGCAGCTACTCTCTGCAATTCCATTGTCTCCCAGTGGGGTAGACACCATAGCAAATGTTCACTCTTTGTTTGGAAACGCCCTGTACATAGATTTCAGTTCTGTTCATGGTAGGATTTTGGCATCACAGTAGCTTGGCCTGCCCAACACCTGGGCACATAGTTCCATAGGGGCTATGTATGGAATACTCAACACGCTGAGGCCTGAAACTGAATCTATACACACTCTGATTTTGTGGCATATCGTTGACATATTTTTGGCCTCCACACATCATGTGCTGTGTTCAGAGCACATAGACTCACATGCAAACATGCTGGAGGTACATGGAAAGGCTCAAGAGATCTCACTCCCAGTCATGTATAGAAACAGGTGTGGGTAGCACGGTAAAGATCAGATTCAGTGGCTGGAGGAATGGACTCCTTTCTGGATACTCACACGCTGGCATGAGGTTTCTTCTTGGAGAAATCACAGGCAAGACCCAGGTCTGAGATACGGACATGGCCAAACTCATCCAGCAAGATATTGGCTGGCTACAGAGATGGGGGGGGGGGGCAGAAATGAACAAAAGTTATAGGGAAAGCAGGAGCTGGTGTGATGCAGCGGTTAAAGTGTTGGATTAAGACCTGGGACAACTGGGTTTGAATCCCCGTTCTGCCCTAGAAGATCACTGGGTGAACTTGGCCCAGTTACAGGGAAAGGTGATATTGAGATAGATAGGAAAGGATGAATAGATAGAAGGGATAGGATAGACAGGATAAGACAGATAAAATAGATAGATAAGATTTTTTTGCCAAGAAGTCACAGCTGACTTATGGCGACCCCGTAAGGTTTTCAAGGCACAGTGGGAAAGAAGAGGACTCACTACTGCAGCCTACCCAAAGCCTTCTCTATCATAATATTTTGCCTCACAGCAAAACAGTTTGGTGTTCCGCTGGCAGACTATGTTTTGTGGCAAACAAGGCAGATAATCCACAGCACTTTTTTTTTAAAGGACAAAGTAAGAATAGGTTCTGGATCTTCACTAAAATCGCCTGGTTCTTCAAACTTCAAGTTTTCCGAAGAAGTAGATGACATAATTTGTCTCCTACAATCAGAGTGGAAAGACAAACTTTATGAATTTGCTTTAATGGCCAAGCTTACAAATCAAGTAAACATGAAACCTTCTGATTTTGCAACTTTGCTGGTTATGTACCAAATAAAGACTTGATGATGAACCTTCTGATTTATTCCAAGAGAGATGGAAGCTGTTCTATTAATATTATTGATTTCATTATGTTTATCTTAAAATGATATTAGAGCTTAGAGTAATATACAGTAATATATATAGTAAGTCATATCTTAAACCAAATTGTAAATATCCACTTGCAACTTTACATATATAGATATGTCTCAGTATGTTATTATGTTTATCACAACCTAATTTGGGTCATAACTGAGTTTGTGTAATAAGAAGAGAAGAAATGAAGATAAGAAAAGAAGGCAGGACAAGAAATGTTGAAAACATCCAATATTATTTTTAACAGGCAGTTTATAATGTATTAGTGAGTTTATTACAATATATTCTGGGTGCCAAGGAAGAAAACAACAACAACAAAAAACAAGAAGAAATTTTGAATGTACTGTATATAGTTCTTTTTTAAAAGGTAAAGGTAAAGGTCCACTGTGCAAGCACCAGGTCATTACTGACCCATGGGGTGACATCATATCCCGACATTTACGAGCCAGACTTTGTTTACAGGGTGGTTTGCCAGTGCCTTCCCTAGTCATCTTCCCTTTACCCCCAGCAAGATGGGTACTCGTTTTACCGACCTTGGAAGGAGGGAAGGCTGAGTCAACCTTGAGCCGGCTACCTGAAACCAACTTCCGTTGGGATTGAACTCAGGTCATGAGCAAAACTTGTACTGCAGCTTGCCATGGGGCTCATAATTCTTTTTTACTTTTTCCTAATTTTCCCCTTCCCTTCTCCTTTCCCCCCCGAATTGTCTTTAAAATAAAAATTGTCTCCTACAGAAGGGTGCTGCTACCCCAAACGAGTCATGGAAGACAGCATAATGCCAACTTCTAAGAAAGAAGTGGTCCACCTGTATACAGAGGAACTCACACTTTACTCAGAGCAGCCCATAAATGTACTGTGGGTAGAAGGGTGACATTGAGGACACTTATGCAGAAGACAGCCAATGGTTATCTTTGTGGAAAGAAAAGCCTGGGAAGATGTGGGTGAAGCACAATGTGGTTTGGAGAGGATGCATACGCTCACCTTGAGGTCACGATACACCACAAAGCGGTTGTGCATATGTTCCAGCCCCAGAATGATCTCTGCTGCGTAGAAACGCATCTCAGCCTCAGAGAAGACCCCATGCTGGGACAGGTGGTAATGTAGGTCACCCCCTGCAGGGAACAGAGCAGAACACCATGTGAGGCATACATCCTGGCCAGTTTCAGAGGTAAGGAGCAAAGGGGCAGGGCCCTGCAGTCAGGGGATCCTTTGGAGAGGTACACGAGGAGGGGGAGGGGGAGATGGAGAAGGGGCTCCTACAGGCAAGGTTCTAGCTCTCACCATTCATGAGGTCCAGGATGAAGCTGAGCTTGTCAGGTGTTTGGAAGGCATACGACATGCACACGATGAAGGGACAATCCTGGCAGAGACACGAGGGACAAAGTCACAACAGAAAAAGGCAAAACAACAGTTTTTAAAAAACCACTAAGTATGCAAGTACACTCACATGAATCTTTCTCCTGTTCTATGTTACACACATCTGGGCTCACATCCTCATGACTCTCACATTCCTGCTTCCCTGCTCCACATTCTGCACTCTCAGGGACACCCCTTGCATGTGTGTGCCAGGAACTGCATTCTCCTTTAAACGTACATGCACACAACTGGCAACCCTGCAGGACTAGGCTGTGCAACAAGCCACTCTGTCTGTTGCCTCACAGATTATCTGACCAATGTTTTAATTGCTGTTTATATGTCTTTGTGTGTATTTCAGCTCTGTTTTTAATTGTTTTAATGATGCCAGCTCCCGCACAGTCATCACTCAACCTTTCTGCTTCCTGGCATCCTGGACACACATCTCCATGTGCTTCCAGACTCCCTTGATCATCTGGCACACAAAGCCCCCTCCCGCCCCTCCCCCTCTTTCCTCTGTGCAATCCATGCCTGTCTCATGCTCGCCTTCTGCTACAGCACACATTGCCTTGCCTCTTCTCCCCTTTCACGTGCATGATACACACTGCACTGCCTACACAAATCCCAGCCCTGCTGCTAGTTTACTGCAGGCATCACACTCCCAGCCACATGCTCTGCAGCATCTCCTGCAAATTTTATACCCCTCTGATAATGACCAGCTTGCTCATCAGAACACCTGCTGTGTCTACACCACCACATCACAGCCTGGGCTGAAAGCACGCCACATGCCCTCAAGCGCCCCCCTCTCTACACAGGTCACAGCCCTCTTCCTCCTCGCCAGCAGAAAAGTACTCTACTGGGAAGATCTGGGGCTTGTGTACTATACTACTAGGATAGCCAAGCTCACCCCGGTGCTGACAAGCGACAGCATGATGCGTTCATTCAGGGCCAGTGTCTCCCCCTGTTTCATCTTAATTCTCTTCTTATCCAGACACTTCATAGCATACCTGCCAGGAACAAGAAGAGCAAACAAACCTGCTGTTATGTCCTTACCAGTACCCAGTGAATAATCCCTACTGAGATCCCTCTACACACCTCCCCAGAGTGGGGCTCCCAAGGAACCACACAAAGATATCCTTTGGCTTGGTGCTTTCTGAACATTTTCTTCCAGCATGCTGTCAGAATTTTAAGCCAGACCAAATTCCTACAAACACATCAAGGGTTGTTTTTTTTGGGGGGGGGGAGGGGAATGTTCCTTGGATGTCTCCCCATATAGATCCCATATAGCCCCACAGAGCCAGCATGGTGTAGTTGTTAAGAGTGGTGGTTTGGAGCGGTGCACTCTGATCTGGTGAACCAGGTTGGTTTCCCCACTCCTCCACATGAACCCAGCTGTGTAACCTTGGGCTAGTCACAGCTCTCTTAGAGCTCTTTCAGCCCCACCTATCTCACAGGGTGTCTGTTGTAGGGAGGGGTAGGAAAGGTGATTGTAAACCGGTTTGATTTTTCCTTACGTGGTAGAGAAAGTCAGCATATAAAAACCAACTCTTCTTCTTCTTCATATCAAACAATAATGGCTCAGTTTGCCAATGACTAGATCAGGGGTCGGCAAACTCATTAGTCAAAAGAGCCAAATATCAACAGTACAACGATTGAGATTTCTTTTGAGAGCCAAATTTGTTAAACTTAAACTATATAGGTAGGTATACTGTTTATTAACTTAATAAACTTTAATTAAAGTTTTAAGTCTTAATTAAACTATAGGTACACTGAATAAAACTTGATATCATACTTAATAATGATCTTTTTTATTGATAAAAATTAAATTGTAAGTCCCTGCCAGGGAGGGGCGAGCGACGGGGCCCCCGACAGCCATCCCCGACGGGAGGGCGGGCCGGAAAGGCATTCTCCCGGCCAGCATGCCAGGGCTGAGAGGCGAGACCAGGAGCGACGTGGGGCAGGGCAACGCCCCAGAGGGCCGGTGCGCAGATGCTGACGGCTCCAGCACCAGGCGGCCCTTACAACAAGGGAGAGGGGAGCCAAAGTGGGGCGACCTAGAGGAGGCCCCGGAGGGAGGTAGCTCTCGGGCCGGCCGGCCGGCGGGAAAACGGGCCCGGACGGACACCAGGCCACCCGCCGGAGAGGAAAGGGGCGGGGCTGGAAACCGGGAGGGCCCTTGGAAGTTCGGGGAAGGTGGAAGGGGCGGGAAGCGCTTCAAATCCCTGCCGGCCAGCTGGATGGAACTGGAAAGAGCCGCACTCAAGGGCTCAAAGAGCCGCAAGCGGCTCGGGAGCCGCGCTTTTGCGACCCGTGGACTAGATTAAACCAGTGTCTCTCTTATCTCATAAATTTCCTTTCCAATTAACACTCAGCATATTAAAGGAAGAACAAACTGCCTGAGTTTCATGTTGCGCTTTATTGGCCCTGGCAGAACAGAAGCTGGAAGGGGGGAGATCAAATAACTATGCTGCCACCCACACAGGAGGAACTGTGGAGTGGTTTTAGAGAAAATGGGGGTTCTCTCAACTGTCACAGGTGTCATTTTTACCACAAAAGAAGGGCCTCAGGATGCTCTGGAAGGTACCGAATTATACCTTGTAGTTTCAAACCATGTTTACGTTTTGTTTTTCGTGTAGTTGTGCTATTACCTCCCTCATAACCTGCCCTGCTCTCTTTCCTACCCTCAGTAAAGGCCTTTTTTTGGTTTTTTACAAATAGAGAAGAAAATTTGTTTGGCTAAGGGTGGGGAAACTGAAGTCAATTCTGAGATGATGGACAGTTCAATCCTATGCAGAGCGCCATGGACTTAGAAGGAGTAACTTTCATAGGATATTGTGTTTCTACAAAAGCAATGACTTCCCTGAACAGAGTCCTTCTTAGAGGACTCTAGGTTCAGTACAGGCACTGTGTAGGGTTCTCACGAATTGGGGGCAAACTGAGAAAAAGACTCGCGAGAAGCTTGCTTGCAGCTTGAAGCAGCTGGGACTAGATGCTGTGTGAGCTTCCATTCACTCTCTCTTGAGGAGAAATAAAATTGGCCATAGAGTTGGGGGGAGGGAATAGGGTGGCACATCACGCTTTCCCATAGCCACTGCAAATTTCTGGGGAAATGACAATTTCTACGTTACTTTTCAGTGTACAATGATCTCATTTATCTTCTCCACAGTACTAGGGGGTGTAAAGGTGAGAAACAATGAAAAGGCCTCACTCCGTACGCTCTCTCAGACCTCCATTCAATATATGGCTAAAAAAATAATAATGTTCCCTTAGATGCAGCTACACTTATTCTCCTCTTCTGACACATGCAAGTGAACATACTAGCAGGAACACCCTCCTGTTAGCAAAGCCAGACCAGATCAGACTACCCTAGCCATGGTTGAGGGAGGAGGGCAATTCCCACAAGCCCCCTCCTATTGACATTCTGACTGCTATCATGCCAGTTATCTGTGAGAAGAACTGTGTGGCAGGAGGAGCTCTGAGCTCCCCAACCCTGACACTATCTTCTATTGTGCCCTCACTCTGACCAAGACAGCAGAATCACCACTGTCATTGCTGAGGAAGGGCAACTGTAGTTTGGACTCAGATATTCAAACTTAGTTGTAAGCTGTCTTGCAAATCTCAATAGCAGAAACTCAATCTTTAAATTAATAACCTAAGCTTTGCTTTCAGGGAATTCTTGCAACACCCTCAAAACAATGCCAAACATTACATTTTGCCGGTGTCTGCTTTCCGGCAGCCGTAGACCTCGCCAAAGCCACCACGCCCGATGATGCGGTGGACGCTGAAGTCATTCATGGTCAGCTGGGTCCGTGAGAGAGGGTGGGAGAAAAAAGAAATGGAGGAGAGGGAGACAGGAAAGGAGAGGAAGGGAAGAATGTCAGCATTCTATGAGCACCATATTGCTCCTGTAATGTCTCAGAAGCAACACACGTGTTACTCTCATCCTTTTAGGGACATACTGCTCACAGATCTGAATGGCTTTCCACACATTCCTCCTTCACCCGCCTGTCCCAGCCAAGTCATGGCTTCTTGAGAGATTATCTCAGTCTGATTTTTAGATCCTGACTCAAGATCATCTTATGTCATGTGCGAGTTGAAAAGATTTGTTCTAGGGCACGGGGCACTTAATCTCTCAGACCTATACAGATTCTTCAAATCCCTCAATTCATTTACTAACACAGCACAATCCGAAGAACATATTCCTGGAAGTAAGCCTCATTCAACAGACCCCAGTAGGATCCGAGTAGGCCTGTTTAGGATTATTCTCCAAGTTTAAAACAATAAAAATCCTCCCACCCTGTGGCTACAAAGACTTCAAAGCTTCCCCTGCATGACCAGAGCTTTGTGGATTCTATAACACTCCGGCACAAAAACAATAATGTCCCCAGAGGTAGGTCTATGCTTAGTGCCTTTTGACAGCTTTTGCTTTATCACTGTAATTCTCAGGAATGCCCTCCCACCATCAGGGCACTCACATGGATGTTCAGCTCTACATTCTTCCACTGACAGAACCGTGTGAACTTGTCACTAGAACAGAAAGGTAAAAGGAAAACAGAAGTGAAACGAACAAATAAACACTCACTGACAGCTATCTCCAATGTACACATCATTCCTGTAAAAGAAATCCCAAAGAAATCCCTTTATTTAGACACCTTGAGTCTAGTAACCTTTCCCATCAACTGTACCTGTTTTCCCCCCCAGCTTGGAACTAAAAGCAGCTTGGGGCAGGAAAGAGGATTTATATGGGGTAAATGGTACAGGAGGAAAGAGTTAAACTACCCCAGTACTCAGGCCACAATCCAGTTTAATGTTAAAAAAAAACCTGGGATTTCCTGATCAGCAGTCTCCCATGTTACACCCAGTTCAGTCAGAAGTCCACTGAGTTCAACAAGACTTGAACCTTATTACAGCCTGATCCTATACATATTTACTCGTGAGTAAATCCTACTGCGTTCATGGTGCTTACTCCTAAGTAATTTTGCAGCTTTAAAGGTAATGGCCCATTTTTCCCCATTCGGAGAAGTCTCCCATTCCCAGTTACTCCACAATGAAATTAAGTTGACCCTTCATATCAGATTAATCTTTCCTTCCCTTCCCCCCCCCCATTATCCCCCCAGATAAATCCATTAAGCATTCCTTAGGCATTTTCTCCCACTGGATATCCTTCGCCAAGAATTTTCCGATGAAGTCACAGACACACACCACATAAAGTCCATGCTCCTTGACACTCACCTCTCAAAGTATCTCTGGAAGATATCCCCACGCAGGCACTGACAAATCTCTTCAATGTACGGCTGTCAGAGGAGTGAACAAGCTAGAGATCAATACCACAAACCTATTCCATTAATTCTTCCACCCACTGGTTTTGTTTTCTACCAGCATGACCCCTGCAGCCCTATTGATGCTTACACCAAAACCCCAGCACACATGACCGTCACCAGCTGCAGTGACATTTGACCCACAACATGCATATCTCAGACCTAACAAACGGTTTGTCCCGCACACGCTAGTCTTGTTGGCCCTGGGCCAAATGAGGTTCCGGACTCGAGGTACACAATAACTTAGACCAAAATCACATTTGCATTATAAAGCTCAGAAAGCTTGAAATGAGACCACAAATATTTTTTCCTGCATGGTCATTGTTAGAAATCTGGTACAAGCACATTTAGAACAGTTTTTCTGTTTTCTCACATGCATGCACAAGGGCCAAAAAGTGCTTTACTGCAGCATGTGTGAATTCAGTTCCCAAGCTATTGAGAGGGACATACCTGAAAGAGATCAGGTGGTACTTGCTTCTTGCTGAGGCGGCTCTGCACATACTCTGTGGCAGTCTTGGAGAATGGCTGTTAGGGGACGCAGAAGTAAAATGAGCCTGAATACATAGCTTTCTGGCCTCTCTTACAGACAGCTTCCACTTGGGCTCATGAAAACATGCCCCACCCCCCGTATGGCGGCAGCAGCAAGAGACATAAGGACAGTGTCCAAGCCTCAACCCCAGCGCTGCTCACTGCAGCTGCTTGCCTGCGCATGCACCCACCCACACCCTGTGGCCCTGTGTGGGTGATGGCAATCATGTAGAGACACCCCCCGCAGCCCTAAACTACCACCCATCCCTCTACTTTTCCTACCAAGCCACCCAGCAATGCTGCAGGGCAGTTCCGTAAGGAAAAGGAAAGAAAGCTCCCTAAAGACATGGAGTTTAGTGCTGCCATACTGGAAAGTGAGCTTAGCTTCACCCCCTCCCAGCAGTGGCAAATGAGGAAGTGTCCACCCAGGTGCTTCACTTGCCAGATGCTTCAATTGCCAGATTCCCCTTTAAATTGGAGAAAAGCAGGCTGATTTTTCCTCTCATTAAGGTGGAAAGCTGCAGGAATGCCAAAACTCATGCCTCAGACCGAGCACAACTTCACATGGTTGTTTCCCCTTTAACCGGAGTCTTTCTTGCTTTCCGTGCAGGGAAAAATCCCCATGTGGAAGCAGCCATACTTACGATAACAATATTAACCTGGGGAGACATCCAGTTCCAATTCTGCTGTGATTGGGGTTTTGCTGGGGGATGCAAGAGCCAATCCACCCACAGAAATCAAAGATGGGTCCAAAAGTCTGAATCTGGTTTGACAGCTGAGAGAACAGAAAGGGGCTGGCCACAGGCACATATTGAAATGGTATGCTATCCTTTCTCTATACCCGAACGACTGCTACTGAGGAAGAACACTGGTTTGGATCCAGCCAGCTTTTTCACTCAATCTCACCCAATTCTTCTCCTTACTGCTGCCCCTGTTCCATGCAGGTCCCATAATCCCCCAGTGTAGCCTTTTTGGGTAGTTAAACCGGACTCCCTCCTCTTTTTTGCCAGTGGAAAAGTTGGTTGGCTCCAACTCACTGCTTCCTGCAAAGTGATGCTCCAGGTAGCTATACAGCCTTTTCCCCCTCTGCTGTCAAGTCACAGCCAACTTATGGCAACCCTGTAGGGTTTTCAAGGCAAGAGATGAACAGAGGTGGTCTGCCATTGCCTGCCTCTGCATAGTGCCCTTGGTATTCAAACACGGACCAGGGCTGACCCTGCTTCGCTTCCAAGATCTGATGAGATCGGACTAGCCTGGGCTATTCAAATCAAGATAGGTGGCTGTCTACAATTGCTCAAAAGTAAGGCCCAAACAGGAAATAAACCCAATAGCCATCAGTGGTAGAAGAAAGGGCGGGTGGTCATGAAAAGAGGATTAAAAGTCAGGATTAGTACACCTAAATGTGTGTCATGTAGTGAACCACAGAAAATACTTAGCCTATTGGAGAACACATAATGCCACATATATGGTATGAATGTATGAAGCTGCCTGATAGTGAATCAGAATTTTAGTTAATCTAGAAGATCAACACTGTCTACTTGGACTGGCAGTGGCTCTCCAAGGTCTGGGTAAGAGAAAGATGCTTTCAACACTTGCTAATTTTCTTTTAAATTGGAGATGCCAGGGGCTTTCCACATGTGCTCTGTCACAGAGCCACAGTCCCTTCCTTAGTTGACCAACTCCGCTCCATCAGCCTGTAGTTTCAGGGATTGTGCTCAAGGTGATTATGAAGCAGATTTTCTATGCCAGTCCTAAGGGCTTTTCAGGCTCTCCCACGGGCAGCCAAATATTTAGGACACTCACATGAGAGCACGACAGCAGCTCCTTCATGATATATGTGTCAAAGATCTGGCGGCTCTTAATCGCACGTTCCTCCTCAGAATCCAGCTTCTCATACTTCTTGATCTGGAATGAATAGGCAAAGATAGTGTCAGAGAAGCAAGGTGACAGGATCCAGGAATCGGAATCTTCCAGCAACCATGACCTGAATCAAATAACTTAAAAAGGTGGGTTTGGCATCAGTTTTTAAACACGTTTTGTTTGTCTACTTTTTTTCGCTTGTGGTGGGGGGAGAAGCAGATTTCAGCAGGGACTGTGTTCATTTCCACGTGGGTGATTTGCACCAGGTTTGATGCTGTTGGGAAGTGGGTTTTGTTCCTGCTTCCTCACAGCATCATGGTGCTTCCATGCACCCCCTGGGTTTTCCTCTGTGATCTTTCCCAAACCTGCTTTGCTCTGGGGGAAATCTCAGCAAAGCTAAGCTGGCTGCCACATGGGTAGGAAAGTCTGGATGGTCCCAATCCTGCCCATACAACAGCCATTTTCCCACTTCAGTCCCCATGCCAGGCCCCCTCACCCCCCGCCGTCATGCCATTAAGGGGTTTTTAAATGATTTTTAAAATGCATCCAGCATATCAATATTGATATATTGGTACATGGGAGGGGCCGTGGCTCAGTGGTAGAGCATCTGCTTAGTATGCAGAAGGCCCCAGGTTCAGTCTCCGGCATCTCCAGTTAAAGGGACTAGGCAAGTAGGTGATGTGAAAGACCTCTTCCTGAGACCCTGGAAAGCCGCTGCCGGTCTGGATAGACAATACTGACTTTGATGGACCAAGGTCTGATTCAGTATAAAGCAGGTTTATGGGTACGTTCATTACTGTTTAAAAAACACATAGATGTCAGCCCCACTGAAACTATACTGCATTAACAGCTACAGCAACACTGGGGCTTCCACAGGAAAGCATTGCCATGTGGAAAAAGCAAGTGAGGTGGTAACAGAAGTGGCTAATGGTGGTGGGGACAATGTGTAAGCAAAGTCAAAGAGACTGTGCAATGCACAGAAGCTACAAAGCAAGCATTTATTTTTCTTACTTTACCGTATATACTCGAGTATAAGCCGACCTGAGTATAAGCCGACCCCCCAAATTTGAGGCCAGAAAAGGGAATTTCTTACTGACCCGCGTATAAGCCGAGGGTCAATAAGAAATTCCCTTTACCGGCAATGCTGCGCTCTAAAATGGCGGCCGCCATTTTAGAGCGCAGGGCCCCTGCCCCAGGTCGCCCTCCCGCCGGCCTCCGGGCCCTCCCAACCCACCCCGACCCCAGTGCCATTCAAGGGGGGGAGGGGGAAGAGCCCCTTACCTGGAGAGGCGGCGAATCGGTGGCGGCGGCGGCGGCGCGGCCTTCCTGGGCTGGCAGGAAGGCCCCTGCCGGCCAGAGGAAGGCGCCCAGGCGCGTGGGCGGCGGCGGCGCGGCCGGCGGGGGCCTCCTGCCTGGGCGGGAAGGCCCCTGCCGGCCAGAGGAAGGCGCGTGGGCGGCGGTGGCGCGGCCGGTGGGGGCCTCCTGCCTGGGCAGGAAGGTCCCTGCCGGCCGGCCAAAGGCGCCCAGGCGCGCGGCCGGCGGTGGCGCGGCCGGCGGCGGCGCGGCCGGCGGGGGCCTCCTGCCTGGGCGGGAAGGCCCCTGCCGGCCAGAGGAAGGCGCCCAGGCGCGTGGGCGGCGGCGGCGTGTCCGGTGGGGGCCTCCTGCCTGGGCAGGAAGGCCCCTGCCGGCCGGAGGAAGGCGCTTGGGCCCGGCGGCGGCGGTGAAGGAGGTAAGTTCCCCCCTCCCTCCTTCCCCCTCCCCCCTCTACCGTATTGACCCGCGTATAAGCCGAGTTCGGCTTTTTCAGTCCTTTTTTTGGGCTGAAAAACTCGGCTTATACGCGAGTATATACGGTATATCTATCTTTATTTTAGAATTGATATAAAAATGAACAACATATGTCTAAATATATGTAGACAGTTACACAGTAAGGAAAATAGAGTGTAGCAAGCATTTCAAGCCTCTGTTTCAATATAGACTTTTACACATTTTTGTTTTTGTTTTCTCCACTTCCTGTCTCTAAAAGGCAAGGTCTTCCAGGATTTTGAGAGGTAACAGTGCTATACATAGTAACTAGGGTCACTCAGTCACATAATTTTTCCTTGTATCTTTACATTCCCCCTCAAATAGGAAAACAAGCTAGCCGGTCTTCTCTTACCCTCCCCCTGCTCCTACTGGTTGGCCTCTCCCTTACCTGATGTAACATGCAGGACTCCAGGGTCAAAAGGAGGAAAATGGGCAAGAAGGACCCTTGATTACCTCATCTCTCAACCCTGTCAACAATTTAAAGGTACAGTGGGAACCTCTGACAAGTCTAGCAACCCTCATCCTAATAACCAAGATGTGCCCTCTATGCAAGGCAGTTATAACCAGGTCTATTTTCCCCCTACTGGATCAGGCCTCCTCGCTACTGGAAAGGGATTCTCAACCCCAAGTTAGTTTTGGCAAATGCTCTTTTGCCTCAGTGTCTGAGGGAATTCAACCCTCTTGTGTTCCCAGGCAGAGAAGGCAATTTGGGTGCAACTACAACGAAGGAACTGGGATAGATCTCTCTCTCTCGCTCATACATGCACATGCACACAGAGCCTCACCTCTTCATAGAATTCTACCAGTGGCTTGGCCTCCTCCATCTGATTTAGGCAGAAGTCTCGGAATAGCAAGTACCCTAAAAAATACATACAATTGTCAGCAGTTAGGAACTGATGCATCCTCCTCCACAACAGCAAATTGCCCCAGTCTGAGCCAGCAGTTCCTGGAAAGTCTTGATGCTATATTCTATTCCTCATACCCTTAAAACCTGCAAGGGAAATCTGTCTGACATGAAGGATCATGCTGAAAACACTGGTAACCTATTGTGTTGTTGCCATCTTAAGAACAGAAGACTTGCCTTCCTGAATAAGACCAATGTTCTGCTCCAGCACTTGGTTTCCAAGACTGGCCCAGCAGTTACCCTGACCTTGCCAAGTATACTAGCCGATAGGGTTGCTGTTCCCAATCCTGGATGTGCTGCACACATGTACCTTTATAAGTACTGAAGCAGCAGAAGACAATGCAGCTTCTAGTCCTTTTATTTGAGTTAGTAAAAACAGATCTCTGGTTTTGATTACAAACAGCCAAAGGAGGAAGGTGAAGAAAGGGAACAGAAGAAAAACAAGCAGGAAAAACTGCATCTGTGTTGTCTTCCATTCCATTGGAATATTTTAAAAGGCATACACAACTTCTTTACACTGCACCTTAACATCCCTACAAGAAGATGATTTATTTTCTTCATTTATACCCTGCCTTTCTCCCCAGTGGGGACCCAACATGGCTTACATCCATCCTTTCTCCTCCATAGAAAGGTTAGGCTGAGGGTGTGTGATTGGCCCAAGGACACTCAGAAAGCTTAAAAAAAATTCATGTTATACCAGTCAAAAGTAAATGATAAAACAATAAAATGGCAACTACAGAGCAGCTTCCAGTTCCAACCAAATTCACTACCCCCCATACACACCTTTTGAAGTAGAAACATCTGAACTTGTCACCTGGAGATGAGGAGATTCCCTTGAGGATGAGTATACCATAGTCTGGGAACAGTCGCCAAGAAAGCCCTACTCAGGATACCCACTCTGCTTACTTTGATTGATTACTATACAGCAGGGGCCCTAGCCAGGTGGGGGTGGCAATCCTTCAGCTACCCTTGTCCTAGGTTGCTTAAGGTTATCGCTAGCAGTTTGACTTATGCCCACAAACAAAATGGTAGCCAATGAAGCTGACACCTGATTGGTGATTGCTATACTCACATGCGGCTATCCTCATAAGCACCCTGACCTGGATAGCCCACACTAGCCCGCTCTCATCAGTTCTAGGAAGCTAAGCAGGGTTTGGCCCTGGTTAGTATTTGGATGAGAGACCACTAAGGAAGCCCAGGGTTGCTACCTAGACAGGCAACAACAAACCACCTCTGAATGTCTCTTGCTTTGAAAATCTTACTGCAGGGGTCCCCAACGTGGTGGAGGAAGTGGGTGGGGCCAGGTAGGGCTTTTGCCCAGTAAGGCTTCTTATTTACTATTGGAGATTTGATTGCTGAGCAGATTTTTTAAAATGTTGCTTTGGCAGCAGATGCCACCACAGCACAATCTATACTGTTACTAAAAGTTAAGCTGTGGACAATCAATTTGGGTTGCTGGCTCCACCTCCTACAGCAGCCATTCTGTAGCAGCCATTTTGTTGTTGCAACCCACCATGCCATGCCAGAATTCCAAATGTGTCCGCAGACTCAAAAGGTTGGGGACTCCTGCTCTATGGAGTTGCCATAAGTCAACTGTGACTTGATGGCAAAAAATAAAAATCCTCATGTGCATATACGGCACTCAGGTATTCTGTTACCAAAAGTGGGGATTTCATTCTATTATCATGGCTAATAGCTGGCATTCATCTTCCATGAATGTGTCTAATAGTTTCGGGAAAAGCCATCTAAACCAGTGGCCATTAACACATTCTGTTTTTACGGGCATAAGCTTGGTGTCTTTAACAGCAGCATAAGGGAAAGAAATCAACAAGTGTGAAACTTTTTAAACATCATGCATCTTTGTATTGATGAAAGCATCAGCTGGCCACTATTAGAGGCAAAAAAGCACCAGTGTGTACAAAACTGGCAACTGTTATCATCTAATTTAACTTTGAGCCTTGAACATTAGACCAAAAAATCTGAAATTTCTAACAAGAGCCTTTAAAATCTTTTTACTTCTACAAGGGCCATTTTAATTTTGTAAGCAGCATAAAAGACTGCTGGAGATCACAAATTCCCCACTAGGTCTGTCTCATTCTCCACCCCACCCCCGGTGCCCAACATACAGAAATTACAAAGCAGAAACATATCCCACCGGTTCATCTCCATGCCAGGTGAAGCTTCACCTCTTGCATTTCTGCTGTTAAAAAGCACAACAACAGGGCTGGTAAAAAGAGGGAGGCAGCCATATTGCACACTTTTGTCATCGAGTTCCCCGTCAAAGCTAATTATGACTCATCAGAGGTACAAAATTCCTCTAAAGGCACTTCCATGGAAAGACCTGACGAAACCCAGTTTCTGGACCATAACATGCATTTGACCACAGCTTCCTAACACATATATTCATGTACGTAACTACAACTTTCAAAATGGGTGAGGCAGCCTTTAGTTCCTTTAAAATGTGTGTGAAGTAAAACAAATGTGTACAATGCAGATGCGAGTCTCATCAATAGAAGTTATAGCAACCATAAAGGGGCAGTTGAATAGGTTCTGCTTCCCACATTTGGGAGCATATACTGACTTCTCTGCCTTCCCTCCCTCCCTGATTGAACAACTTCCACTCCAGTTTGAGGCTAAACGGCTCCTGATGTTAAAGTCTTTCCCCCCCCCAAGCTAGGCATGTACCATTCACCGGTGAGAGGGAAAGAGGGGCACAGCGGCAGTTGGGAAAGCAACCACGGAAAGAGGAGAGAACACACTGGGGGCGGGGGGCGGTGAAAGCAGGGTATCTCATGCGGAAACCACAAGTGGCTGTGGGTATAGGAGGAAGCAACAGTGTTTCCTGTTGGGCGGGGTATAGTAACAGAAAGGGGGAAACAGCACTGCAAGCAAACTCTAGGGTCAGAGTAGACAACAGTCCAGTGTCACCTAGCATATACTTCCTCCCTAACCTGAATTTTCCTCAAGATACATGACCACAGTTGCCATCATAACAAGGACCCAGCATTACTCCACTATCTAACACAGAGAGTATAACAGGGTCCCCATACCCCAAGCAGGGCTCCAATATCTTTAAAAACATGACACACAGAAATTCAGCGGAAAGGCCCCCGCCCCCATACATGAGAAAAAGCTTCAGCTGCTCAACTTCCTTTGCTCATGTACAGGAGCTCTACTGGGGGGGGGGGCAACAACAACAACCCTGACATCCCCACCTCATAAAGGTAAAGCTGGATAGGCTCCTTCAACTATAAGAGTTGCATAAAGCCATCTTGGTGACATTGATATGGGGAGGCAGAGTAAAAATGCTTTTCAACCAAGCAATTATGCAGAAGGGGAAATTCTAACAGGTGCAGCTTCTCCTGTGACTGCAATTATGGGGGGAAATGCACCTAGGAACATTCTAGTTTTTGTGCATAGGAGCCCACTGAGGGTCGTAATAGCAGAGGCTCTGGAGGAAGAATATTTGCCACCCATAATCAAGTCAGGCAATTCTGCCACTACCAGTCTTTCTCCCAACACCCTTCAAGAGGAACCACTGCAGCACACAAAGAGGAAGCAGAGTTTCTGCATGAACCTCAGCAATTCCCCCTCTTTCCCAATTCATCTGGGTAGCTCTCAGTTCATCTCCTTGAGAACAGGACATCGCCAGCCTGGGATGCAAAGAAAGATAGGATGCCCTCTCTTTTATTTTTCCCCGAGACAGAATTTCACTGGTGCGCCTTTTCTTTAGGTTGCAGTACTGACACACGACAAGCTGCACTGTGCAGAAGTCCCCTTCCTAGTAAAAGCACAGAAACCCTAGCCTCTTTTGCACCTGATCATGCAAGAGAAAGCTTGTTAGCTGATGATCTGTGTGAAGGGTTCCCTTATTCACAAAGGGGTCTCTTACCAATCTTCTGAGAAAATATCTTGTCAAAGGTCACCTCACCCCGGTCTTCCAAGTATTTCTGCATAACACTGCGGATGCTGCCAAGAGACAAAGCACATACATAAATTAGCAGGAAAGCACCTCTTTAGCTTTGCAGATTCTTCCCTCAGAGAATCAACATGAACAATATCTTCAGAGTAGACCATGAAGATAACACATGGGGGAGTGGGCTCCAGCACTAGGCCTTGGTTTCATTCATGGGTTACAGGCAACTAGGCCTTTAAACAAGAGCCTTGACTCTACCAGGGCCACATTGGGCCCAGGAGCAGGAAGAAAAGAAAGGCAGTCTCTCAGCCCAGTAGGTGAGTGAAAAGAGGTTTGTTTCTTGCCTTAAAGGAGAGGTCAGCTAGAATTTAATTTGTGTCTGGGAGGTTTGCAATAGAAGCCCATTAAAAAGCCTCTGGTGTCAGTCAGGGCATCCATTCGGGCCCCGGATAAGCATATGTTTAGTATCAAAGCCACTTCCTTTCACGTGGGAAGTTGAGGAATCGGTGTGAAGACCAGAGGCAGCCATCTCCACTTCAAAGTAAGCCTTCCAATGGTAAAACTGCTATCTGTTCTCAAGGTGACAAATACTCTTCCTTTGATGTAACTTACCCTTTCATGTCCTACCAATGATGTAACCAAATGTATTGTATGTTCCCTATAAAGATGCCCTATATTCCCCATACCTGCATTCTGACCTTAAGTTTGTTAGACCTACTGACCCGTTAGCTTTTCTTAATAAATCTTTAAACTCTCTGCAACGTCTGGAGTAAAGTTTATTGCTGAGACGCAATGGGGTACTGAAGTCTAACAGTAGGTCAGAATCTCCAAGCCTTCTTTTTTATTTTTGTGTTTAGGAAATAGTATTAGTATGTCTATGTGATCCACGCACTCGCTCCTCACGGGGGAAGAAATCCTGATTGATTTTGGTCAGGAGGCGGCGACCCCCGAGCAGCGCCCATCCAGGCTTACTGGGATGCCAACGTGGACCTCCTTGCCCACGCAAGCAGAGCAGCGATGGAGAGTCGGGGCCAACGAACGGGCGTCGTCGGACCCTAGCGGTGGATTCTACCGGGGGTCACTAACCGCCCAGTACGGTGAAGAGGGGGAACGAAACCGAGGGGCCGTGCCTACAGAATGGTTGGAGGAGCCCTCGCTCCCCCGCTCCCCGCTCCCCCCAGTTGTCGTCGCCTCGGAGGAAGTTGCCCTGCTTCGCGGCCAGAACCAGATGTTGGTTCTACAGAATTGGGACCTGCAGACACGAATGGACGCACTGCAGAGGGGCTTGGGTACTGTTCTGGGGGAAGTGAGAGAGCTCAGACAGTCCCCGCAGCAACACCCAGTGGGCTCTCTGGCCGCCGCAGAAACACCCGTCAGTAGAGAGGCATCCTCCCCCAGGCGACCTACCAGCAGAGATCTGAAGGTGTCCTTTGACACTCAGCTACCCCACTTTCTGCTCCAAGTGTCCAGGTTCATGAAGGATCAAGGGGAAACCTTTCCTTCGGAGGAGGCCCGGGTCAGATACGTGATCAGCCTACTGGAGAGGGAAGCGGTAGAATGGGCAGTAACGGCGGCCGAAACTATGCCTAGGGCCTTGAAATCCCTGACGGAATTTATGTCTGCGTTGTGCCGTCGTTTTGAGGAAAAGACTAAGATTGCCATGCATCGTTTGAAGCAAGGAACCCGCTCCGTGAGTACGCGCAGGACTTCCAATCCCTATCCTGTAAGATAAGGGAATGGAGCGAGGCCACTAAGGTCCAACACTTCCGAGAAGGACTGCGTTGGGAAGTGCTGGACGGCTGTTTGACCCTGGGAGATCCGGAAACGGTAGAGGACTGGATTAAATTGGCGGCCTTGGTGGAGAATCGCAAGCTTACCCTCCAGTTCTCTAAGGACCGCCCGTCAAAGGTAACCCCCGCGGCTCCCACCAAAGGGGGCAACACAGCGGAACTGCGGCGAGATGGAAGAAACCGAGGGACTTTTAGCCTGGATAGGGCATGCCGCTTCAGGGAAGGAGCATGTCTCCAGTGCGGAAAGATGGGTCACTTCACGGCGAAGTGTCCCGGGACATCGGGAGAAGGGTCTGGCAATCGAGCAACCCGAGAACGAGAGTTTACGCCACCTCGGGCCCAGGATTGTAAGACGACTGAGGGGACTACTGGCCGGCACGGGACGGCGGCTCTGCAAGTGGAACCGGCAGACAACCATAATCTTCTGGATCTTTACAGTGAGCCCTCGCCGGCAAAAAATGAGGACAGCCTTCTGTGAGTGAGCCGGCACGGAGGGCACCCTCGGGAGAAACCAAACCGGCTCCGATTAGGGTGAGTGACCAGGGAGAAACGCTGCTGCTACCCGTTGTGTTACGGAACCCCCGGGGAGGGGAACCTGTGGCTGTCGTTGCTATCCTAGACTCCGGGTGTTCCCAGACCTTGATTGATCAGGCTGTGGTAGAGCGCCTGAAAGTCGGAACTCGAGAACTGGACAAGCCCTTGCATTTCCATCAAATGGATGGGAGCGATCTTCGGGGGGGGGGGTCCATTTGCGCTCTCGTAAGGTGTTGTTGGGGGTAGGAAACCACTGGGAACAGATCCACTTCATGGTAGTACCTAAGATCTCCTACCCAGTAGTTCTCGGCAGCAACTGGCTGGCGGGGCACAACCCGAGCATCGATTGGGAACAGAGGGGGGTTGTGTTTGGGGCTCCCCAGTGCGAGAGACATGGTCGGGATGACATTCCCGGAGGCAAAGGGGGGGATGCCGCTGCGATTGAGACCCACGTGCTGCCCCCGGAGTATAGTGACTTTGCAGATGTGTTTGAGGGGATGGACTGTGATCTGTTACCCCTCACCGCATGACGAACTGTACTATAGAACTACTTAAGGACATTAAGCCTTCCAAAGCCCGAGTTTATTCCATGAGCCCCCAAGAGAAGGCGGTACTGCGGGAATTCCTGGACAAAAACTTGGAGCGGGGTTTCATACGGCCATCCAAGGCTGAGTTTTCTTCTCCCTGCTTCTTTCTGAAGAAAAAGGGGACCTCTGATCTCAGACTGTGTGTAGACTATAGGGGACTTAACGCAATTACAGAGACTAACACCTACCCCATTCCTTTACTTCCGGAATGTCAGGCTGCTATCTCGGTTTCGTTATTGCCTCTGTCTCTGCGTTGTATTGTCTGCCCCCCAAGGTCGCATGCCTAGGCCTGGGAACCCAGCTCCTGGGAAACTGTATTCAGCCTGTACGTGTAATCTCCCGCCTTTCCTGCCTTATAATATCTCCCAGCTAGTGAGCCTCTCATAGCTGTCATTTTATTCGTTTGCACTGTATGCCTAATTGACCAGTAAAAGCCATCTGTTTGGACTCTATATGACTTTGTGGTGTTTTCTGGTTCTGTGGGCCAAGGGCTGACATTATGACAGCTATCACCTTCTCTTCACCATTCTACTAGCCAGGCTGGAGCCCAGGGGGGTTCGCCTGCCACTTGGATGGGAGCTGTGCAGCTCTCCAGGTGATCTACACCCTGGAGCCCTTCTCTGAGGATCCTACTCTGTTACAAGACTTAATCGCTGAACTTTTCCGGACGACCCGAGAGGTTTGCCGCTTGAGGGGACTGGTACAGGAACAGTGGCAATCTCTTAAAGGACGTCTCTGGATGTTAACGTCGGAGGATACTGATGCTCGTCTAGATCTTCAGGACTTGGATCAATTACTGGACGATGCCCGATTGGCGACTGAGGATTTACAAATATTAACTGGACTTTTGGATAATCTTATTTCTCGAAAAACTCTTTCTACCATGGCGGGAGCCCCACCGGAGGGTTTTTCCCTGATCCCGGATGCAGCCAGCTGTCAGGCTGAGGCCAAGCGAGTCGCTATTAGCACCGCTCTTCTCCTTGTGGAATGTACAAAGGACACCCCGGTAGCCACCTTGGCTCAAGTTTTGACCTCGACCTTCGGAGCCGAGGCACCCGCACTGGCGGTTCGAGTACAACCTCTGCTGGGCGGGGAACCCGACCCCATACTCTCACTCCTGGAGACAGAACTTTTGCCGCGCATTACGGCAGAGACTGCCCTGAGACTTGAGAACGCCAAAGTTCTTGCGGATCAGCAAGCCGCCGAAGCGGCTAAGGTCGCAAGAGAGAGAGAGGCTGCGGAAGCAGCCAGGGCGGCTGCAGCAAGGATTAGGAATCAGGCGAACGTGGACACGCGCCCTAAGGGCAATGTACTAGGGCTATCAGGTCTGTCCTTTTCCCCGGCGTTTGTCCCGTCGCGCGCGACCCAACGCGCACGCCGTTTGGCTGACCGACGTCGAGACTCAGAAGAGTCAGAAGACGAGGATTTATATGGGGATAGCTCTCAATGGGCCACAAGCTTCCGGACCAGTAAGCCTCATCTTACTGGTGGCCCAAGTGAGGAGGCTCATCTCTTAAGAGCCCAGAATCGGGAGCTCTCCGACCGTGTTGATCAACTCCAGGAAGTAATGGAACGTATGCTTCAGGAGAACAGGCAATTACAACAAACCCTGATAGCTCTGAGACAGCCCGTTCCGATACCGGGTCAGGGGGTACCCGTACAGCCACCCGCTAATGTGCCTGCTCCACCCTTGCCTCCTGGAGCTCCTGTTGCTCCTCCGCCCGGACCACCCGTGCAACCACCCGCTAATGTGCCTGCTCCACCCTTGCCTCCTGGAGCTCCTGTTGTCCCTCCGCCCGGACCACCAGTGCAACCGGGTCAACCTGCGCCCGGTCCTTGGAAGCAACTCAAATTGAGGACTACGTATGACGGATCTCTCGAGACTTTGCCTTGTTTCTTGCATCAAGTGGACAGTTATATGCGAGAACAAGGACAACTTTTCCCCACGGAAGACAGCCGGGTGCGTTACGTAGCTTCCCTTCTGACAGGTAAAGCGGCTGACTGGATGGTCCTCCAGTTTGACACCCGCTCTCGTGCTATTCGTTCCCTCAACAACTTCATGACTGCCCTGAGAAGGAGGTTTGAGGACCCCTTCCTGGGGGAAAGAGCCAAAACGGAACTCTTACAATTAAAACAAGGCTCTGCTACAGTTCGAGAATTTGCCGATGAATTTCAACGACTGGCAAGTAAAATTGTAGGTTGGCCCGAAACCACCCTGATCCATCATTTCAGGGAAGCCTTGCATCCTGACATTCTGAACTGGTCTTACATGCGAGGCGATCCCGATACCCTCGAAGACTGGATCCTATTAGCCGAGGAAGTGGAAAGCCGCCGACGCTTCATTTCTCTCGTCCGTCAAAAGCACAAGGAAAAAGGCACCCAAAAGCCTCAACCCAAGGCACCACTGCTCGTCCCACGAAATCCCCCACGTCCGCCCCAGGAACGTGAAGCCCGATTTCAGAGGGGTGCCTGTCTTACTTGCGGAGAAATGGGCCACTTTGCAGCCGTTTGCCCACGCCGCCAGGAAATATTTCGTCCCAGCACGACAACCCGCGCCCGAGGTCGTCCACCACGCAGAGGCACCGCGGCCACCCGCAGCGCAGCTCCGGGAAGACCCACACCCTCTGCACTCCATGCCGGGGACCCAGCCTCCCTGCCTACTACCAACGACCCCGCCGGGTCTCGGATTACAAGTGCCCCATTGGGGGACGATTTTCCCTCTTCGGATGAGGAAAATCCTTGGATTTCTCCAGCCCTAAACCTGGAATCTCCCCTCGACTTGTCAAAAAACGGCTCCGGTCTGTGGTGAATGGAGCGTCTCCACAGACCTCTCAGGATCTTCCTATCAAACCGAATGCTCCTACCAAAATTAAAGACGTGGACTCCACCGTCTACGTGGATGCAGTTTTACAGCAACTTAACGGTGGCCCACAAATCCCCGTCAAAGCACTAATTGACTCCGGTTGCTGTCGCACTCTCATAAGCGAAACCACTTTTGCTGCACTCAGGGCCGACTCTGAGGCTTTACCCGCCCCCGTCCAATTTGCCCAAATGGACGGAAGCCATTTTCAGGGGGGTCCAGTTGATCGCCGCACCATAGGGGTGGCAATGGGAATTGGTTCCCACTGGGAACAAATAGACTTCACTATAGCCCCTATCCGATTTGAAGTGGTCTTGGGGATAAACTGGATTAAAGGACATAGTCCCAGTATTGATTGGGAAACAAACACTATCTCCTTCGCTAGTCCCACCTGCGACCAGCATCGGCAAAACTTTGCTCTGCTATATCCGCCCGTTCCAGCATTAACCTCTACTGCCCCAGCACCACCGGCTCTACCCGCTGTATACCGGGACTTTGAAGATGTCTTCGACCTTAAGGAATGTGATGCCTTACCCCCCCACCGGGCCTCAGACTGTGCGATTGAAGTGGTAAAGGACTGCACATTAACCAAGAGTAAGATTTACCCTATGAGCGCTTCCGAGCGCACTGTCCTCCGGGACTTTTTGGACAAAAACCTCGCCAGAGGGTTCATTCGCCCTTCGAATGCCCCAAACTCGGCCCCCGCGTTTTTCGTCCGGAAAAAAGAGGGCGACCTTCGCCTATGCATTGACTTCAGAAAGCTCAATGCGGTTACCCAGACCAATGCCTATCCTATCCCATTAATATCCGATATTTTGGGACAATTACAGGAAGGCCGTGTGTTCTCTAAATTAGACTTGGTGGAAGCTTACTACCGAGTCCGTATCCGCGAAGGGGATGAGCACCTCACTGCCTTCTCTAGCTGTTTCGGAATGTATGAATTCCTTGTGATGCCGTTCGGATTAAAAGGGGCTCCGGGAGTCTTCATGCAACTCATCAATGAAATCCTACATGACCTTCTATATCGTGGGGTGGTGGTCTACTTAGATGACATTCTCATTTATTCGAAAACTATGGACGAGCATGTGGCTCTGGTCAGGGAAGTTCTGCAACGCCTGCGTAACCATCAACTTTTCGCAAAACTAGCTAAGTGCGAATTTCACCAAAGCAAACTCACGTTTTTAGGATACATCATCTCCCACCAAGGTCTTCGCATGGACCCCGCCAAAGTCCAAGCCGTCCTCGATTGGACTCCCCCCACCAACCGGAAGCAAGTACAGCAATTTCTGGGATTTGCAAACTTCTATCGAGGATTCATCCCTAACTTCGCCCAGGTGGCTCTACCCATTACGGACCTACTGAAAACTAAGGGAAAAGTAAGCTCGGCTGCCTTGCCCTCCGCGAAAATCCTATGGACTGAGCAATGCCAAGCCGCCTTTCTGGCCCTCAAACGCCTCTTCACTTCGGAGCCGGTGCTACAGCACCCAGACCCAAATCAAATGTTCATTGTGCAAGTCGATGCTTCCGATGTAGCCATGGGAGGGGCTCTCCTCCAGCAAGGACCGGATGGTCTTCTTCACCCTTGCGCTTACTTTTCAAAAAAATTTGCGCACGCTCAATTAAACTGGCCCATCTGGGAGAAAGAGGCCTCAGCAGTTCATCATGCACTGACTCTATGGCGACAATTCTTGGAAGGGTCTAAAGTCCCCTTTGAGGTTTGGACCGATCACAAAAATCTAGCTGCCCTCACGGGGTCCCATAAGCTATCGGCGAAACAACAACGGTGGGCGGAGTTCTTTGCGCAGTTCCGTTTCACCCTGAAGCACGTCCCTGGGAAACAGAACGTTCTTGCGGATGCCCTCTCCCGTTTACCACAATATCCGGTAAAACTCGAAAGACCCACCAACTCTCTGTTCACCCCTATGCAACGTGGGGCTCTACCTATGCTGGCTGTACAAACTCGATCCCAGCATCAGCACACCTTACCCAACGTACAAGCTCCGCCAGCCCAACCGGCTGCCCAGCCGCCACCGCAACGAACCGGAGTTCCCGCCCTTCCTACCCCTCCGACCGCCCAGCCGCCTGCAGTCTGCGCGCCGCCGCACGTAAGCACTAGCCCCATAACTGTTTCTAAGATCTCCATGGCCGACGGGGGGGCCCCCTCCAAAATCCCCATCTCCGAGTCCTTTTTAACTGTCCTTCGGGACCAGTGCCTTTTAGAACGTTCCGCTCATACCCTACCTCCTGGTGTTTTGGAACAAGGAGGATCCTGGTACAAGGACTCAAAATTATATGTCCCCAAGGCTCTCCGAAAGGACGTTTTACATTTAGCCCATGGAGCCAAAACAGCTGGGCACTTTGGGTTTCTGAAAACCCTTCACTTATTGCGCAGACAGTTCTGGTGGGGGGGAATGCGTTCCGACATTGACTCCTTCATCCGCAGCTGTCCCGTTTGTGCCGCTGCGAAACGATCGCAGGGCAAACCCCCGGGACTGCTACAACCTCTTGAAACGCCCAGCAAACCTTGGGAAGTGATTGCTATGGACTTCATGACTGATCTCCCTCTCAGTGGGGGTAAAACTGTGTTGTGGGTTGTTACTGATTTGTTTTCTAAGCAAATACATTTGATTCCATGCGCAGGGATCCCCTCTGCTCAGAAACTGGCACGCCTCTTCGTGACGCATATCTTTCGTTTACATTCGTTTCCGCGTAAGATAATTTGTGACCGCGGCAGTGGTTTCGTTTCTAAGTTTTGGAAAGCTTTCCTCAAGTTGGTGGGAGTGGAACAAGGGTTGTCTAGTGCATACCATCCTCAAACTGATGGTCAAACTGAACGTGTCAATGCTGTACTTGAATGTTATTTACGCTGTTATGTTAACTACCACCAGGATAACTGGGTAGAACTGTTACCTTTAGCAGAATATGCCTACAATAATGCCATGCATCAATCCACAGGCTTTAGCCCATTTTTTGCTGTGTATGGACAAGATTTCAGTCCCATCGCTCCTACAGATGATATAGAGGGGGAGGGGAACCCCGACATTGCCTCCTGGGCACACGCCCTCCGTACCACTTGGCCCTGGCTCGTTAGCAACCTCGACCGAGCCAAACGTAAATACAAAGCACAAGCTGACAAACATCGCTCCCCCGGGGGTGATCTGCAAGTGGGTACTTTGGTTTACCTTTCCACCAAAAATCTCCGTTCCACCCAACCGTGCCATAAGCTCAGTGCTAAATACATTGGCCCTTTCCCCATCACCCGGGTCATAAACCCTGTCACAGTGGAACTGGCTCTCCCCAAATCCTTGAGGCGTGTGCATCCTGTTTTCCACATTAGCCTCCTCAAACCCCATGTTGCTTCTCCACGGTGGCATCCGGACCCACCTCCTGCGCAACCCATCATGGTGGGGGGGGAGGAACACTTCGAAGTCTCCAAGATCCTTGACTCCCGTGTTCACCATGGCAACCTGCAATATTTGGTCCGTTGGAAACATTTCCCCCCTGCCTATGACGAATGGGTACGCGCACGGGATGTCTCCGCCCCCGACCTCGTCGACGCCTTTCACAGTGCTTACCCAGATCGGCCAGCCCCCTTGCGAACTGGGAGGGGGCCTTGAGGGGAGCAGAATGTCAGGCTGCTATCTCGGTTTCGTTATTGCCTCTGTCTCTGCGTTGTATTGTCTGCCCCCCAAGGTCGCATGCCTAGGCCTGGGAACCCAGCTCCTGGGAAACTGTATTCAGCCTGTACGTGTAATCTCCCGCCTTTCCTGCCTTATAATATCTCCCAGCTAGTGAGCCTCTCATAGCTGTCATTTTATTCGTTTGCACTGTATGCCTAATTGACCAGTAAAAGCCATCTGTTTGGACTCTATATGACTTTGTGGTGTTTTCTGGTTCTGTGGGCCAAGGGCTGACACGGACCTCCTGAGTGGTCTCCAGGAGGGCTGTGTGTTCTCGAAGCGTGACCTGGCAGTAGCCTACTACCGGGTCCGAATCAAAGAGGGGGATGAAGCAAAGACGGCCTTTTCTTGTTGTTATGGATTGTTTGAATTTATGGTAATGCCGTTTGGTCTTTCTGGGGCACCGTCGTGTTTCATGCAATTAATTAATGAGATCCTCCATGATCTACTGTTTAAAGGGGTAATCGTTTATTTGGACGATATTCTGATATACTCCAGGGACCCCGAGGAACAGCGGGGTTTGGTGCGGGAGGTTTTGCGTTTCTTAAAGGATAATAATTTATATGCTAAGCTGTCCAAGTGTGTGTTCAACCAAAACCAGTTGTCTTTTCTCGGATATGTTATATCCCCCCAAGGTTTGATTATGGATCCTGAAGAAGTGCAGGCGGTACGGGAGTGGGAACCCCCCAGGACTCGCAAGCAAGTACAACAGTTCTTGGGGTTCGCAAATTTTTATAGAGGTTTTATTCAGGACTTTGCCGAAATAGCCTTACCGATCACCGATCTACTCAAAACCAAGGGTAAGGGGCAGGAGGCCACCTTGACGGATTACCAATTGCTTTGGAACGACCGGTGTCAGGCGGCATTCGAAACTCTGAAGGATCGCTTTACCTCCGAGCCCGTTCTGGCTCACCCAGATTGTTCTAAGCCATTTACCCTTCAAGTAGATGCTTTGGAAAAGGCAATGGGAGGCGCGCTCCTTCAAAGGGATGAACAAGGGGTACTTAAACCCTGTGCCTATTTTTCGAAAAAATTCTCCGGCCCAGAGCTAAACTGGCCGATTAAGGATAAGGAAGCCATGGCTATTAAGCATGCCCTCACGGTCTGGCGGCAGTTCCTGGAGGGGGCAGCAGAATCCTTTGAGGTCTGGACGGACCACCAAAATCTTGAGGCTATATTGGGTCAGCGGAAGCTGTCGGCCAAACAGCTGCGCTGGGCAGACTTTTTCTCCAACTTCCACTTCACCATTAAACACATGCCCGGAAAGGACAACTGCCTGGACGACGGGCTGTCCCGGATGCCACAATACGAATGTCGAGTCGAGCGGCCGGTGGGTTCCCTTTTTACCCGGGAACACTGGGCTTGGCTATGGAGGGGAGTAGCGTGGGAGTCCTGACCAGAGCCCAATCCCGCGCAGCGGCGAGAGGGTCTGTCCCTGACTCCTCTCAGGTGAGGGCTGCCTCTGCTCCCCCATCCCCGGCGATCCCAGGGGATCCTCCGGGCACTATCGCAGGGGGGGAGAGGGAGTCCTCTCAACGAGAGCGGGGAGACAGGGCAGTAGAGTCGGTCCTGGTCCTCCCTCAGGGGTTGCCTGCATCTACCCCCCGCTCCTTAGCAATCCCGGAAGAGCTCCCAGAGGCGTTCAAGTGTAGGTGGGGGGGAGGCTCTTCAGCGAGAGCGGAGGGAGAAGTCACTCCCATCCCAGGTACTATTAGGGGAAGGCACCCACAAGGATAAACACTACGTCCCCACGGAGTTGCGGAGGGAGGTGTTGGGATGGAGCCGCAGTTCCAAAACGGGGGGACATTTTGGGTTTGTGAAAACCTTGCACCTGGTTAGAAACCAGTTCTGGTGGCCAGGGATGCGCCAGGACATCGATGTGTTCATAAAATCTTGCCCTGTGTGTGCAACGAGCAAACGCTTAATGGGGAAATCCCCTGGATTACTCAAGCCCCTAGAGTCTCCGGAGGTTCCCTGGAGGGTAATCGGGATGGATTTTGTAACTGACCTCCCATCTAGCCAGGGCAAGACGGTGCTGTGGGTGGTTACAGATTTCTTCTCGAAGCAAGTTCATCTCGTCCCCTGCGAGGGGATGCCCTCTGTGCACAAATTGGCTCGCTTACTTGTGCACCAGATTTTCAGATTGCACGGCTTTCCGCGGAAGGTCGTGAGTGACAGGGGGTCCGTGTTCGTGTCAAAATTTTGGAAAGCGTTTTTAGGACTTGTGGATGTGCAACAGGGTTTGTCTTCAGCCTATCATCTGCAGACGGATGGGCAAACCGAAAGGGTTAACGCGGTGGTAGAATGTTACATGCGTTGTTTTGTGAATTACCACCAGGACAATTGGGTCGACCTGCTGCCGTTGGCAGAATATGCCTATAATAACTCGGTACACTCTGCTATAAGTCCGTTCAAAGCGATCTACGGAATGGACTTCGGACCCTTAGGGGCTGTACCCCTTCCGCTGGGCGGCGATCCCCCCAGAAGTATCAGTATGGGCCAACACAGTGTGGAACACTTGGCCCTGGCTGGTAAAAAATTTGGAGCAGGCGAAGGAAAGGTACAAGGTGCAGGCAGACAAACACAGGGCACCCCAATGGGAATTAAAGGTTGGAGGGAAGGTGTACCTCTCCACCAAGAATCTCAGATCTTTACGTCCGTGCAAGAAACTGAGTCAGAAGTTTGTGGGGCCGTTCACAATCTTCCGAGTTATCAATGAGGTTACAGTGGAGCTGGAACTGCCAAAAACTTTACAGCGGGTACACCCGGTATTCCATGTAAGTCTGTTAAAACCTTTTGTACCGGCACCTGAATGGCACCCTGAACCCGCGGCTGCGACCCCGATCATGGTGCAGGGGGAACAACACTTTGAGATTTCCAAGGTATTAGATTCTCGGGTGCGGAGGGGCCAGCTGGAGTATCTCGTGCATTGGAAACACCTGAACTCTAGCCACGATGAATGGGTGTCAGCTATGCACGTACAAGCCCCCACCCTGGTAGTGGAATTCCATCGGCACTACCCCGCCAAACTGAGATATCCCGGGGAGGGATCTTTGGGGAGGCAGAGTGTCAGCCAGGGCATCCATTCGGGCCCCGGATAAGCATATGTTTAGTATCAAAGCCACTTCCTTTCCCGTGGGAAGTTGAGGAATCGGTGTGAAGACCAGAGGCAGCCATCTCCACTTCAAAGTAAGCCTTCCAATGGTAAAATTGCTATCTGTTCTCAAGGTGACAAATACTCTTCCTTTGATGTAACTTACCCTTTCATGTCCTACCAATGATGTAACCAAATGTATTGTATGTTCCCTATAAAGATGCCCTGTATTCCCCATACCTGCATTCTGACCTTAAGTTCGTTAGACCTACTGACCCGTTAGCTTTTCTTAATAAATCTTTAAACTCTCTGCAACGTCTGGAGTAAAGTTTATTGCTGAGGTACTGGGGTACTGAAGTCTGACATCTGAAGTCTGACATCTGACAATACTGGCCTTTCTTTCTTCAGCAAGAAAGAGCAGGTCTGGTTAAGGGTAAATGGGTAGGCTCCTAGGCTTGAGGTAAGAGGACTAATATGTGGAATTGTGGACCTGCTGTTCTGAATCCATCCATTCTAGTAAATGTAATGTTTATCTAGGGGAGGGAAGTGATGCTGAAAGACCCAAGATGCTAAGCGAGAAGCTACATAAGAGTACTCTTGCTTAAGAATGAACCTGCCTTTTCAGGGGTTGAAAAGTACACCAATTATCTCAAAGATGAGCTTCAACATTCCAAGTTGGCAGCTTGCAAAATGCAGTAGGTGGTCTAACTGTTAAGAGTGTCTTCCTGGGTTAATGTATTACGCAGGACTGGGGCTCAGCCTTGAAACCATCAGCCCTCTTTTCAAGTTGGACTATGACTGGATTTCCCTAGTAGACATTAATTTATGAAGTGGTGCACACACAGCCAGCTTTTATGGAGAAACTGTTTAGCGCCCTCCCCCCAGGCAGCTTGGCTTTTCAGGGGCTTTCAGGTGCAAACACTTGTGCTCTGCTTGTGAAAACCCTTTCAAAAATACCTCAGCACTCTCTGACCTGAATTCTAGCCATATTTATTTAGAAATCACACAAAATGCAATGGAACATTTTTGTATTTTTCAACAGCTTGACTTCAACCATGTTTACTTGAAAGGAATTCCTTTGGTTTTTAAAGGGGTTTCCTTCCATGTGTGATTGATTGTAATCACGATGCCCTCCATATCTATACAACTGTGCTGAGTCAGTGCTTCTGACATGCACAGTTCACATCCTGATTGTACAGTTCCTCATGCTGATTATTGCTAGTTGCAGCAGTGAGGGGAATCGGTGTGGCTGATACAGCAATTGTAGCACAAGAGCAGTGACTGTAATGTCAACCTACTGTGCTAGCTAGTCTCTTTTTTCTTACTGTATTTTCTGTTAGTGATAGAAACAGCCATAAAAAAAAACCCTTGGGGACAGTTACACAACTTTCAGAATTGAGTGGTGAGTTGTTGAATTGTTGGGCTTCAGGGGAGAGGGAAATCCCTTCACATACAAAATGAGTGTGTTGGAGATGCAGTTGTTCACCCTGATATGCATGCTAGTTTTCTATATGCAGGGAGGCATTCAAACATGCAATGTCTTCCATGCAGCTTGAAGAGGAACAATCCAAAAAAGGCTTTACCACTTCTTCCTGAATGTTCAAACAGGCCCTCATTCGGCCTTAAATGCTGATCGAAATACAAAGAGGGCTACAGCCTTAGCACACGAAGGCAACTGCATTGTCCTTAGAGAGCTAGGGGGAAAGGGTTCTTTACTTCACTGCTTAGTCTAGGCTGTAAAATGGGGGTGGATGGCAACAACCTCATCTCTGCAGTCTGCTGATAAAGCAGGAGGCTGGTCTGAGAGCTTTTCTCTCAGGGGATGGTAAAACAGAAGCAATTTCTCTTGTACAAGGAAAGACAGAGTTTTCAACGGAAGAAGGATAGCCAGCTGCATTTCTGGTGCTTGGTGCTGCTATGGGACTGCAATAATATTCTAGTATCTCCATGACAACCATCCCTGGGGTGGGGGGAGATCTAATAGTAATATTATTACGTAAAATGTTCTGTGTGCAAAAAAGCTTAATGCTCATGCTCTGGGTATCCTCACAGTATCGTGGTCAGGTAGACAAGCCACAAGCCTTATTCCCTTGATGGCAGTCACTACAGGACAGAGGCCTGAACCCAACCGGGTCTTCTAACTTCAAGAGAATTAATCAATGTCAAAAAAACACAAGTGGGAAAAGCTTGTCTGGTCACCTGTGGTAAGAATCTACTCCATACAACCAGGCAAGGAAACATGTCAAAAGATGGTTCTCATAAGATGAAGGGGACTACCTGTTCAGGCATGCTAGAAAAATCACACGGATTACAACTTTGGTTGGCTTATTTAGCTCTTAGCAACTGCGCATGTCCTTTTGCTTGTAGACATTGGAAAAGTAAGTGCTGCTTGACAGGTAGTCTCCTGTGCAAGCACCGGGTCATTGCAAGCACCGGGTCATGATGTGCAAGCACTGGGTCATGATGCGACATGACCCATGGGGTGATGTCACATCATGACATTTATTAGGCAGACTTTGGTTATTGGGTGGGATGTCATTGCCTTCCCCAGTCACTTACACTTTACCTCAGCAAGCTGAGTACTCATTTTACCAACCTCAGAAGGATGGAAGACTGAGTCAACCTTAAGCCAGTAACCTGAAACTGACTTCTGTCAAGATTGAACTCAGGTAGTAAGCAGAGCTTGGACTGCAGTATTGCAATTTACCACTCTGGAGGAGGATTAGATCCTGAAGGTTTAAGCAAACTGATTGTGGCTACTTAATACTTGCCTCAGTTTTTCACTCGGTAATGTATAACACTAGATACAGCAGTGGGTTATCTAGAATGTTGGCTGCCGAGCTCTTCTTGTACAGATACTTAATGAAAGGCAGTTACTACTAAAAATAATCAGCCAGCTGTTGACAATGCTCTTGTTTGCTGAAAGGCCAATGGGGAGGAAGTGGAAGTTGCTTGCAAGCATCCTTGGGCACCAGAGCACAGGGTTGGATGGCCCTTTTTTTAAAGCTCTTGTGAATTGGAAGTCTCCAGAGCCTGGCTCTAATACTTTGGGGAACACTGGCTGCCTTCGTAGCCAAGCAAAGAGAAAGGAAAGAAACGCACAGGAAGCAGTTCAATTCCTTAACAGGACAACCAACAACAATTTGCAGTAACACTGACCAGTTTAGAAGTCTCTTCCCCCCACCCCCCAATGGATTCTGCCTTTTCTTAAGTGTCAGGCAACTCTGGCTCTAACATATGCAGAAGGAGGTTAGAAAGCGGCAGCTACTGAAGTCGAGACATGAGTTGCCCCTTCTCATGTTCTGTGCTGCAGTGGCTTACATTAAAGCACATCTAACTGGTTTACACCCACAGGTGACACCATTTCCTGACAGCAGCAGACATACACACGCACACAGCTCTTCTTTGATGCCGCACTCTGACTGGGGTGGGAGGGACAAAGGAAAAACAAACCACTGCTACACTGCATGAAGGAGCCAGTCAGAGCGTTGCAAGGGCAGGAAGCACATTTAGAGGGAGCTCCATAATAGGAATTACAGAGAGCTTCCTTTCCTGACCCATGTTTCTGCTCTGTATGGTTTCATCTTGGATCTCTTGGCAGAGGGGAGGATAACCGGTTCTGATGAGGAGCAGCCTCGAGTTCTGTTTAAGTTCTCCCCCTCTCACAGTGTCTGTACAGACAGAGCCACTCAGTCCCAGTCTTTAATACACAGAGACAATGTAGTGTGTGGACTTGAGCATCAAACCGGCACGCAAAAAACTCCACTTCAAATCCTTGCCTGACTACAAAACTCACCGAGCAGCTGAAATCGAGTTTTTCTGTCTGTTGGCCTAACCTATCTTAAGGAGAGGGATATGCAAGCATAAAATGCTGTCTTTGAATTCCTTAAGAGTAACAAATGTAAAATAAATAAAGGAAGATCCCTTAGACATACCGTGCAGCCCTTTTGCTAATGTTCCACCTGCTTAGAAGCTTTGTCTTTTTAGTAGTCCAAACCTTGAATGGTCGCCTAAGGATGGCCCTGGAACATGCATTTGCACAAGGTTACCCAGGGAGTCTGCAGCCCTCTTCCTGGCTTCAGCACTTTTGGTAAATTCCCCTAAATTCTGAGATACAGGTGAAAAACAGGAACTGCCCATGAAGAAATGTTGATGAAAGGCAGAGTGTGCTGGGGCCATGTGGCATGGCGGTCCCATAAGCCTCTCTATTTGGTGGTGTGCCTGAGAGTAAGCAGTACCGTCTTCAAGAACAACTACATTGTATCCTCAAGAGCAAGGCTTTGTTTGTGCCAAGATCACAAAAATAGTATGGATCAAAGTCAGGAACAAAAATGGTGCATACACGTATTTCTTCCCATAAACTATGCAAAATCCAAAATATATGGATACTTGCTTATTTCACACATTTGTGCATACAGTTCTGCTCATCACCTCTCTCCTCTAACCCGTTTTCTTTGCTCATGAGATACAGGATGGACATTGATTAATAGTCTGCTAGGTCAGTGTGTTCACATTAAAAGGACTCTGTCCATCAGAGTCCCCTCAAGCCAATTCTGGCCATTTTCTCTTTTTCTTCTGGCTTCCAGAATGAAGCATCCAGGGTCAAACTCAGAGGGGGTCCCAAAGGAAAATGGGCAGAAGCAGCACGTCAAATTTCCCCCTATCAAATAGAAAGAACTCGTGGGGGTGGTGGATCCCATCTCCCCTTCCTATCACCATCTGGCCTGACTCACCTTGGAGCCTGGCCATAGCAGCAGCAATAGCTGTAAACTGCTGTAAGCCCAGAGCGGCTCCAGGTGTCTGCTGCTGCTGACAACCCTGGAGCAGCTCCTAGACTCCACCGCTGCAGCCCCTGCTGGGCCCCTCTCCAACTTCTTAACAATATTTAATTTGGGGGGGATTTAACCCCCCATGTTATTTTTTAAACTTTTCAGATTTTTCTGCAGACGTAGAAGGTTCCCCAAGTCTGCAAACAGTCTGTTTTGGATAAGTGTGGGCCCGATTTGTACATTTAGGTACTTGCAGATAGGGGTTACACTTGGGAAATAGATATATAGATTTTCCTGCAGGAACTGCTTCAGATAGATATTCTGGACCCAAACAAAGCCATATTCCCATGGACATCCCTGTGGTATCCTCGCCATTCTTGCTGACATATCTGCTGGGACAAGATCTCACTGCAGACCTCATGTTTCCCAGTCCAGTGCTTCTCAATCTTTCATATCTTAACACCTCACCAATCACTCTTGGGTCCTGCCATGCTACAAACAAAAAGCCCATTTTTTCCAAGAAGGACATCTATATGTTTAAAGGCATCCTGTTGTTAGGTTTATCATTTATGGTAACCTTTAAGGACATAAATTGCAGAAGCACAACAGATAATCCCTGGCAGGTAAGGTTGGCAGGACACGGCACATCAAAGACACTTGCTGGTGGCAGTGGGGAATGTAGGATCATGAGAACGCTGAGTGTCTATGGTTACGACTAGCATGGCAAAAGGCCATAGATGTATAATCTGTGGCAGGTAGAGTCAGCAGGAGACAGCAAGTCATACTTTCATATGGACAGAGGAATAGGGGAGAATGAATTCTGAGTAACTGTTATAAGAATTCCGAGTCCCACCAGTTGAGAACCACTGCTAGTTGACTTCTAGGGTACAGCCTGGCTTTCCTCCACTGACCATATCACTCCCGGAAAGAGAAGCTGTCACTGTTCAAGAGCCCTCTTTCACAGGCAAATCTCAAAGGCCTGCTTTGGAATCTGGGCAACATCAAGCCAGTACTTGACACACCAGCGAAAGCATAAACTCTGCCAGGATTAGGCATAGCAAGAGATTGGGGGGGGGGGGCAAGCAAGTCAGAAACACAATGAAGAAGGACAAATATGATTATACTACAGTCCTAAAACAGTGAGTCAGGTGACGGTGGCTGCCCTGGAGATAGAGAGCAAGTGAAGCAAATCGGTTACGCGGCTGCCCTCATTCTGCTACCCCCATCTCTCCAAAAGCTATGGAACTTTGGGCAAAGTCCTCATGTGGGTACTTCCATACTGAAACAGCATTCATGTGAAGAGCACAAAGGCTACTGGAACGTTTAGCTTTTGTCATGGCAACAGATCTACTTCGGCCGCTGAAATGGCAGCGTTCAGGGCTTGCACCACGGGTCCTTTTGATCTTCCTCAGCAACTACACAGCCTTCCTTCCACGGGGTGGAGTAATGGGAGGTTCTCTCTGACCAGACTTCTTCAATTGGTAGGGCCCCAAGCTGGAAAGGGGGGGGGTAAGTACGATAGGCCACATGGAAAGGGAGAAGAGGCCTGCTTTTGCCCACCTGTTGACAGTGCATGATACCTGTTAGGTCCAACCCTGTTGCCCTTGGTAACCCTTGCTGGGAAGTAGAGTTAACTAAAGTGTGGCCATCTGTCCCAACTCGATGAGCAGGGAAGAGATCTGAAACCTGCCTTTCTTGATGAGCAGGGAAGAGATCTGAAACCTGCCTTTCTCTTGAGCCTTTCCTTGACCGTGGCCCTGGCCCGTATGCATTTTCCCCTCATTTGCCTTGAGAAAAGCTGTGCTTCAATGGTTACACGTTGCATTTACACAGACTTGCGTTGCTGTGAGGGCAGCCCCCGTTCTCCACTGAGTTCACAGAGGCCACAAGGCGAACGAGGGCCTTAGTGCTATTTGCAGCTGAAATGCCAGTCTGCACCACCACTGGATGGTTATACTGATCGACGTCTCCCCCTCCCCTCCTAGCTCGGTGCCTGAAGTGAGATGCAAGATTGTTCTGTGTGCTAGTGAACGGCCCACCCCCTGCACAGGGGATACTGAAAACAGGAGACTGCGCCGAGAGAGCGGTTAAGGGCATCACGAGGATGACTTCAGGCACTGCCCGAGCTGGGATCTGTCCTTTGGCTCTTCGTAACTCACCGCAGCACTGATGCAGGACAGCTCCGAAAAGGAAAACGTGCTCTTGGCACACAGAGCCTCATGCCTTTGCTTCACTTTTCGCTGGGGTATAACCATGCACGTGGGGACAGAGGAAGGGGGAGATTGTGACGTCGGGGTAATATTGGGGAGGGGCTGCTCCTCCAGGACTAGAAGCGCCAGGGCTGCTGCCCTAAGGAGTGAGGGAAATCAATAACACCCGGCCGAGGGAAGAGTCCGGAAGCCGAGCCGGGGCACCCTGGCAAGCCCTTCCCCTGCCCGCTGCGACGCCCCGCCACAGGTGTCGCTGGAGCCCCCTCCCCGCCCGCCCCCCCCCCCCGCACCTCAGGTGGGTCAGGAGGCCTTCTTGCAGGAGGCGAGAGGCGGGGTGGGGGTGGGGGCTGCGCGCGCCCCCGCGCCCCGGTCGCGCGCCCGGCCTGCAGGCCGCCTCTCCCGCGGGGCCCCGCGCCTGCCCCCCCCCCGCCTCACCGCCTCACCGCCTCACCTCGGCTCGGGCAGCGCGATCTTCTTGCTCGCCCTGGCCGCCGGGGTGGACTTGCTCTTCTCCATCGCCATCAGGTAGCTCACGTCGGCGAGCACCGCCTCCAGGTCGGCCATCTTGCCGGGGAACGGTTTCTTCTGCTTTCCCTCCTCGCAGTCGAGTCTGACAGGATTCCCGCGGCGGCGGCGGCGGCTCCTCTTCCCCGTCGCGGGGTGCGCGCGCGCGTCTGTGTGGGCGCGCGCGCGCGCGTGTGTGTTGACGGGGGGGTGAGGGAGAGGGGATCTGGCCCCCCCCACCCCGCTCACAAACAGACCCACATGATGCCTGGGCACAGAAACCGCCGCCGCCGCCCCCCCCACCCCCCGCGATCGGCTTCCCTTCCTCCGGGGCTCTGTGTGCGCGTGCGCAAGGAGGGAGGGGGGGAGGTTGCCGCCGCCGCCGCGCTCGCTGCCTGTCAACGCCGATCCGAGTCGGTGGGGGCGGGAGTTTAAGCTCGGTCGCTGCCTGACCTGTCAGTGCTTTCGCTTTGTGTGTGGGGGTGGCGGACCCGCCGCTCGCCCTCTTCCCGCCTCCCCCTGCCCCTTTGTGCGGCGTTTTCCCCCTCCCTTGCAGGCGCCAGGAGCCCCGCGCCCGGCACGCTTGACGCCCCTCGCTGCCTCCGACTCGGGCTCCAAGCGACCAGAGGCGCGAGCGCGCGCGGCGGCTGTTGCTGCTGCTGCGCGCTCCAGTTCGCCGCCTGGTGCTGCCCCCTGGAGGCCGCGGGCGGACCCGCGCTTCTCCCGGCCTAGGCCGGGGTTGAGGCCGTTGAGAGGCCTGAGGCGATGCGCTGCCGCGGGCGCTCAAATCGAGGCCCGCTCCGAGGCCTGACCGGCCTCTTGGGGCTCGCGGCTGCTTCAGGTTCAGTGCAGCAGAGAGTCGGTCGAAGGGGTACTTACCCGCTTGTCCTAGATATTAAATGAAAGTTATGCAGTCTCTTCATCACGTGTGACAGAGGAAAATATTTATTTTTTTTATTTTAAATTTTTTTTATTTCTTTTTTATAATAAATCATACAAAGAATACAAAAAAGAAAAGAGAAAAAAAAAGTATATAAAAGAAAAAATACATATACATATACAGAGCATGAATTATCTGCGGATACATATATAAAAATACCATTGCGCCCTGAATCCAAATCCCACCCCCCACTTACAGAACAATTGAAGCGTTCTATAATATAAATAAATAAAGTGCCCTTCACCATTGGACTTCTGAGGGAACGTTGTGGCAATATTTTAAAAAATTCACTTATTATACATTACTTAAAATCACATTGTACTGTAATTCGTTAACTAGACTTTTAAGATCCGTTTTTGCCGATTTATCCCAATATGCAGCGGCCTTTGACCATGTAGATTTAAATTCCTCCGTATCTTTACCATGTAAAGATACTGCAATTTTGGCCATCCGCATATACATCCATAATTTTTCTCTCAGGAAAATATTTATTGAATATGCCTCCCCTGGTGGTGGTTGGAGATCTGGAATTACAACTGACCTCCAGGTTACAGAAATCAGTTCCTCTGGAAAGGACATTATACCCTGCTGAGGTTTCTCCCCAAACCATGGCCTGCCCGGGCTCTGCTCCCTAAATCTCCAGGAATCTCCCAACCCAGAGTTGGCAACCATAAAAAAATAAGGCAAATGGAAAGGGCTACTTCCAGGAGGATAGTGGGGATTGGGGAAACGAGTCGCCAGTGCAATCTGCTAAGGAACGCTTCAAATAAAGGACACGTTCCCTTATAATCCAAAAAAGCATGATGTAATATTTACATGCTCTAAAGGTCTGCTGTCTGGTATTTAACTCTTCAAATAATATTATAGAATTAAAATTCAGCTGCAGACTTCTGAGATCTTGTTCTCAAGGCAGAAAGAAGGTATTTTGATTGAGTCATTTGGAAGGTAAGTGCCACAATATTCGGCATGTTTCTGCCCACACAATAAGTCTGGTTAGCATTTTATGTTTCTGCCAAGTACTGGATGCAGTCAGGTTCAGCTTCATGACTGAGAAAGTATTGGACAGCTCCTTTATCCCACCTTCGTAAAGGTTTCCTTGCATGAATTAAGCGTAGTTGTTTTACTGTTCTACATCCACTCCGACGTATGTGGAGGTAATTTCTAATTTTTAAACTAGCAATGTGTGGTTAGTACTAATACAGTCTTATACCCTGGTGTTATTTAATACAAGGGAATTTCCAGTCTGAAGTTCCACTTTCCGATACAAAAAAGTAATGTTATACAAAAAAGTAATGTTATACGTTCCCAAGTAGCTCAGAACCAAAATGTGTGTGATTTACAGAGGCCTCACCCGCAGCTTCTGAATCTCCAGGGGGGGGGGGGGAATGGAAATATTCTTAAAGGTTTATACAGAAAAAGGACCGTTTGCATATGTAAGATTGTAAATATAAATTGTATTGCCACTGTAAAGTAGCCGGCTCAAGGTTGACTCAGCCTTCCAACCTTTCGAGGTAGGTAAAATGAGTACCCAGCTTGCTGGGGATAAAGGGAAGATGACTGGGGAAGGCACTGGCAAACCACCCCGTAAACAAAGTCTGCCTAGTAAACATCGGGATGTGACGTCACCCCATGGGTCAGGAATGACCCGGTGCTTGCACAGGGAACCTTTACCTTTTTAAAAAAGTAAATGAAGGCTAAAATCTTCAAGGAAAGGTGCAAGAAATTAGTTCCAGAGGGTTTTTGCTATGTTGATCTATTGCAGAAAAAAAAAATCAGGTGTTTAGTTTTAATTTTCACAGACTTCTGTGCATGAGCCCACTATGTCAGATGCAAGTCTACTAATGCACATTTAAATAAGTGTTTTTATTTTCCAGAGAGATGCATACTTCTCACTTCCGTAGATATTTGTTTGTACCCAGAAGCAGAGTTAGTCAAGCAGACAAACAAAAAGATAGGAAGAGGCTGTAGTTTCTGTAAAATAACTTTGCAACCTACAGAAATTATAGCCAATAGCAAATACTTCAATAACTTTTTCCTCGTATGAACATAGTGGTAACTGGTGGTCAACAGTTTGCATAGTAAAATTTGATTTACACCTTTTTACAGGTACCTGCCTAGAATGTGGTGACCCTGTGCAGTACATGTGTAGACTTCATTACAGATGCGTCATTTGATTGTTGCTAACATGATGTCTGGAAGCTGAATGTATGAATGCACTCTATTTACAATTGCAGTTCAGTTGCTGGAGGGGACATGAATGGTCCAGTAGCGAAAGATCTGTGCTGTCCTATTCGCTCATGGGGGTACCAACATTTCCTGTTCCTATGATCACAACCATCTCTGGCTGACAAGCATTAACATATCCATCACTGTACTTTGGTCAATGGGAAACCCAGCACTAATAGAATTAGCATAGCTTGATTTTTCTCCAGGAAAGTCTTTAAATAAATATTTGAAAAAAGGTCAGTAAACTGGTTTAGCATAGTTTGTCATATGTACCCTTTAGTCAAGGACTCAAAGTCCTTAGAGGCAAGTCCCATTTAAAGGAAGCGGTCCTAGGTTAAACATTAAGGATAGCTTTAGTAATACTAAGAGTGGTTCTCCATAGATATAAGATACCAAAGAGGGTGATTAACATGTTTCTCTGGATGTGTCAATCTAAAGACTGGACCTCTTTTAGGAATATTAATGCTGTTGCTTCAAGGCAGGAAAAGGAAACCCATGACTACAAAATCAGGGTCCTGTACTAACACCAGGCCCTTATCAGCTCTCTGGAACTGTGCTGACTATATATTCCTACAGATTACTTTACTTACCTGGATATATGAGGTGAAATGATAGCAGAACCCCAGCTTTTCTTGTATAAATTGCTTCAAGGCTGAGCCGAGTGCTAGAAGTACACTGACCAGGTGCGGTCTTAGCCAATAGGTAACCAAGGCAGCTGCTCCAGACCCTATGTTGAGGGGCCCTCAATAGCCACAGCCCACCTGATGAACAGCAGGTCCCTGCAGATGCTGCCACTTGCACCTACCCCATTTGGGGCTTGGGTAGCTGACTTCCAGTGGTGGTAGCAGCTTCCACAGGTGTCACTCAGGTATCACTTGCTTGGCCCCAGCTGGTGTGTGTGTGTGTGTCAGTGATTCTGGAGCCCTATCCTGGGCTTTTCCCCAGGACTCCAGAACCCCTAAGGCCATAGCTGGGCCTGGCTACTTGGCACCCCATCATAATTCTTGCTAGACAGTGCCTTCATAATGGTTAACCAGGATGGCCTTGAACACCAATCTTGCCCAATGGTCATAGGGATCAGAAGGAAGAAAATAGCCTCCCATTCTAGTGTCTGAGGCAAAATATTACAAACAGTGCATTATGTAGCTCATACTTCAGGTTAAACACATGAACATGCCTTATACTGAGTCAAGTCATTGGTCTATCAAGGTCTACTCTGACTGGCAGCAGCTCTCCAGGGTCATGTTACCGTCCACCTTTTTAGCTGGAGATGTCAGGGACCAAATCTGGCACCTTCTTCATACAAAGCAGATGCTCTGTCACTGAACCACGGCCCCAGTAGCCCCTTGTGCAAAGGACTGTGTCTTTTAAAGTCAGGTAAGATCTCCATTCTCAATAAACATAACAGAAGCTCCCTATTTTAGAGACCTACACATCTATGGGACATCTATGTTTTTGCAGTTTAGAGCTATTAGCAGTATTTTCAGCAAGTAGCTGAAAATACTTTTACAAATCACTTCTGTCCCATTACGCATTTTTCTCTGACAAACCTGAATCACCTCCTCCCATCTTAATTTCACATATGTGTGCTCATGGTCCCCCACTTGGACTTTGCAAAAAGCTGAAATTGCATTTTTAAGCTATTGCTATTTGACTTTGCATCAAATAATCATTCCCACATCAAATAATCATATCCTAAGAGGATGACACACACCATAGGAGTTCATGATTTTGATAGCAACTTTACTCTGCACAAATATTTAGAATAGTAGCCTGTTGTTAGTCACAATAATTTTTTACCTGGCTATTATAATCTCCACATTGCTGGATTTGGGGGGAAAAGGGCTTTCTTCTTTCTGAAGTCTAAAATGTTTTTCCTCACAAAGTTCTGCTCCTAAGATCATGTTGGCCTTTTCACTTGTGAGTGGTATCTTGTTCCTGATGATCTGGTACTTTCCCCTTTTCCCCTGCTTCTCCCTTTGCTCTCTTTCTTGTTTACTGATTGGCTGATTTTCTCTGATGTCGCAGTTGGGCTCTGGCTATCAGCAGTTTAGCTACTGGAGTCCCTCAGAAGAGCTGGTTAATCTCCGTGGGTGAGCACTGGAGACCTTAGAATCTGAATTCTAATGTCCATGAGTATTCCATATAATGTTTTTGAATTATACTTTGAAGGCACAGAGTTGCTGAAAAAGGCTTTTGTGAAAACGGAACATACAAGATTATCTGTTTATGTAGCACAATGTGACAAATTTTTAGATTCAAACCCACAGGGTTTTCTGTGCTCCAGCTATGAAAGCGTCATGGGCAAAACCACATGGTTTCCGTTTCTGATTAAAAGGAAAACAGCAATTCTCACTTAAGGAATGGCCATTTCTTATACATTTGGTAACAGCTAAGAACCATTTGTGAATACGTCTTTCTTCCCAATAACAGATCAGAACTGACAAGAGAACGATAAGGCAAACAGTTTAAAATCAGTTCAAAATGCTTTGGAAGCTGCAGTTAATAATTCTGGAAATAGGCCATTCAAACTAACTCAAGCTTTCTGAACTATTTCCTAGCACAACATAATGCACGAGGATTTCACTTTTGACAACAACTTTTCCATTGTAAAGATAGCAGCAAGGAGTTGAAGACTCCTTATTGACTAAGCAAGGGATTGCAGCATATGTTTTGGTAAGCCAGAATTCCTAAACCTCCATTGTGAGGTGATGCTGGCTTTTAGAAGCTCAAGCAGTAATAACTTGGTCAGCCTTCAAGGCTGTACATGACACTCTGCTGTGTTTGCTGGGCCTATTCTTTCCTTTTGAAAACGTGTCTGCATTTTCTTTTATTTCTGGCAATCCATAAAGGTAGATTGAACGTTTTGAAATCCTTTCACATTCTTCAGAAGCTTCCAACTATCCAGCTTTTCTGTGATCCCTACTGATGTATTCTCATCAACACCCCCATTTGGAAAAGTTACATTAGAATTAGAAATCCAGTTTAAACTTTCCAGAGAGGATTTTGAGAAGCTTCTACCATCCAGCGATTGAAATTATTGTCTCTTCTTCTACATCTGTTTCTCAACAACTATGTCTATATAAACAAGTGCAGAGTGTCATGAAAAATATTAAACTGGAACAGTGAAATCTGAAAATATATCTTGCTTGTTTTCAGTGGAATTTCATTTGAATGTGACAGACCACTTGTATGAATGAGTGCAGGAGCACTGTATATGTACTGGAAGGAGCCAGAAAGTCACTGAAGTCCATTGTACCACTTCAGAATACAGGTGCCTTCAAATAGTATAGCTTTGCAAATATTATTGGAAAGTAAAAACAAAGCAACATCCAACACATCTCTTTTTCAGTTGTGCATTGCAGAAAAAGATCACTGGGAGTGGACCAGGTGCCTTTCTTCACCTGAAGGAACTAACTTGGAAGCTACTGACAAGAAGTTAACCCATCACGTGACTGTGGAAGGCAGAAATCAGCATTTCTGACCCACTCAATATGAACCCTGGCTTCTTAGTATAATGAATCGGAAAGAATAATATTGCATGAGTGACAGAAATAGAAGGACCCTGGAAAGAGATGAGACACTACACTATCAACCTGTGGTAACTCAGTGAAAGAACTGCTTCTATATAGGAATGCTCCATTCTAGCCTTCTAGTAATATGTTAACTTCTACACAGGCTTATAGCTGAAATTAAAGTGTTAATTAAAACACAGAGTGTCTGTACATGCTTGAAATACTTACAAACCCTTGACACACTGAAGAAACAAGTCTAAACCAAGTGTGACAATTTGTGCTTTTAAAAATGGACTGGGCTTAAAAGCAGTCCCTTGCTAGAGCAACTGCTCAGGCAAGAGCCTCTTGGGTTCAGGAGTGACTCTAGAGACCTTAACATTTACTCTTAATTTAATTGAGCCAGTGGGAGCAGAGGAAGCTCACCTGGGACCTGGAGCAAACTCCTGAAACATCCACCCTGCCTCTTTCAGAAGAGGGCTTCTTCTCATTGCTCTCCAGTCTGTGTTGTTACCCTGAGATGGCAGTCTCCACTGAAGTTGTGGGAATTAGCTGGGGAACAAAGAGCGAGAGCGGGTAAACTTGGATCGATACCTTATGTATACCAGGGTTGGCCAGGTGAGAACTCTTAAATGATCAGGTGGTCATTTGAAATGGGTTTTATAAATAATAAAGGCAAATAAAGGAATTTTCAGCAAACAATAATTCACACTCAAATCACACAAGAGCTAGCTAGAGAAAAGGGGTAGGAGGTTGGACAAAGTTTAGGGATGGGTGAAAGTTACTGGTATTGAAGGGATACCCAAGGAAAGCAGCGCTGAGGAGGAAAACGATCAGTGTTTCCAGGAGCAAAGGAAGAGCCACATGCAAGTGGGGGTGGGCGTATGTATCCAGGACACACACTATGAATGGCCAAAATGGGTCCTGAGGCGATAACGAAGGAAGTAAGCTGGCAGGAAAGCCAGAGGACAAAGAATTGATTGCTTTTCTGGGGTTCCAACAAAAGGGTAGGAGAGGCCTGATGAGTCATCAGGACCCAAGAGAATGTCTGGGCTATTCCCTTGAATACTGATAGATGGGTGCAGATAGGATGAGTAATGGTCTGCTTGCATCTCAAAACTCTCTGAGGGGCATCCATTCTGGGGGGAGCAATGCCCTGCTCTGCGGCATTATTTGGCCCGGTGCCTCCATGGCACCCTCTAGTGGGAGAAGAGGGTCTGACTGCACACAGTGGCTGAAACAGTGCAAGTATTGGCTGAGCGCCGGGACAGAACGTACTTGGAAGCTTTCTCGTATTGCAAGATCTTGACTTCTTACGTCTTGCTCTGGCTTTTATTAATTCATTTGTGACAAGCATATGTATTCTTCAGTTTGAACACAGTACTTTGAGTGAAAATCTTATGTGGACCTTCTCTAAGGAATAAGTGGATGCTTTCCCTATGTTAATCACATGCTTATAGTCTAAGTGTCTGCATCAGACAGGCAAACAATCTCCCAGTCCAAATTCTCACCATGGTATAAAGTTTAAAATGGCCTAAATCGTTCTCCAGATTCAGAGAAGCTGCTCTTTCTCCTATCAGATGCTGATGTTACCTACAAAATGTCACTCTTTGCTTTAGCAGCTAAGAAAATCCGAGCTAAAGCTGTTTCTAATCAGGGAACGTAACATATTTAAATACTAGTTTCTTGTGGGTCAGACTGTTTGAAAGTTATTTTAATATTATTTTATTATATTTTATATTATTTTAATGTTTTGTATAGTGCATTGTGATGGCCTTCGGCCGCAGACAATAAACTTTATCACTTATCAGTCTGTGTAGAGAAAGTGAGATAACCATTTACTAAAATTATAACCAGTTCAGGTTTTCAAGCTTTGCTCCAATAAGGAAAAATCAAACTATAGGCTAGAAAAGTGCTAGGCCACAGCCTATGTTTCTTTTATATTACAATACCGATTTAAGACTAAATGAACATTTTCATAGGTTGTTGGAAGCCAGCTGCAATATACAGAGAGAAATCCAGTCCTATTCCCCAAAGCTCAAATTCAAACACAAGAACTTTCCATTTACTACAAGCTAAAATCCACACTAACCAAATTCTGCAAACTGATCATGTGTCAGGCCTGCTCTCTGCTGAGACAGCAAGACTGTGTATGTTTTGGTTCTACCAGGTGCGTCCCAAGGCCAGGCTTGTTAACTATCAAACTCCTTTCGCTAACTTTGTGGGAACTGCTCTCATAGGGAGGGTGGTTGCCATGGCTGCCACCACTATCTGATATGACCAATGCTCTTCCATATAGGCCTGTAGTTCTCATTCGTGCCAATTTACCTGTTAGCATAAATCAACTCTCTTTTGGACTACTCGTCTGTGGATGTTGTTTATGGGATTACCATGGGGATAAGTGCTCACATTTTGGCACGAATGCCTCTCTACCTTTTACCTGCCTGGCTGAAGCCCTGGAGGGATCGCCAGGATCTCGGATGGGAGCAGGGAACGTGCTCTCCGAGTGAGTTGCCTGTGGCTGAAGCCCCGGAGGGTTCGCCTGGGTCCTGGGTGGGAGTAAGGACAGTGCTCCCTCGGGTAGAGGGTTCCTGGCTGCAGCCCTGGAGGGTCCTGGACCTTGGTACCTTCCGTTGGGACCTTCGGATGAATTCCCCGACGACCCTACTCTGCTGAATGACATTCTTGCTGAGGCGCTGCGGACGGATGCGGAGATCAGTCGCCTAGTTGGACTTATTCGAGTTCAGTGGCGTCGCCTTGCTGAAACGACCCCCTGGACGACCCACGATGCAGATCAAAGTGCCCAGCACGACCTCCGGACACTGGATAGTTTGTTGGAGGAAGTTCGGCTGGCGCAGGAGGATTTAGCGACATTGACCCGTTTGTTAGCGGGATTTTTACATGAGACACAACAGGAGTCGGCGGCGGCCCAGATCTGCCCTGTGTGCGGCTCTCCCATGGCGGGAATGCGGGAGGAGGGGGTCCCGATATCAACCGTTCCCGATCCCAATGTGTGCCTGAAGGAGGCACAGGATGTGGCAGCCCGGACGGCTTTACAGTTTGTGGGACTGACCTCGGCCACGGCAACGGTGGCCAAGATCGCAAAACGATTAACCCCGGAGTTTGGACCAGACACAGCTGCTTTAGCAGTCTGGGTTCAACCATTGTTGGACCAAAAGTCCTCTGAGCTCCTTCTGCTTCTGGAGCAAGAGGCCCTCCCGATCGTCACAACGGCGATCGCCGTTAAGCTCGAGGCCGACCAAGCGCTCGCCGATTGGAAGCGAGCTGAGCAACAGTTGCGGGCCGCAGATGCGGCTGCAGCTCAGACGCTGGCCGATCTGAACAAGGCTGAGGAGCTACATTTGGCTCAAGCGGCCAACGCTCGAAGTAGCACGACAACGGCAACGGACGTGCGTCCCAAAGAAAGCACAGGGTTCGGATTGTTCCCGTTTTTCCCGACCGATGGCCCGCCTCGAGACGTGCAAGGCGCACATCGGCTCGCTGGTCGCTGGGTCAAACCGGATTACTCGGATGAGGAGGACTTATACTGTGAGGAGTCTCACTGGGCTACTGGCCTCCGAATCAGCCAGGCCCGACCTACTGGGGGAACTGGGGACGAAATGCGTCTCTTACGGGGCCAGAACCGGGACTTGACAGATCGTGTGGCCCATCTGCAGGACCAAATGGAGCTCCTAATGCGAGAAAACAAACGTTTACAGCGAGCTCAAACGCCCCCAGTTCGACCGATGCCAGGGCATCCAACTCAGCCACAGGTTCCGCCGCTGAGACCGCCAACTCTGCCCCCTCCGGGGCAACCGGCTCAGCCGGTCCTGGGGGCACCAGTCCTACCGCCTCTGGGGCAACCAGTTTTGCCGCCCCCAGGGCAACCGCCAGCGCTACCCCCAGCGCCCCTCTCATGCAGTGGAAGCAACCATGGTTAAGGGTGACTTACGAAGGCTCAGTTGAGGCTCTGCCCTGTTTCCTACACCAAGTGGACAATTATATGAGGGAACAGGGGCAGCACTTCCCCACCGAAGACAGCCGGGTACGATTCATTGCCTCACTATTGACTGGAAAGGCCGCCGACTGGATGGTTCTCCAGTTTGACACTTGGGCCCGATCCATACGCTCACTCGATGATTTCATGCGAGCATTGCGGCGATGTTTTGAGGACCCCTTCCTGGAGAGAAGGCCAAGGCAGCCCTCCTGCAACTTCGGCAAGGACCTACACCAGTGCGGGAATTCGCGGACGAATTCCAAAGGCTCGCCAGTAAAATAGTGGAACTGTACTGAGGCTACCCAAATACATTATTTCTGGGAAGCCTTACACCCTGAGATATTGAACTGGGCTTATATGCGACGAGACCCAGACACTCTAGAAGAATGGATTTTACTGGCTGAAGAAGTGGAAAACCGCCACCAATTCATTTCGCTGGCCTGACGTCGGGCCAGGGAGGGGGGCAACCAAAAGCCCCCGCCTAAGGCTGCAACTCCTACACCGCGGAGACCTGCTCAACCCTCGCAAGACCGTGTGTCTCGGTTTCAAAGGGGAGACTGTCTCGTTTGCGGAGCCATGGGCCACTTTGCTGCAGCCTGCCTGCTTCGACCGGACCGGTTAGTCCCTTCTCGACTGGATGGACCGCCCCGGAATCGGGGGTGAACTCAGCAAAGAGGCACCGCGGCCAACCATAGCGCTGCTCCAGGACGGACTGCACCGTCAGCGCTTCATGTCGGAGATGCACCCAACGAGTCTGCACCGACGGACCCATCGGGGTCCCGAATTATAAGTGCCCCGGGAGGGGACAGCTCACCTTCTTCGGATGAGGACAGAAGCTGGGACCCCCCAGCTTTGAATCTAGAGTCTCCTTTGGATCTGTCAAAAAACGGGCGGGGTCTGCGGTGAGTGGAGCGACACCGCGGACCCTCGCAGCTGTTCCTGCAAAACCCAAGGCTCCTGTAATGGTGAGTGAGATCGAAGATATTGTGTATGTGGACGTAGTGTTACAACACTACATAAAGGGCCCCCAATTACAAGTCAAAGCACTAATAGATTCCGGCTGTGCCCCGCTCCCTAATCAATGAGGCCACTTTCAAACCGCTCGAAGTCAAATCAGAGACTCTGTCAGCTCCCATTCAATTTGCCCAAATGGATGGCAGTGACTTTAAGGGTGGGCCAGTTAATCGTTGTACTCGCGGGGTAGCGATGGGCATTGACCACCATTGGGAGCAAATAACCTTCACCATAGCCCTTATCAAATACGAAGTGGTGTTGGGAATAAACTGGCTCAAGGGACACAGCCCGTATATTGACGGGGGGGCTGGGACCATACAGTTCTCTGGTCCTAACTGCCACCAACACCGTCACGAAGTAGCTGTTGTACCTCCAACCTCGGCTTTAGTCTCAGACACCCCCTCTTCCTCTCCACTGCCTGCTGAATATCAGGACTTTGCGGACGTTTCTGATGTACGGGAGTGTGATGTACTACCCCCCCACCGCAAAACGCACTGTGCTACTGAGGTGGTGGGGGATGGGAAACTACCTAAGAGTAAAATTTACCCCATGAGCGCTTCCGAACGCACAGTGCTACGTGAATTCTTGGACAAAAACTTGGCTCGAGGTTTCATCCAACCGTCTACCGCCCCTTCGGCCCCCGCTTTCTTTGTACGCAAGAAGACTGGTGACTTGCAATTATGCATCGACTTTCGCAAGCTCAATGCAGTCACCCAGTCCAATGCCTACCCCATTCCTCTGATCTCCGATCTTTTGGGGCAACTAAAGGAGGGCCGTATATTCACTAAGTTAGACTTGGTGGAAGCTTATTACAGAATCAGGATCCGGGATGGGGATGTGCCCCTAACAGCCTTTTCCAGTTACTTTGGCACGTATGAATTCTTAGTGATGCCGTTTGGACTAAAAGGGGCCCCGGGGGTCTTCATGCAATTCATTAATGAGATCCTACATGACTTGTTATATAAAGGAGTGGTGGTTTATTTGGATGATATTCTCATTTATTCTAAAACTATGGACGAACACGTTGCTCTGGTGAGGGAAGTACTGCAACATTTCAGAGACAATCAGCTCTATGCTAAGGTGTCCAAGTGCGAATTCCACCAAAAACAGTTGACTTTCTTGGGCTATATAATTTCACACCACGGTCTCACTATGGACCCTGAGAAGGTGCAGTCTGTAACCAATTGGGAACCACCCTCAACCTGCAAACAGGTTCAACAATTCCTTGGGTTCGCTAACTTCTACAGAGGGTTCATCCCCAACTTCGCTCAAGTCGCACTCCCCATCACTGATCTTCTTAATTCTAAAGGAAAGGGAAATGCAGCCACATTGCCTTGGGCTAAAATCAATTGGACCACCCAGTGCCAAACCGCTTTCGATACTCTCAAGCGACTGTTTACCTCCGAACCGGTGTTAAAACACCCTGATCCTGAACAAATGTTTATTGTCCAGGTTGACGCCTCGGACGTGGCAATGGAGGGTGCACTTTTACAGCAGGGGAGGGATGGTCTTCTGCATCCATGCGCTTCTCTAAGAGGTCCGCGCAATCTCAGCTCAACTGGCCGATCTGGGAAAAAGAAGCGGCCGCCGTCCACCATGCCCTCACGGTGTGGAGACAGTTTTTGGAAGGTTCTAAAGTCCCTTTTGAGGTATGCAGCGATCACAAGAACCTGGAGGCGCTCACAGGGGCCCGTAAACTGTCCGTGAAACAGGTACGCTGGGCAGACTTCTTTGCTCAGTTCCGTTTCGTATTAAAACATGTACCAGGGAAGCAGAATATCCTGGCTGATGCTCTATCCAGACTTCCCCAGTACCCAACCAAGGTTGAACGCCCCACAGAGTCCCTGTTCACTCCTGCTCAAAGAGGTTTGCTGCCCACTCTAGCAGTCCAAACTCGATCGCAAGCCCGGCTCCTGCCACAGCCTTCGCATGGGGGGGTAACTCCAAGCCCAACCACACCGGTCAGCCCGACCGCGCCACCCCCGCCTCCTTCGCCAGCTCCGCCTGCTCCCGGTCGCCCTGACGATCAAGCCATCCGACCCCCCTCGGGGACATCAGCTTCCCCTCCCGCCAGCACGGTGCCCACAGTGCCAGATAGGATGGGTCTAACGGACTCTTTTTTGAACTCACTTCGTTCCGGTTGCCAAGCCGAACTCTCTGCGCAAACCCTCCCCACCGCTCTGACTGAACGTGGGGGGTTTTGGTACAAAGACTCTAAGCTGTATGTGCCTAAAGAACTATGGAAGGAAGTACTACAGCTAGTCCATGGAGCCAAGACCTCAGGACACTTTGGATTTCTCAGAACATTGCATTTGTTACGGAGACAGTTTTGGTGGGCGGGCATGCGAACTGACGTGGACTCATTCGTCCACAGTTGCCCAGTATGTGCTACTGTCAAAAGGTCCCAAGGTAACCCCCCCCGGGTTATTGCGACCATTAGAGACCCCCACTAGACCTTGGGAAGTAATTGCAATGGATTTTATGACTGATCTCCCCCTCAGTGAAGGAAAAACTGTACTTTGGGTAATCACGGACCTGTTCTCTAAATAGGTGCATCTTGTCCCTTGCGCAGGTATCCCGTCCGCCCCAAAACTGGCCCGCCTCTTTGTGTCACATGTCTTCCGTCTCCATAGTTTTCCGCACAAGGTGGTCAGCGACCGTGGAAGTAGCTATGTAGCTAAATTCTGGAAAGCTTTCCTAAAATTGGTGGGGGTGGAACAAGGTCTCTCTAGCGCTTTCCATCGCCAAACCGACAGCCAGATGGAACAGGTAAATGCTGTGTTAGAATGCTACTTGCGTTGTTATGTTAACTACCATCGAGATGATTGGGTTGAATTGTTACCCTTTGCTGAATATGCATACAATAATGCTGTCCATCAATCCACTGGGTATAGCCACTTCCGGGCCGTGTATGGTCAGGACTTCGGCCCCATTGGCCACAACGATGTCTCAGGGGAGGAGGGGGGTGAAGGTGTAGCCGACTGGATACACACTATTCAAACAACCTGGCCCTGGCTGATTAAAAACCTGGAACGGGCCAAACGTAAATACAAGGCTCAAGCTGACAAACATCGCTCACCAGGGAAGGATTATAAAGTTGGGGATATGGTTTACTTGTCCACCAAAAATCTGCGTTCCAACCGCCCATGTAACAAGCTCAGTGCCAAGTACGTAAGACCCTTTCCCATTTCTCGAGTCATCAACCCAGTAACTGTGGAGCTCTCGCTCCCAAAGCCTTTAAGACGGATCCATCCCGTGTTCCATATCAGTTCGCTGAAACCGCATATACCCTCCCCAGAGTGGCATCCTGAACCTCTCCCAGAACCACCGGTGATGGTGGGGGGGGGGGGGAAGAACATTTTGAAATTGCAAAAATCCTGGACTCGCGTCTCCCATCATGGTTCCCTCCAGTATTTGGTTCGTTGGAAACACTTCAGTTCTGCACATGATGAATGGGTGCGCGCACGTGATGTTTCTGCACCCCATTTAGTCCATCGATTCCATACTGCTTACCCTCACAAACCAGCGCCCTTGCACGGGACTGTGGGAGGGGGGCCTTAAGGGGAGCAGGATGTCAGGCCTGCTCTCTGCTGAGACAGCCAGACTGTGTATGTTTTGGTTCCACCAGGTGCGTCCCAAGGCCAGGCTTGTTAACTGTCAAATTCCTTTCGCTAACTTTGTGGGAACTGCTCTCGTAGGGAGGGTGGTTGCCATGGCTGCCACCACTATCTGATATGACCAATGCTCTTCCATATAGGCCTGTAGTTCTCATTCGTGCCAATTTACCTGTTAGCTCTGTATACCTGTAGGTTTTCTAATAAATCAACTCTCTTTTGGACTACTCGTCTGTGGATGTTGTTTATGGGATTACCACGGGGACAAGTGCTCACATCATGATCAGAATTATTGTTTGTTTTATCTAGTCAGTGAAATTTGAATTTTTAACAATCAAAACTGCAGTGTCAGAAGCAGCAAACTTGCAATTATGTCCTCTATACTGGGTTATGTACTAGACCTGCACACACACACCAAAAACACAGAAAATCAGCAATCTTTTGAAAGTTTCCAGTGAGAGCATTAATTAAAACTAGTCACTTATATCTGTGCCAAGGTGGTATTCCAAAACCCCAATGATGTAAACAAAAAAAATTACCCCCCCAACCACTGTTTTTAAATCAACCTATCAATAATTGGAAACACCAGATTTGAGTTTAGCAAATTGAATTGTAAGGGAATGTTTAAAAAACTATTAATATTGGGATTATGAATAGCACTTCCTGTTCAGGGAGGAGAAATCTAATAATTAATATCACCCAGATGTCAATGCTTTCAGTCAAATGGTGGCAACATACAGTGCTGAGGCTAAGAGGAAGGTAGGGCAACAGAAAGAATAGCTTGATTATTGTTAAAAGGGGAAGTAGGGCTTAGTGGGAACAGGAAGAGACATAAACAGAAGTGTGACACTGAAGACAATTTTTTAAAAGAGAAATGCAAGAATTACACATTAAGCAACCATTTTAACACACAAAACTGCTTTCTACAGTTTCTACACTGGTTCATCACTGACTACTCTGGCAGCTTCTGTCCAGGGTTTCAAGCAGAAAAAGCTCCTACCCTGTCCATACTAAGGTCCTTTCACTGGTTCTTGTTCCCTTCTAATTGCCCAATATGTCCATGGGGAAAGTTCTTCACTTTTCTCCATTAGCATTCCATCCTTGGCTCTCTGTCTCTTTACACTGGATACATTCAGGCATCTCATCATAATTTGATTTGCTTGCAAAAGAACAATAATCAACTCATATACAACATCCAAGTAGTACAATCCTTCTCTGCCACCTCATGCTCTGACTGGCTTTTGACTTGAATTCTGCAACTTCCTTCTCTGGTTTTCCATCATCATACGTCAGCCATTTACTTCTATCCCAGAATCCAGCAAGCTTCTTTTCCTTATTACCAAAGCCTCCCTTTTATATCCTGATACATTCCTACCCATGACCATTGCTTTCCAACTCCCTCCTCTCTCACTTGCTCCTTTTTTGCATGGAACCACCTCTCAGATAAAAGCAACTGGACTGAGGACGAGTGATTCATTTAGCTGGAATGTCAGGGATTGAGTCTACAACTATCCACAAGTAGAGATGAGCTTTATTACTGAACTACAATTCCTTTTTAAGTACACCACCTTTGCTTGAGAGGCAGAGTATACATTGCTTCCATCTACCTTTGTAGTATGGCCATTATTACTTTGGGGATAAAGCCTCTCAAGACTATCATGAGCTACTGTACTGTACATGAGCACCTGCACACTGTACCCAAGGATTACCAGGTTTAACAAAGTATACCCTTCTAAGGGAACTTTACATTGAACAAAGTAAATGTCTTCTGGAGTTTGCTACGTAAAACATCTTCAGCTGGCTTTGATGTTCTCACATACAGGAAGAGAAATATGCTTTTTCACAGTTCTGAAGAGAACAAGGACTCACATACTTGTGTTTCCTCATAGCCACTATATTTCATGCTGCATTTCCTACAGCTGCTGGCTGTGTCAGGGCCTCTCGGAGTGTTGGACCGATTTGTGCGTACTTCCTCAATGAACCATTCCTATTAGCTGTTCTCTCCTCCACTGAGGACTTTCATCTTCAGAGCATGGATTTATCAGCAGCTCGTCTTTACTAGACTAGTTGCTTCTAGCAGAAGCCTTGCTGTCAACACACACAGATACTGATTTACACAGGAGAAAACACAGCAAATATCAAAGTACCAAGTTTTTTTTGATGGTTTTCGTGATGTTAATTTTCAAAATCATGGAAATTGATTTTTTTTGCCGTCTAGTCACAGCTGACTTATTGTGACCCTGTGGGGTTTCAAGACAAGAGATGGTTTGCCATTGCCTGCCTCTGTGTGGGTTAAGAGTTCAGAGAGAACTGTGATTGTCCCAAGGTCATCCAGCAGGTTTCATGTGGAGGAATGGGGAATTGGAACCTGGTTTTCCAGATTACAGTCTGCCACTCTTAATGACTATTCCACACTGGCTCTCCCAGGGAAGTATACTGGCCTAAAAAGCTACTTCTGCAATATGTGAACCCAAAGGCCAGGGTAAAAATTCAGGTACAAACCAGAAGACGACTAGAAGAGCAACAGATCAGTAGCAAAGGGCATATCTTAGTGTACCCAGCCATTTCATATTAGAAATAGAGGCCTAGATCAGAAGAGGTACTAAGTAAGCATTTGCTAACGCTTCATATCAAACTAAACCGTGGGTTCAAGAACAGCAACACATTGCGAGAAAATATTCACTTTTGTTTGGCTTCAGCAGAAAAAGCTCATCTTCCTGGCAGGATAATAGACTGAAAAGGATCCTTATTGTGAAGGTGGCTTTGCCTCCAACCTGTGAAGCACTTCAATAAATGCTGCCTAAGCAGTAAGAAGAGCCCCATGGCGCAGAGTGGTCAGCTGCAGCACTGCAGTCCAAGCTCTGCTCACAACCTGAGTTCGATCCCGACGGAAGTGGGTTTCAGGCTCGAGGTTGACTCAGCCTTCCAGCCTTCCAAGGTTGGTAAAATGAGTACCTGGCTTGCTGGGGGTAAAGGGAAGATGACTGGGGAAGGCACTGGCAAACCACCCCGTAAAACAAAGTCTGCCTAGTAAATGTCAAGATGTGACATCACCTCATGGGTCAGGAATGACCCGGTGCTTGCACAGGGGACCTTTACCTTTAAGCAGTAAGTAAGAGAATGCAATGAGAAATAAAGCAGCACCTTTCACCTTAGGGCCAGGATTTTTAAAGGCTTCAAAAGTTTGAGTCATATGACTACTGAGACTCCTCTTTTCAGCTAGTCTTAATACCCTACTCTGCTCCCCTGAAGGGAGGTTGAGTGACTAGAATGATCACTCTCGTGCAAACAACGCAGAAGGTGGCAATTGAACAGCATGCATCTAGCACCTTAGTGGCCTCCGAACACCTGAAACAACTGGGTTCAAAACCAATTATTCAAATTAAAAAACTCCTATCCAAGACCAAACAAGCTTTACAAGGGCCTATAACTTTGGGGTTTTGGTCCAGAGGATGTTAGCTGTGGCCCTTTGCCATAGAAATACTTTTTAAAATATAGGCAGAGGAGTATGCACAATGCAATTCCACAGGAGTGCAGGATGTGGCTTTGGGTGTAGAATTCAGTCTCCTAATAATCTCAGGTTCCGTTTTGAAACAAATTTCTAGAACGTATAGTTAGGAAAATGTCAGAGGGTTCTGAATAAATTTGTAGTATTTTGGAGCAGTGCTTTAAGTGCTATTTTAACTCACTCTCCCCTTCCACAAAAGAAATATGTAACCGTAAGAACTATAAATTATGCAAAAAGTTACACAAATCTGTTATACTATTACAAATCTGTATACTATACACATGATGCCGGAATCTAGCTTTTCTTGGCACACAATTTAGATTTTCTATAGACTTGGATATAATAGGTAGGCAACCTCATGGCATGAAGCTACATTTGAGGACTCAGGATGGACTGGCCCTGAATTTAAGCTCATGTAATCAATATTCAGACCCACAATTTTTTTTCTTGAAATTTTTATTCCAAAATCCACCCCATGAAACAAAGTTTCCCTCCAGAGGCTGGTATCTTTTCTTCTTCCCCCATCCACTTCTCCCATTTCTGTGGTAATATGTTTGAGGAAAGATTCTCTAAAATCATTATTGGCAAATAATTAGAAAATGAAAAACCCAACTAGCTCCCCTCCCTTTAGCCCCAAGTATCACCCAACCCTAAACATGTCAACTGAGAGAGCGCAAGACTTGAGTTTTTTTTACCCTTAATGCTTACATTTAATTTTAAAGCACAACATTGGAGATTGACTCTAAGTTAGCAACAAAATATATATTTACAATTTCTTCAAAAAAACACAAAAGAACAACCAAACCTTTTTAAACAATAGCAACTTTCTTTAGGGAGTTTTATTTAGGGAGCAGGATTTTTTTTTTTAAATCACTAAGTGATTTTCATATATAATTTCTCTTTCTTTTATGTCACCACTTGCCTTCTGAGGTGGTGGCCAGTTTAGGCAATGACATTTCACAATTTTTGCTTCTGAGTCTCTTAAGCCACAGTCATTCGAGGGCCACATTTGAGAAGGCTGTAGGACAGCAAAACCTAACCCACAATTCTACCCTCCCCAGTCTTCTGCTTGCTTCATCCTCTTTGCCGCAGGACAAGATTCCTCCCAGACTAATACTCCTGACATGCCAATCTGCTGCAGTTCAGCACTCCTCAGGTTGACCAATGCATATGGAGAGTTGTGAAGGTGCTCCCACTTTTGGAATACAAACAAAAAATGCAAAATACCCAGAGCCTAGAAATCTCCAAGGTGGGAATTATCTGGGCAGATGCACTTGAATCTCCTATTTATGGCTATTCTCACCCTCCTCCTTTGAAACAAAACAAAATTAAAAACCCAAGAGAATGATTCTACAATATTTTTTCCACAGGAGCCAATACAACAAGGCAGAAAGTTTCCACTTCTGGGAGAAGATCAGTGGGCATTTTTGCAGAAAAATTCTATTTGCAGCAAAGCTCCTGTGTACTGAGGCACTCTGGAACTTATCACACTAGCACTGTCCTCTCAGCAAAGAAGCCCGCTCCTTATATGGAAGTGAGGGGGAGCCTCTGGGTTTCAATAGACCTAAATTTACATCCTCCCACCCCCTCCCCAACAGTACAGGGCAAGGTGCTCTTCCTTGAGGCTCAGGTGCCACAACGTTCAATGCAATCGGGCAGAGCAGTTTGGAGAGCTATAGGTGTGGATTCCTCCCCCTCCCTTATTGCTTCAGAAGCAGCAAGGGTGCATTGGGCTTCTCTGATTCTATAATCGCTTTTCCTTTCCCTTGCTGCGCAGACATTGGAGAGCTCTTTTCTCCCATGCGAGGCTCAGAGGGGGAGGCAGGGGTGAAGGGCAGTCTAATTTGTGCTATCACTATGGGGAAGAGAGCAGAGTGCAAAGTGTGCATTCAAACCCTGACAAGTTCAGACAGCTGGAAGGAGTGTCCAGTCACTCAGGCAGGGGGAAATAAAATAGGGATCCAAAATATTACCTTTCTTTCTAAAGTGCAAAAAGCTCTCTGCTGCCCAAGAGAGAAGTTCTTTGGACCGGCCATTCATTGCAAAGGAAGAGAGGCAGCTAATGGGGGGCATTCACTCGTCTCCCAGCTCAAGAGCCAACAGCTATGCATCCCAAGATGTAGGCATTTCTTCTCCAGCCAGCATCTCCAAGAGTGGTTTGTTTTAGCAGACTGTAGAACATGGGGCAAGCAGAGACCACTTCCACTGGTGTAAGAAATCCCACTAGATGCCTCTCAAGCCTTCAAGCTCTGCTGCAGCTTTTCCTCTGCAAACACTGTCATCTTTTCGGAGTAGGAAAGACAGGTCATGCCTGCTTGACCTCCCTCTTGGTAAAGCCTGGACATGTGTCTAGGCATCATGGCTACCTCCATATGGAAGCTTAGCCACCCCCTCACTAGCCTGAAGTTGGAAGGTGCGTGCAGGCTAACCCAAGGCCACATGGAGATCCCTTCATGACATAAAGACACTGCTATTGGGGCATCACAGCCTCTGAGAAATCAGCACAAAGCAGTAGCTGCCCATTCAGTTGCTGAAGGGCAAGAAAAGGAAGCTTAGCAGAGTGTGGCAAGAGAAGTTACTCCCAGCCTAATGACTCTTGACAATCATATGTGAAAATGAGGGGAACAGGGAACAAAAGTGCACCTGTTCTACACCATCCAGGTCTGATTTCCCCATAAATCTGATGAGGAAGTGAAATCTGTTTTTGTGGAAATTATGGGAGAGGTGCAGGGTAAAGATGAGAGGAAGCAGCACCTTCCCCCTGAAAAAGCTGCTACAAAACATCAGAGAACGTAGCAAGTACCCCAATGAGAGCACCAGTATGGCAATCTCTAGTTGCCATTCTTCAAATGCTAACCTGCCTGGTGGGATTTCTGGTCTGCAGAAGCCCCGAGTGGAGGAGGGACAGTGCATTCACGAACAGGCTGGCCTCACCCCATGCCTGTGAAGATGGGGGAACTGGGGGAGGGTCTGCTCTCCAAGAGGGGTCTGTCTGGGATCTTTCCTTCTCTTCAGTCTGTCTGTGGTAAATCTCTAGCTGATTTTCTGGATCAGCTTTTCATCAGACAGGCAGTAGAGGCTGTTGATTGACAGGTCTGAGATGAAATGCTCGCAGGCCTTGCGGGTGATCTGCTTGCAGCCTCGCAGATCTATCAGGGTGACATTTGAGATGCGCCGCAGATACAGCAGGGTCTGGTCTGTGAGCTTATTGCAGCCTGTGGAGAGGAAGACACTCTTATGTTTTACAAAATTCTCATTCCACACTTTCACAGCAGTATGAGAGTATACAACCAAAAATACTGCACGAGTCAAAAGATGCAGTTATAACAGTATTCAGTGACTTCCTGAAGAAAAAGTCCCACACCAGCAGTATTCTGACTTCCTGAAGAAAAAGTCCCACACCAGCAACAGCCCAAGGACCAGAGTAGGAAACTTAGGTGTGCAGCTAGAGAATCAATTTAGTTCTTTATAAGCCTTCTTCAACCTTTCAGCCTGTACTCCAAAACATAATGCCCTTCAAGCTGATACACGGGAAGGAAAGCTGGCAGGACTGACAGTTGTTATGGAACAGGGCAAGTCTGATTCTTGGACTGAAATACACAAGAAGCCATGAATCAGGTAACTATAGAGCTGACATCCTTCATAGCCACTTCTTAAGTTAGAAAAAATAAGATGAAACAGACTTCTTCCTTAAGGCTATTTTTTCATTTGAAGTCATCTTGTACTCAAACATGGATGATGAAACAGCACTCTGAATGCTTCCACCACATACCTAATACAATATTTGGCAAGGGTATATCTGAATTTGAAAGGAGACAAGTGATGAGTAGACTTTCAATGAACACAAAATGTGTAAAAGCTGTGTAAAGATTGCTAGAGAGACCCTCAACAGTTATTTGACTACTGGTTTAAAATCCTTCACCTATTTTTAGGGACTATCTTAAGCTGCAATCCCCTCTTTTCACCAGTGACAGAAATCCCAGGGAAAGAAGAGGTCATGGAGCCTTTGCAGCATCATCCGTCCTTATATGTCAGGGAAGAAGGACCAAAAAGCAGCTCGAAAACATCTAACTGCACATACCTGCCATGTTGATTTCAGTGAGTGAATTTCGTGTGGAAGACCCCACAGCTGTTAATAGGTTTGTTGACTGGTCTGTAAGGTGATTGCAGTGACTAAGATCAAGTCGTGAAAGGAGAGGCATGTGACGGATGATAAGCCGGAGTGTGGCATCAGTAATGTCCAGCCCAGCCAATCGGAAGTCTATCATATTACGGAGTTTGCTGCGATTGTCTTGACCTGCACAGACAAATGAAACAATGCTGAACGAAGACGAGTCTTATCATCTACAGCAGTAGTTCCCAAACTTTTTGAGCCATGGAGCACTTTTCAGGAGAGAAATTTGTCACGGAGCACTAATTTTCACCTAGCACCTATATGCTAAACCGAATGGCAGTAGTATTTTTCTTTCCAATCTCTTCACAGAGCACTAGATGTTTCGCAGAGCACCAAGTGCTCCATGGAGCACAGTTTGGGAACCACTGATCTAGAGTGAATATGCATATATAATGTGCTGTGGAGTGCAACCTATACTTCTCACATGTAAACTTTGTTGCCCTCTCCCTAACCAGCAAACAAATATTTGGATGCATCTAAGAAGGAAGACATACTTGGTTTATCTGACGGAGGTGTGAGCAAGTCCCGAATCTGTGGATCCTTGATTCCTACTGCCCACCGAAGATCGAGGGTCCTGAGAAGGGGGCAGATGGAGGTACTAAGAGCAGAGACTGCTGACCAGGAACAGCCTGCTAAGATGAGGTCTTTTAGGCCTGCCAGTGACAGATGGAAAAGGGGAAGAATGTTATAATTTGTAAAGTATATAACAATTCCTTTCCCACACGCTCAATTAAGTTCATTGAATTCACATACATTGAGCTGTACAGCTCTCTCCCTGTATTCTTCTTCAACCCTCTGGGGAATAAACAGAACCAATATTCTGAGCCCTTATTGCAAGCTACAAGGATGGGGAGCAGAAGATCAGGGAATGCTAGTTTTGGATGTTACAAGACACATGTCACAAGACACATTTCCTTTCTATTTGGCACAATCTCACAAAAGCCAAGAGCTTGTCACATCAATCTATCTAGTGGTTATCTCCGTAAAGGACCCAGGGATACAATCTTACAGAACCACAATCCTGTATAGAAAGAACAGTCTTTGTGATCAAAAACATATTGAAAATTAAGCTCTGCACATTTAAACTGAAACAAGGGTAGAAAGATAATCTCATCTGCATACCCGGTAGCCTGGCAATGAGCCAGGTGAGCTGTTTTCTGGAAATATTGGTCCAGCTGAGGTCAAGGCTGACTGGCTGCCTCCTGATAATGCCACCTAGAGCCAAGGGTGTGATGGACTTGTATCTGCTCAAATCAATCTTCGTCCACAATCTTCTGTCACCACACCTAAACAGACACACATTGAGTTATACAGGCAATGTCCCATCCTGATACCACCACTTCTGTGTCCTTGCTATCATCTGGTAAACCTTTGCAGCAAGCTTCTTTTTGGGTAAGAATACATTTGTGGAGCAGTAGCCTGATGAGTGCCTCCTTGAAACTGAACTGTGGAGTTAGAAAGAACCTCCCAATCTCTATTGGTTCTTGTAGGTTATCCGGGCTGTGTAACCGTGGTCTTGGAATTTTCAGGAAAGAAAATTCCAAGACCACGGTTACACAGCCCGGATAACCTACAAGAACCAATGAACTCTGACCGTGAAAGCCTTCGACAATATCCCAATCTCTACTTCAGCTCTGTCACACCTCCTATTCCCCCAACAGTACTTTTTAATAGAATATTCTTAAATATATTTTGCCAATGGCCATAAGTTGGAAGCCACAGTTCTTGCAGGCATCTAAAAATAGTTTGAACGACCAGCTAAGACGTTTCTTGCTGTACTAATCGTTAATGACATCTTTTTGAGTTTCTAAAGCCCTGTAGCACTTAATACAACTTGGTCTCTGCTGATCGTCTATTATATGCCCTCCTGCAGCTAACTGGAAGGGTATTTTACTTTCTGTTCTGTAGCATCACAAACACTTTAAAGAATACATTTGAGGCTGAGTAAACTCATGCTCACAGTGAAAAGGCTGAGTAAACTCATGCTCACTCATGCCATCTCCTATTTGTGAGATGGCAACCTGCTTACAACTGGTTCAATATTTACAATCCTGAAGTAGTGATGTGGAATGGGGGAGAGTGGGAAGTTCTCTCAGCAAGTCTGAGGAAAGGAGCATAATTAAGGGACACCTCTCCACACACAAAGCTGCAGAGGATGTCAGGTGGAATCAACTTGCCATCCTCCAGTTTCCCTAATAAGTGATATCCTCCTTGAGTAGGAGGCAAACATGGGCTGATGACCCTACATCCTTAAAGTCAGTTTTTTTTCTAGGGAGTTACCTGGATAGGGTGACAAAAATTCTCTCAGCAAAAGGCTTAACATGGCTAGGTCAGAGATTAACTGGTGATTAAGAATGCCTTGCTTGCCTCCTCAAAACTTTGTGGCACAGAAACCAGATGGAGGAAATATGGCTATTCCAAGTCAGGACATATATATGGGATTCTTGGATGACTGTCTCTAGGACGAAGCCTTACCCAGCCCCTTATGTGGAAAGCATATTGCCTACACAAAATACACAACCAGCAGGGGTTATAAGGATATTCTGGTTCTAGAAATATTTTAATTAAACCTTTCTATATCATAATAAGTGACAGAATTGAGGGAGACTACCCTGCTTTATTTGCCAAACACAAGTTGTAGCTGGATGATGCCAGGCCATTGCTGGACAAGTTCCAGCTATCAAGATTGATCCAGGGTGCTGTTATTGCAAGAACTAGACATCTAAAACCTCAACAGCCTCTTAACTTTCAGGACAAAGTAATGTTGGCAACAGCATTTCAAATGTTTTAGAAGAACTGAACCTTGAGATAGCTACAGAAGTGAAATTATAACAGAAAGCCCCAAGAGGTACATCAATTTTATTGCAGCACATCAATTTTATTCTTGCTAGTGAAACTGGGATGCAAGCCAATCAACCAATACACACAGATACTCACTAAAAAGACTTGACCGTATTTGTTTACCAACAGCTTTTCTAGTAGTAAGAGTTTTGAATATACTGGTAGGATAGAGTCACAGCAGGTCTGTTTTAAAATTCCTTTGGTCAAAGCTTATAATGTACGTTTTGTTACAGACAGCAGAGTTAATGTGAAAAGCATTTCGTCCATAATTTGTTCTGGCAAATACCTGAATATTTTACATCTGGACCCAGATCACTGGTTGTGGATGACCAGAGGGAAACAAGCCTTTGCCATTTGATGTTATACAAGCAAATTTTTGGAATTTAATAACCAGTTATTAAACTGCCACGGGTTAAAGACAGTTTTGCAGGGGACCAGTACAGAGGCCAGTTAAACCATGACCAGCCATGAAGAGACTATTTAGATAATTCTAGATCAGATTAGGATCAATGCCACCATTTGGCTTCTAACAGTGACCAGACAGGTCTCTTTCTGAAGCCCCAAAGCAGAACTGGATGCCAACAGCTATGTCCCATTTGTTCCCAAAATCTGGCACTTCTATATATGCAGCACCTAAAGGAAGTTCCACTTGTAGCTTCAGGGATTTACATATTGCAGTGGGTTGAGATAAATAGCAGCAGGTTGAGATAAAGTCAATACATAAAACACCTGTTGACAGATCTATCAATGAATTTATTTAATCCCCTTTTAAAGCCATATATGCTAATAGTATTTGCCACAGCCTATGGCATGAATTCTAGAAGTTAATTATGCACTGCTTAAAGACTTCCCCCCTCCATCTACATCTCTCCCTCTTACATCTACTTATGGATGTGGGGGGAAAACACCAACTTGTGATTGAGAAGGTTAAATTGGGTCTGACGGGCTCTGAATTACAGAAATGCTACACAAAAACAAATTTTGGTTCAGTTGTCCACTTACCATTTGTACCAGGTTTTGCATACACGCATACATTCACAGAGCTCCTTGCGAGTGAGATAGCGGAAGACAGACATCCACACCTCCTTCTGCATCCAGATCTCCTCACCATCGAGTGCCCTCCCACCTTGACCATTCAGTCTAGCTACCCCACTCTCCTCAGCACTCTCGTCTTCTTCATCTGCGCTTTCTTCCTCATCATCTTCCTCAGCAGCCTCTTCATCTCCACCCCGCTGGGGTGTTCTGGTTGAACTTTGGCGCATGACAACACGGGGTGAGTGCCGCAGATTGGCGGAGGAGGCAGTGATCGCCTGCAGCTTGGGCACAATGGAAGTGCCATGCATGTCTTTGGTAGGTCTTTGTAACGTGACTGTAAGGTAGGAGCCATGGAGCTTGGCCTTTTCTACCTCTGAAAGCTCTTTCTTGCCGCTAGGGTTGTTTTCCTTTTCCCGCACCACTGTGCGCTCTGTGCCCTGCAGCCGAAGTAGCTGACGTCGCTTGAACCGTTCATCTCGGCTGGCACCATGATGATCACTAGGCCCTGCTCCTGGAGAGGATCGTGTCACCACACCACGAGGTGATACGGGGTCATGGATCAATTGCAGCATTGGGGTGGGCGAGTGTGGTGGTGGAGTCAGAGGCTCCTCACAGCTTCGTAGGGGGCGTAGGACTTTGGCTTGGACTGTGTCATCGTCACCATCATCCATTTTTCGCTTCTGCAAAGCAAGCAGCAGCAAATTACTGGACCACAACTAAGTGTAATGTAAGTAATGTGGCAGAATGGGCTAGGAAGCCAAATGAGCCTGGATGGGATGGAATCATAATGCCTACTCAACTTAAATTCAAGGGTAGCCAAATTTCTCTCATTGCTCTTATCACAAGAGTTGGTATCAGCCTATTAATCCCCATAATACTCAAAGGAATCAAGAGTTGCACTGATTTACGTGGAGGTGGGGTCTTTTAACCGACCCCCCCCCCACCCAAAATCCACCCAGTGGCCAATATGGACCACACAGACCATTTGTTCAAACATACAGAGCTATAAGAGTCAGGAGGCAGCACTTGGGAGGGGGGTGAAATTGCCCTCTCCTCTCAGCACAGCTGCACTAACAGAAGAGAGGGGAGATGGTGATTTCACCCTCCCCCCCCAGTGTAGCCCACAACCTTTCCAACTATTAGATTATGGTCTTGGGATCCCACGAATAAAGCTTCTCAAGGTGGGAAAGGATTGCTGGAATAAGGGGAATGTAGGAAATGCCTGCAGCTGGTACGACCTTCTGCTGACAGATCATAGGATCCAACTCCATGTATGAATTCTATTGTCTCCAAGCAAACAAGTCTGAGCAAAGCTTTCCAAACAGCTCTCTGCAAGTGAAGTTACTGAAACTACTTGATCACCCACTTGAATATACTAACCTCAACCCATTTCAGTGTCTGTTTCAATAATACTTTCCAAATCACCCTCAGGTTATGAAGATCTTCTGCTCTACCAAAGCTAATACAAGTTGAATGTCTATAGCCAAGAACAATCCTGCGAAGTTGCAGAAGCACATATTCTTTCCACAATGGGCAAATTTGGGGATAATAGAGCTAGGCAGCCAACAGTTATGCTAGATTTAAGTCACACAAAGTTTATCTATAGCAGCATTTTACAAGGCAGGTCACAGACTAACCTCTCATACCAGATTAAATTCTCAGACAAGCACTGAGAGAAGGATCAGAGGCAATTCCTTCACTTAGCTGGGCTGTAGCTTATTATAGCAGAAGACTCCCAACGTGGTAAAATACAAGTGGGAGAAGGAGCAAAACCAGTGCTTCTGAGGGGGGGGGGGGGGAGAAGAGAAAATTTCCTCTGCTTTAACCTCAATAATAATTAGATCTTCCCTGCCCACTTGCTTCTCCTCCTTGCTTGCCTTCATTGAAATGCTCTTTGCTAGGATAGGAGGCACAGCTCTGCGCAGGATCTTGTAACCATATTTCTGCTGGAGCAGTGCCGTCAGCCTCTGCCATCGATAACAAGCTTGCTGTTTAGTAGACGGAAGTTGATGCCGCTGGCTCCTCAGGGACTGTTTTTTCTGCAGGATGCCAGGGTTTATTCGCTGATAGGGTCTCTGCAGATGCCAGTGGCAAAGCTGTAAAGTGGCTCAATTATGAACAGTGTGTTGTGTTACCAGTGCCCATTTCCAGGTAGAGTTATTTTATTCGATTTTTGCTCCACCAAGTGCTCACCTGACAGGCACTTTTCACATGCCTGCTAAGCTTTCTCAAGGTGTGCAGAGACAAGACCTTAAGACACCCGTAAAACCTTATCCTAGCAAGAGCTTAGGTGCAGGTAAAGTGAGTGTTTGGCACAGTGCGTGACCCAAGAAGATAGCAATGCATATGCTTTATAAAGTGAACAGGAAACTGTGGTGTGCTCTTCGAGAGTGTCTTACCTGGCCCTTCTCCGACTCCTCTCCCTTGTAGCACTTTGGACACTCCCAGCAGTTGGGCAACTCATCATTCAGTATCCCTTCCCCATCCATCTGTACAGGAAAGAGTCATTTTCAGCAAGAAATTTATTCCTGATGCTCCAGTACTAAAACCAGTTGCTCCCAAGCTCAGACCTTACCCGTAGGCAGCCAGGATGAACAATTTCATTGCAGATGCAGCATTCCATTAACTTCTTCTCAAAGTCCTGTGAATCCTCATTCTTATCTACCTCCCCACAAAGTGCACATGTGACAGAGTGAGGCAGTCGGGGCTACAAAGTAAACAATGAAGCATCAAGTCACACCACAGAATTTCCCCCCTAAACTTCTGGAGTAACTTTTTTTTTTTTTGCTTTGCTCTGTGATCCACAGATGAATTCCAGTGTTAACCCCAGCCACCAGATCTGGAATCTCAATCTCATCTGTTTCCACTACTTTTGAAAAGAACAGTAGACTACCCCCTTTTCCCAAAGCAGTCTGAAACCAATTCTTCCAGATACACAAGTAGATTTCCCACCCAGTATGCCACTCACCGCCAAACACTGTCGCAATACACAAGACTGCTTCATACGACCAGGCCCACCAAACTTCTTCATATCCTTGCAGTAGTGGCACATGCCACATTCACCCTGCAGGCAGGCCTTGCATTTTCGACATCGCACCCGCCTTCTGCGAGCACCAGACACTATAGGAGAGACTGTGGGCCTCACAGTTGCAGGCCTTGGCGCTGGTTTCATGGTGTGGGGCTTGGTGATGGGGATGGTAGGTAATCTTAACTTTGGCCGAACCTGAAGTTTGAGCTGTCAGCGATAAGGAAAGATAGGGAGACGTTAGGTGGCTCCTATGTCTGTCTCACTGGAGGATGCATGTGTCTGTCTCAAGAGGTCTAGGATAGCTGTATGTGGAAGTTCAATCTCATGGACCGGAAACTGAAGTCATGGTGCACTGAATGAATTAGGACTTTGCTCCCAGTGACAGACATTCTGAAAAGGCTTATGTTTATCATTAACTAATTTTGGTTTTGGCAAAAACTGCTCCCAGAAACTGAGGCCATGATTATGACCTTTCTGGTTTATCCTGAATTTCCAAGACTTGTAATTTTCATAACCACAGCATGCAAACACCAACTTCTCCTTTAAAAATACAATGAATGGGGCAGATACCTCTTTTCAACTTTTCATCTTAAACTAGGAGGGATCTTCCAACTGCCAAATCTTCATGTTCCCCACACCAAAGTCTCTCGCTATTTGAGCCAAGTCACAGACCCATCATTTACCTTATCCCTCTTTGGCCACTGGACAATAGGGATTCCAGTAAGTGCCAGCTTGGGATCACTGCTTGCGTATTCCTCCAGTAATAGCTTCAACAGAGACAAGAAAATAAAATTTCAGTATTTTTTCATACAGTTTACGTGTTCAGAGAACTTCATTGGTTTCCTGGTAATCTTTATAACTCTGTAAGTCAGATCATTGTTGTTCTTGTCCCCATGTTGCTAATGAAAGGCTGAAGCAAGATTTGAACTGAAGACTCCTTGCCTCATAGTTCATTCACAAGCGATTACACTAGCTCTAAGGGGGACACAGACATAAATATCTTCCTTTCAGACTGTGTGGTCTTTTCCACACTGCTGCAGTGTCCTCTGTATCAGATACATATATAGCTGGGTTCTGTTTTACTCAAACAGCAAGCAGGAACCAAAGGCACCCTTTTCAATCATACTGCTTTAGGTGGTCTATCTTTCACAATGTAAGCTATGTCACTTCCAAACCATATGGCTGAGCATTAGCAACAAGTGATTGCAATCTCCATGGATCAAGGATCCTTTCCTTTAAGCGTACTTCCCAATGTATCTGCTGTCCACCCCACCTACCCCTGACTGCCATTTCAGAACTGCTTTATTTACTTGAGGTTACTATGGTTACATTTTCAGGAGCCTCCTGCTGGCATCCCCATGTGCAGGAAGTGCAGTGTTTCTAGCTGCCAAGAGGGAAAGAGCACTGCATGGGCTGGGCTAATTCTCCCTTGCAATTAACCAGAGTCAGGGGATTCATATTCCCATAGGAGGTCTTGCACTGGGAAACTGATTCCCAGCTTGGTGGATTAATTTAAATCACCCTTAGAGGGGATTAAAATAACTGATTTAACAAACTTCTACCTTTCTAATTCACATCTTTCTGAACAAAGTATATTAATTGATGCTACAGCAATTAAAATATATCTTATTTGCAAGCAATTACAGCCTTTATATTATGCAAGAGCTTATTTCAAGATCTGCAGCCTCTCATTGATGCTACAGAATCTATATCTTCTTAGGGAAACAACTGCGAGATTAAGGTTTTCTGATTGATTCTTTATGCATGTAAAAACACTAAGAAAAATCATTTAGTTATCATTTATTTTTGTCCCAGTTTGTTATTTTACATACAATAGCAAGCTCTCACTCAATGTTTGATAGCGGATCATGGATCCACTTTAAAGATATCACGAGTGCAGTGTTTAATATGTATCTTTTACTTTAATTTTTTACTTTAACTAATTTTAAACAAAGTTATTTAACGGATATAAAATAACGAACTTAAAACCAAATTTATCCATTCTTTTAAAATACACTCACACACACACACACTTATCCAGTACCATTCTCCTCGGCAGCTGTTCCTCCGCCCTTCAAGAGAAGTCTGTGGGTGGAAGGAAGTGGCTGCCTTGGCTAGTCCGGCAGAACGTGTAGTCTCCAAGCCCCACCCTCTTCCCTACAGCTTATACTTGAGGAAAGGTCGGCATTTGAGGGCATGAAGACACATGCTTTACAGGGCAGAAGGGGAAACACTCTCTCCATTAGCCTGGGGCACTTTAGGGGTGGCTGCACAGGCATGCAAGCTCTGGGATGGAAACACCCAGCTCCACTACCTCCCACAAGGGGTGTTAGAAAAGCGGCCCCAAGGGAAAAAAAAGGGCATGCGCAGATTTGCACACTACACAACACCCGGAAAAATGTCCCTATTTCAACAGCCGAGTTAAGGAGGCCCCTGTAGTGCCTCTATATCAAATACCTTTCATACAACGGTCCCCGCCAAGCAACCACCAGATAAGCACACCCCACAGTGCTGGGACGGGAAAATCCCGTTGGCAAACAGCAGCAACAATCCTGCGGGAATGCGGGAAGCAGCTCGCTTCCTCGAGAACAATTCCACTCCCAGTTCTGAGCCGTGCGCCAAAGCGCCGTATCTGCCTGACCTTGCGTACTTCGTTCCGCTGAAGGTGCCGAGACTCTCAGAAACTTCCTCCGAGACCCTTTGTTTTCTATTAGGCCAAGTTACAGAGCTTGGGCTTCGATGTCTTTTCTCCGGTACACAATCTCCTCACAATCTTCCTTCACAAGAGAAGCCCCGAAGAGCTGATCATTCCTTAACTCTACCAGCCCAAGCAACTGCCCCGCCAGCAGCATGCTCCTTCCAGAACCCTTCAGCGGAAGCTTCCTGTGCCTGCAAACAATGCTGCTGCGTCACCCACATGCAGTTCCCAGCAATGCTTTGCAGCGGAAGATGGCAGAAAAGAAAAAGAGGCCGAGAAAGCAAGCGAGGCAACGTACCGGAGGGCAGAGCCGTTCTGCTGCAGAGTTGGGGAGGGGGGGGGGCGTACCAAGCCATTGGCTGACTGCTGATTGGTCAGAATGACAGCCCAGGCCGACTCTTCTCCCCTCCCCCAACACTACTGCAATTGGAGAATCCTGGGCCAGCCCCCCCCCCGGAGTATGGCAGACTTTTAGAGAACAGAACAGAAAGCTTAACTCTATGCTGCAGTTTGCCGTGCTTCTCTATCCCCCCCCCATTTGCCCTTGTCTCGCTATTTTCTTCAGCAATTCCTGCTTAATAACAATGTCGCTGTGTGAACACCCACATTGACATTTCTTACTTTGGTCACATGCCCACATCTCCATGCCCTGGAGCAGCTGAGAGATGGAAAGACTCATTTCTGTTGTAACAGCCATTCAATGTATTTGAAATGTCGATATGATGATACAGTTTCCAGCAACCTAGGAAAGCTTAATGCTTCATAAATGTAACTAATCTAAGCAATAGCTTCTCTGTTCTTCAGTGTCTCTCACATGGACATCTTGGAAGTTTCAAAATTCAGTACACTAGTAAGCTTGCGAAACCAAGTATCAGAAGACAGGTAAGCAAACAAATATACCAGCCAAACAAGTATTACTGGATGATGTGTTGCATTACTGGTTAGTTAAGAGCTAACTATCCTGTTAGAACCCTCTCCTACAAACGAACAGATAAGCAAAGCATCATGCCTATGCATTTATACTGCAATAGCACAACATAACATAATGTGTCATAACTTCCTTGGACCTTACAAACACCAGCCTCTGATGCTGAAGTACAGAGTAGCCCATGAAACAGTCCTAAGGCAGGATTATATCTTGCTGCAAATCCAGAGAATTCATATAAACATCTTGCAGAGGCTTGAGACAAAGGAACTTCTTGTAAATACTACAGCTTACAATAGTTTGGCTATCTTTGCCAGAGGCTTGTAATTGCAAGCACCCCCTCTTTTATTCACACAAGCCATAGTTTGCTTGTAAATTAGAATGAAACCAGTTTGAAGTTTATGCAATTTGTGAGGACCACAGTTTTCATCCAAGAGCTAACCATATTTGTGGTAACAAGGAAGCAAAGGACAGAGGAGAGAATGCCTAAATCATGATTTGCTATTGTGTGGTTTATCTGAAACCTTTTTAACCCACACCACAAGCAAAAGTTTTTGGGGCAGTTTATGAAGGACTGAGGATAAAAACCAGATGAACAGAGTAATAACCATAAAACAATTTTTTAAAACCCAATAACATCAAGTTAGCGCAATGGATTTATACTTTTTTGCAGACCTTGATATAAATATGCCACAGAATTCTAATTAATGCTCACGAGATCACTAGGAAGCAGAGATTCTATATTCAGCTTTGTTTTCCGACTCCAAGGTAGTATTTAGGAATTGGTAGTCAAGAACTACTTTTGCATAAAGCCAGCTCCAATGAGCAGATGTTCAATTTGAGTGGCATCAATAAATATTTCCATGTCTTTTAAGACTCTAGGGTAATTTAGACACTAATTCAGGCTCAGTCAACTTTCCCCCTAGGAGATGTCAAATTACATCACATGTAGTATAGCACAAGATAAGCAAGTAAGAATGCCCAGCATCTTTAGAGGTGTGAGAAACTTGTACCTTTGTCATTCATATTCCTCCAAACTTAATTTCAGTCAGCTTACAATAAAGAAACAACCTTAAATTTTGCCTTTTGAGTTGGTCATTTCCCCGTCTTTATCCATTTATTTGAATCCAGAACATGTCGCATGATATCACACATGGTAGAGAGGAGCAATGGGGGATAAAGAGATGTAGATTGGGATGTAGATTACTGCATGATACAGCCAAAGTTAATGAAGGAGTGGATATGCTGTTACCTTCATCTGAATATGCAATTACATACAGATTACTATTAATTACCACATCTTAAGAACATAACATAAGAAAAGCCATGCTGGATCAGACCAAGTTCCATCTGTTCACACAGTGGCCAACCATGTGCTTCTAGGAAGCCCACAAACAAGACAACTGCAGCAGCATTATTCTGCCTGTGTTCCACGGTACCTAATATAACAGGCATGCTCCTCTAATACTGGAGAGAATAGGTATGCATCATGTCTAATATACAAGCCAAGCCTAGAATGATTTAGGGACTCCTAAAAGAGAATGAGTACCCAGCTTGCTGGGGGTAAAGGGAAGAGGACTGGGGAAGGCACTGGCAAACCACCCCGTAAACAAAGTCTGCCTTGTAAACGTCAGGATGTGACGTCACCCCATGGGTCAGGAATGACCCGGTGCTCACACAGGGGACCTTTACCTTTTTAAAAGAGAAGCAGCAGTCATACGACTGCATGATCATAATGCAGTTTCATATAGAAGGTTTGGATACACCTTTATTTTCCTCAGTATAAAAACTGCAGAGCAAAATATCAGATGCAAAGTACCATTAAAACGTGCAATGAAGTTGATGACAACCATCCCCATATATTGTAAATACGGTAGAGTCATGTATTTTATCTCCACTTCTCTTCAATCTATATGCAGAACATATCATAAGGAAAAATGTCGATGAAGGCAGAGTGAAAATTGGTGGAAGGAACGTTAATTGGAGATATGCAGATGACACCACATTACTGGCAGAAAATAGTGAACACTTGAAATGACTACTGCTGAAGGTTAAAGCAGAAAGTGCTAAAGTAGGATTACAGTCAAACATCAAGAAGACAGAAGTACACAACTTTAAAGATGATGGTGAAGAGAAGAAGAAATTTAAATTGTTCAACATTTTCTATTCCTTGGCTCCATCATCAACTAGAAGAGAGACTGTAGAAGAGAGACTGCAACCAAGAAATCAGAAAGAGATTGAGAATGTGAAGGGCAGCCATGAAGGAGCTAGAAAAGATTCTTAAGTATAAGGAGGGGTCATTGGAGACCAAGATCAAGTTAATTCATGCTATAGTATTCCCAAGATTCTCCCTAGAAGTTAAAATGACTAAACTGAGGCTATTGTACTTTGGTCACATCATGAGAAGACAAGAGTCATTAAAAAAGACAATAATACCAGGAAAAGTTGAAGGCAGCAGGAAAAGATGAAGACCCAACATGAGACGGATTGACTCTATAAAGGAAGCCATGGCCCTTAGTTTGCAAGACCTGAGCAAGGCTGTTAATGATAGAACATACTGGAGGACATTAATTCATAGGGTTGCCATAAGTCAGAAGTGACTTGATGGCACTTAACACATACACATGTTGGATAGCTTTGTAAAAACTGATGAACACACAAATGCAAACAAATGCCACGAGGAAGTCATGCTAATATGTTACAGCAAACACAAACAGACTTGTAACACCTATTTTTGCCCAACACATCTGAATCAACCTCAAAGAGAAGCTAAAACAAGACAAAATCCCTTGGACTGCACTGGTCTAAACCACAGCTCACATAGGAAAACATCATTGGGCTAGATACATTCACATGGCTAGCACACTATAGAAAAATTAAAAGCAACTGTGTCTTTGCTTCATACCTTAACGTCAGCAATCAGGGCGTCCTCATCCTCAATGCCAGTTGGTACACACTTCTTGTGCAGAGGCAAAGATTCCAACTTGTCTACAAGACAGCACAGACCCTCGAGTTCAAACTGTGTCAGATGTATCTTGTTGCCCTTATGAGGGCTGTTGCTGTGGGAGTCCCAGGCCTGGCCATTGTGAGAGCCTCGGCTGGACTCAGAGTCCATGGACATAGTCCTCTTAAGACCTGGCAAATTCCGGCAGCTTCTACCTAGCTCCTCATAGTCTAGGTTAGCACCATTGGCCACAGGGCTAGTGAGTATTGATCGTCTGGTGACTGGACGCCTTGATTCCTTTCCTGCTTCTGCATCGTCTTCATCTATGTTTCCAGACTCTGAGCTACACAGCTCCATATCTGACAGTAAAGAGAATAACAATGAGATCAAATGTCTGCCTCTGTGACAATTTTAAAAGGAACTGAGGTATTTCTGCATTTGTACTATTCACCCAGCAGCAACAGCACTGGAGAAAACACATGCATAAACAAATGTACATGTTACAGTGCTCTGCTGTTTGTCTTGGGAAAACATTTGTGCTATAGCAGCTGGGGTCCATTTGCCATTCAACTGCCAAATGGAGGCAATTTCTATTCATCCTAGACTACTAGAAAGTACCTAACTATATTGTCTGCTTTCTGGTACTATCCTGATGAAGAACAACTGCTTCTTCAAAGTTAACAGTATACCTCAGTGAAGCAACACCAGCTAGCACATAAAGGACATGTGGGCTCACAGGACAATCTTTTTACTAAAATGAGAAGGTGTTTTAGAGCAAAGGAGGAAATGACTCTCCTTATTCCAACATCAATCTTGAAGGCTTTTCAGTAGAGGAGAGAAAGAGTTCTCGGATTTCACAGGAGCAAAAAGGTGAAAAATAGCAGCTCTTACCCATGCTGAGTGATTCCTTTTGAAAGTCCTTAGTCAGGTGGGAATGGCTGGTGATGCAGTACACATAGCGTTCTAGTACATACCAGCACATTTCATAATAAAAGGGATACCGAAACTTATTTGGGACCTGTCAAGGAGTAAGGGAAGATAAGATCTAGTCAAAGAAAGGCTGTTACATACTTTCACCAGTTCATCACATTGGGGAGATAAGAGGGGCTTGGATCTCACAGTAAATCTCTGTTAACAGAAGGCATTTTTGACAGTGCAACAGGACTTCCTTGCCTCACCCCAGATCCTGCAGCCTGAAAGCTGGAGGTCTGCAGTGGGAAGATTTATTGTGGGATTTGGGCCACTGCAAGCATACAAAAAAGTTGAACAGCAGTTTAATCAATGAATACTGGTAGCTAATATTTTATTCTGCTGTATCCTTAAGTAAAACCACTGATTACTTTCTAGTCCTCTGGTAAGGTTGCTGATTTCAGTAATCAGTGAAACATCAGTTTTTTTTTAAAAAAAGTTTTAAAGAGTCCAGTGAAAGTACAGACTTGTCAGCCTAACTCCTGTCTGAGATAAACTGGTAGCAATCCCTAAAATTAGAATTATTCAACAGATAAACAAAACAAAACAAAAAACAAAGCATCGTTTTTGCAAAGACAAGTCACATCATCAACCTTTTAATTTTTTCTGTAATTGCCAAGTATGCAGGTAGGGACTAAACTAATATATATTACTTAATTTGATTTCTGAAAAGCTTTTTCAAAATCTCTTTTACAAAAGTTTAGCAAATCTAGAATAAGACAATTTGTAACTGGTTGAACAAGCGGAGTGGAAGAAGAAACTGACAGTGTCTGCAAAGGAGAAGCAAGCAGTATGATCTTCCAATGATCTATACTGGTTCAGCAGTATTGTGTATAAATGATCTACACTTAGGTACAGACAGGGAAGTAGGCAAAGTTTGGATGACACCAAAATTTCAGGACAGTGAAATGCCAAACCAATGGAAAAGCTTGAAGAGGATCTGTTTATACCAGTGAGTAAAATAGGTAAAGGTCCCCTGTGCAAGCACCGGGTCATTCCTGACCCATGGGGTGACGTCACATCCTGACGTTTTCTAGGCAGAATTTGTTTATGGCAGGGATGGGGAACCTCAGGCCCGGGGGCCGTATGCGGCCCCCGAGGACGTTTTTTGTGGCCCTCGGGAGCTCCGGGCCCTGCCACGGAGGTGGGGCGGAGGGCGGCCCTCCCCGAGGATGTTCCTGGGGCCGCAGCTTACAGAGGCGCTGCAGTGCCCTTTGGACCTCCTCTCGCCAACTGTCTGCTGTTGGTCAGCGAGAGGGGAGGGGGACGCTTCCCCCAAGGCTGCCCCCTACAGCCGCAACGTGCAGGAACACTGTGGCACATAGTAAGCCCTTCTCGCTGACTGTCGGCTGTTGAGAAGTGAGGGGGGGAAGAGGCCGACGGCTCCTGGATGCAGAGCATGCATGCGGGAGCCAATCGGGCTTCAGGGGGGCCTTTTATGGACTCTGGGGGGGGGAGGGCACGGAGACTGGGGCCCAGTCGCTCGGGGCTCCATGTGCCGCAGGGTGTGTGTGTGGAGGAGGCTTTGCTCTCTTTTCGTCCTCTTTTTCTGTCACTCTTTCTCTTTTATCTCCCTCTCTTTCTCCCTCTTTTTGTCTCCCTTCATCCTTTTCTTTCTTTCCCTCCGTCTTTTTCTTTCTTTCTCCCCCTCTCTCCATTTCTTTCTCCCTCCCTTTTCCTCTTTCTCTGTTTTCCTTCCTCCCTTGCTGCGCCCCCCTGGCGCCTCATTTGCTAGGGCCCACTCCTGGCTGCCCTCCTGCCTGGGAGGGGGGGAACGGGGGTGACCTGCAGGCCTTCTCTGTGACCTCCCCTGGGGTTGCCAACCTCCAGGTGGTGGCTGGAGACTTGGCAACCCTAGCCTCTCCCCCCCACCAGGAAATCTACACCTGGTATGGCCCCCGAATGATGTTATAAATGTGCAAATGGCTCTTGGCAGGAAAAAGGTTCCCCACCCCTGGTTTACGGGGTGGCCAGTGCCTTCCCCAGTCATTTACCCCCAGCAAGCTTTACCCCAGCAAGTCATTTACCCCCAGCAAGCTCATTTTACCGACTTCGGAAGGATGGAAGGCTGAATCAACCCTGAGCCGGCTACCTGAAACCAACTTCCGTCGGGATCCAACTCAGGTCGTCAGCAGAGTTTGGACTGCAGTACTGCAGTTTTACCACTCTGCGCCAAGGGGCTCTTACACCAATGAGTAGGCAACAGAAAATACATGAGATTCAGCATAGACTGTACACTGGGACAAAGGTACACTTAGGCGATCTGAATTATCTGCAACTACCTAGTATAGATTCTGAGGTTAGTGGAAAAGCCACTGGAAGTGTCAACTCAGCATGCGCCAGAAATGGAAAATGTTATGTTGTCAATATTAGGCAAGGGACTAAAAAAACATCCTCTTTCATTGTTTATTTAATGGCCCATCTTGTGGACTGTATTCACTCACTCTGTGTAATCCTCCTTGAATCCAAGTGAGAATGGTGAAATATAAACAATGTAAATTATGTAATTGTTATACTGTTACATAAACCTATGGCATGAACACATTTAGAATACAGACCATGATAGCTAAACAGAATTATCATATTCAGGCAGAGAACTATACCAGCAATTTCTAACTGGACTGATATAGCCCTGGGGCCATCCATGAAACTCAGGGGGCAAATAAGGAAAATTTAGGATTTTAAGTAACTCATTCTCTCAACTTGTGACTGCTTCTGGTAACTACAGAGAAGAGCTTTATATTGGTTACTCTACACTGAGAATTATATCCCAGATTTCTCCCCTGGGCCCTTAAAGTTGCACAAAGCAAATAGGAATCTAACCTAACATTAAGGTATTAGCTAATGGTCATTAGACACAAGGATCTCATCAAATCTGAGGTCTGTACATCATATGCTCATCAATATATCTAATTCTCAACATGGCCAAATCTGTATATACTTAAATCTGGAAACTGGAGCCATGAACAGATAAGACAAGCCTAAGAAAAGCCCCAGGTTTGTAGAAATATTTGAAATACATAAAAAACCTAAACAAAACAAATCACTGGGGGGGTTAACTCCCCGCAAATAACAGAAGCAGCACCTGTAGCTTTACTAAACAAATGCTCTACAACAGTACTGCCAGTTGAAGCCTTGGTTTCTATCAGTAAAAGGCAGGGATAGGGAGCAGGGCCACACCCAGTAGCAATCTTGCATGACTCACTCAGGCCTGGCTGTTTGCTATTGTTCACCCTACAAAAGCCAGTGTTGCATAGTGGTTAAGAGTTACAGACTAGGAGGAGATTTGATTCACAACTCTGCGGTAGAAGCTCTGGGTAACCTTGGGTTAGTCATACGCATTCAGCCTAACCTACCTCACAGGGTTGTTGTGAGGATAAAATGGAAGACAGAATGATGTTGCTTTGGGCCCCCATTGTGGAGAAAGGTGGGATAAAAATGATGTAAATAATATAGCTGAAGATGGGGGGGGCAGATAAAAGGTAGATTGGTTGGTAGGTGGGATAGAAAGAAGTAAGCAGGGTAAGGTGAGGATATGGGGTTTTGCCAGGAAGAGGGAAAGATAAAATAGTATGGGGAGTGGGATATAAGGAAAAATGAGGTGCCCTATGCATGTCCACACTATGCAACTGGACCCAGTTGAGCAGTCTGCATTGCACAACTTTGCTAGACTTTTCCCAGGAAAAGGCTGCCCTGGTATCAAAAGAGGGAAACCGGGGGAGGGGGGATAAAGCTAAGTTTGGCTGGTGGGTGGGAAGGACAGAGGGAAGCAATAAAAGGGGAGAAGGAAGGGAAACAGGAAATTGGTATCACTGATAAAGAAACATGATTCTTATGGTCTCTATCCTTACCACCATGATGGAACACACATTGATATTTGCAAAATTCCCTTGTAATCAATATGCTTTGACCTTCTTGCTATAACACATGTTAAGCATCGTTCAGAATAACTGGAGGGGAGGGTAACTGGCAAGATGGACACTTACAATTAACCTTCTTTGCTGGCCCAAGTTTATGTTTTTCTATAGTTTGAGAACGAAACCTTGGCTTACCTGTGAAGGTTCCTTCTACACTGAGGGAGGAGTACATCTTCATCAGCGGGTTTTGTCGTTCCCATGCTCAGGGAGGCAGGATCCAAAAAACCTTTGCTTCCTGTCACATGTGCTAGGACCGCCCTCTGATATCCAATTCGAGGACTTCCATAGCAGAATTTTTAAAAACAGAAAGACAGACGTGCACCCAAAAGAACAAGGAGCAGCCATTGCAAAAAACACAGCTTAAAACCAAGAATTAGTAACAAGTAGAACATGAAAATACTTTATTCTAATTCCCCTTATTTATTATTCCTATATGTAAAGTATTGTTTTACCATTTTTTATTATTTTTTTAAATTCAGCTTTATCTGGACACTTGACATTCTTCATCTTGATCCATTCTTCATCCTGGGCGGGCAAGATGTACTCCTCCCTCAGTGTAGAGGGAACCTTCACAGGTAAGCCAAGGTTCCATTCTCCCACTGAGTTCGGAGTATATCTTCATCAGCGGGATCTTCAAAAGCTGACGTTCACTGGGAGGGAGTCTTCATTGAATATTTGATACAACGTTCTGGAGGACTCTCCTGCCGAATGCCGCGTCGGATGAAGAATAGGCAGTTATCTTGTAGTGTCTTATGAACGTAGAAGGGCTCGACCAGATCGCAGCCTTACAAATTTCTTCCATGGATGCATGGCCATCAAATGCTGCTGAAGTAGCGGCGCTGCGGACTGAGTGAGAGGTAATTCCTAACGGCACTGGTATGTTGCTAAATTGATAGCACAGCTGGATACAATGTTTGATGCACTTGCTGATAGCTGCCTTTGACATTTTGCAACCTTTATTGGGTGATGAAATAAAAACGAATAAAGACTCAGAGCGCCAGAAAGGTTCCGTCCTTCTCAAAAAGATGCGTAAAGCTCTTTTCATGCCCAGAGTGTGCCAGTTCTTCTCCTTCGGATGAGAAGGGTGAGGGCAAAAGGATGGAAGATGGAGTTCCTGTTGTCTATGGAACTTAGAATTAACCTTCAGGATAAAGGCCGGATCTGGACGTAGTACTACTTTATCCGCGTGGAAGACGTAGAGGCTTTTTCTAGATGACAAAGCTGCCAGTTCCGACACCCTTCTAGCTGATGTAACAGCCGTGAGGAAGAGAACTTTCATCCTAAGGTGACCCAGGGAAGCCTCCAGTAAGGGTTCAAATGGGTGTCGAGTCAGAGCCTAGAGTACCACGTGAAGTCTCCAAGTCGGAAATCTATGAATTGTCGGAGGAGAGATGGCCGAGGCTCCTTTCAAGAAAGTGACTATGTGGGGATGCCTTGACGTTGGGTAACCATCCAGTTGGGAACAACCGTCACAATCGCCGTCACCTGTCGTGTGAGAGTAGATGCCTTCAGCCCTTAAGCTAATCCCTCCTGAAGAAAGTCAAGCAAGTTGCCAGTGGAAATGGTCAATGGATCAGTATGTTTTCTCCTGCACCATCTAGCGAAGGCCTTCCAGGAAAAATTGTATATGCGCCTGGTGGATTGTTTCCTGGCTTCCAACATGGTGTCGACGACCTCTGAGGTATAGCCCATCTCTAGCAACCTTGACCTTTCAAGAGCCAGGCGGTCAGCTTTAACCAGGCTGGATCTGGGTGTACTAAGGGGCCCTGTTGGAGAAGGTCCTGGACTGGAGGTAGGGACCATGGCTCCTGGATCGATAGCTCTCTCAGTGTCGCAAACGAAGGTCGTTGGGGCCATCAAGGGGCTATGAAGATGACCAGGGCCCTCTCTTGTCTGATTTTTCGTAGAGCTTTGGAGATCACTGGTAGAGGTGGAAATGCATAAAGGAGACCCCGTGGCCACGGGGACAACTGTCTATTCCCTCGGCCCTTGGATGCATAAATCTTGACAGGAACCTTGGAAGCTGGTGATTTTCGCCTGTTGCGAAGAGATCCACAATGGGTCTTCCAAATTTCTGTTATTTGAAGGAAGGTCTCTCTCTTCAAGGACCACTCCCCCTCGTCCACCTGCTGCCGGCTAAGCCAATCTGCCTGCTCGTTTAGTACTCCTTTTATGTGCTCTGCCCTGATGGATGCCAAGTGAGCCTCTGCCCAATTCAGAATTGTCATGGCTTCTACATGAAGGGAGGAGGAACGAGACCCGCCTTGCTTGTTTATGTAAGCTTTTGCTGAAACATAGTCCGTTCTCAGCAGGACGTGACTGTTCTCGATTCTTGGCTGAAACTATCAAGGCTTTCTGGACTGCCCGTAACTCTAGCCGATTTATGTGGAGATGACTCTCTTCCGGTGTTCAACGACCCTGTGCTACTTGTTGCTGCAGAATCGCCCCCCAGCCTTACAAGCTGGCATCAGTGAAAATCTGGATCGTGCAGATTGGGAGATAGTTCTGGCCCTTGGCTAGGTTGTGGGACCTGGTCCACCACCTTAAGCGGTCCTTCACTTGTCTCGGGACGGTGAGGCGTGGGTTCCTCTTTTGAGTTATCTGCAGTTGAAATGGCTTGAGAAACCATTGCAGGTCCCTCATGTGGAGGCAAGCCCATGGCACAATCCCTATGCATGCCACCATTTTCCCCTGCAGTCTGACTAAGGACGACAGGCCGGAGGATTTGGAAAAAATCACTGTCCTTGTCAACTTGACAATGGAGGAAATCTTGTCCGGCGGAAGAAAGACTGTATATTCTGGTTCGTATCTATGAACACCCCCAGGTGATGGATGAACTGGAACGGAGAGAGGGTGCTCTTGATCCAGTTTACCAGGAAACCATGGAGTTCTAGAGCCCGGAGGACGGTCTCCGTGTGCTGTAAGGATAGTTGTTCTGAAGGAGCGCTCACCAGGTATCGTCTAAATATGGGAAGACGTGGATCCCTGCCTCTCTCAGGTGAGCCACCAACGTCACCAGGACCTTGGTAAAGACCCTTGGGGCCGATGAGAAACCAAACAGGAGGGTGATTGAGATGATAGTGATTGAGATGATAGTGACTGAGGTTGTACGCAAAGCGGAGAAACTTTCGGTGCTCAGGGTAGATGGGGATGTGTAAATACGCTTCCGTCAGGTCTATCGACGTCAGAAACACTTGGGGACAGACTGCCTCTATGATGGACCTGAGTGTCTCCATCCTGAAACGTTTGAGCTGGATAAATTTGTTGACGTGCTTTAGATTTAGGATTGCGCGCCAATCTGTTTCTCTTCGGAACGGTAAAGAAAACGGAGTATACCCCGGGGCACCGTTCTGTCTGGGGGACTGGTTCGATGGCCCTGATTTGAAGCCTGTGGTCTATGGCTGCTTGATTGCGGGCTATCTTGTCCAGTTTGGAAGAGGAGGGGGAGAGAAAGAAGCAGTTTGGGGGGATTTGCATAGTTCTAGGCTGTATCCCTCCTGAATAATCTTCTGCACCCAAGTGTCTGGGTGAAGGGAGTCCCAGCTATTGGCAAAAAGCTGGAGTCTTCCCTCACTGGACTGTCCCAGCAGTCATTGTTTCCTGGGTTTCTTGCTAAATCTGTTGGACTTGTCCAAGTGTTGTTGTGGCTGGAATCCCTTGTTAAATCTGGGGCCCTTGCGAAAGGATCCTCTTCCAGAATTCCAGTTGTTCCTTCTGTTGTCTGCTCTGCCCCTTGCCAGGGTGTGAGAGGTTCGGAAGGGACGAAAGGAAGAAGAGTAAGAGGTCTTACCTTCTTTCCTTATATATTTTGGCAAGGCCTTTTTCTTGTCTTTTGTCTCAGCTAGTATGTCCTCTAGTTTAGAGCCGAAGAGCCGGTCACCCTCGAATGGGTATCCCAACAGGATGGATTTGGAACCGAAGTCAGCTGACCAGGACAGGAGCCAAAGTGCCCTCCTAGAAATAGAGGAAACTGCCAGTGCCCTGGCCGACATAGTCATGGAATCAAGTGTGGCGTCCACCATAAAATTTACTGCTTTCAGAACTCTGTTAAGACCACTCAGAACCCTTTTATTGTCTTGTGGAGTCAGGTCAATTATTTTTCTGATCCTCATGATGGATGCTCGAGCCACCAATGCTGCCGTAGCCGATGCTTGTATGGATACGGCCTAAGCCTCATGGACCTTTTTGATAGCATAATCAGCATTTCTATCTAGAGGGTCCCTGATGTTGCCAGCCCCATCCTCAGAAAGTAAGCCGGTGGATTGCAGAGCAGCGACTGGTGCTTCAACTAAGGGAACCTGAAGGAGGTTAGCAGCTCGGGACTCTAGATTATACATTCTTCTAACAGCAGTGGGGAGCTGTCTGTTAGAGAGGCTTCTCCCATTCATTTTTGAGAAGGTTCATAGTATTCAGGAAAAGGCACAGCCCGGGTATGGGTCCTCAGTATGGTGAAGAATTCCTTCATGCCCCTAAACTTAGCCTTACTTTTGGAAGCCTCTGAGTCCTCATCCTCATGAAGATCTAAGGCTGCCAATACCTTGCTCAGGAACGCCTGATAATCTTCCCTGGCAAATAACCGGGATTGTTGATCCTGATTTTGAGTCTCCTCCCCCTCCTTGTCTTCTCCTGAGGAGAACTCGCCCTCTTCTCTATAGCCAAAAGAGGGAGAAGGGGACCTGTTCCTGCTGGAAGAGGACAATGGTGCCTGCCTTGCTGCCTTAGTTGGCCAGGCATGGCGTGTGTCGCTGGAGCATTCCCCACATTCTAATTCCGAGTGGATGGAAGCCCTGGAACCCGGGGATGAGGCTCTGGATCTTGTGACGTCCCCACAAGAATGGTCGCTAATTTGGGCAAACTCCTCTCTTAATGCCTGCCGCATTAAATTTATCCGACTTAAGTTGCCCCCCCCTTCCGCAATTAAAAAATGAGCATTTTCAACACTACCTGAGGTAGTCCCAGTCGCATGAACTCCAGAGGAGCCGGCATCACTGGGATCAAGTTCACCCTCGTAACCTCTAGAGGCCGAACGGGGAGTTGTGGCGGCCATCTTGTCCATGGGCGTCTTTTTTGCACCGTTTTGAACGACTCCCGGCTGGAGGCTCCATTTTTGTGCCTCCGCCTGCAAATCGGGCCAATTTGCCCGTTTTTCTCCTTCACGGCTCTTGGATGCCGCTAGGGAAAGCTTCAGGGGGAAAAGGAGTCCTTCAACGTGCTCCTCGTCTCCTGACATTAATTCCTCTGAAGCCCTATCTCCACTCTCAGACATATTGTAAATGGAGGAGGGGGGAGGGGAGGGAAGGGGGAGACAGAGGCAACACGAGGGAAAACAGTAGATACAAGTGGAAAAGGCTGCTGGGTGCACACAGACCAAGATTAGGACTAAGAAAAAACACAGAAATAAAGTTAGACAGGAATAATTATTGAAGTGCAAAGGCTAGGAAAGAAGGTTTGCTACAGAGCTAACCACAAATGCTGCTTCTCCCTCTAAGGCATGAAGAGAAGTGGATATCAGAGGGCGGTCCTAGCATATGTGACAGGAAGCAAAGGTTTTTTGGATCCTGCCTCCCTGAGCATGGGAACGACAAAACCCGCTGATGAAGATGTACTCTGAACTCAGTGGGAGAATGTTGAATTTATTCTGTTGTAAATAATTAGTAGCAACTCAACTGCTTATTAGTCCAAGTGCTCTAATGCAATATTACCTTGGTCAAGGATTACCGTAAGCACAGCTAGAATATGAAAGTACAGAACACCAGAAAGTCCATCAACACATTTTCCAAGTATGAACTAGTGCATGCCTGTATCCCCTTAGACTTAAAGCAATATACTATATAACAGCACATGCTCCTCAGAACATTTTTTAAATCTCCTTTTTCCTCAGTCTAAGCAAGGAAGGGCCATAGCTCAGTGGAAGAGCATCTGCTTGGCATGCAGAAGGTCCCAGGTTCAATCCCCGGCATCTCCAGTTAAAGGGACTAGGCAAGTAGGTGATGTGAAAGACCTCTGCCTGAGACCCTGGAGAGCTGCTGCCAGTCTGAGTAGACAATACTGACTTTGATGGACCAATGGTCTGATTCAGTAGAAGGCAGGTTCATGTGTTCAAAGAGCAAAGAAAAACTGGTAATTCTATATGGAGGTACAAGTCTTGCTCTCAAACAAAAAAATTAATTATTGTTTGAAAAACTCTTTGAAAGTACTTACTCGTGTGCGATCTTCAATGCTATAGATCCGCAACTGCATTGGGATGTTGAAGCTATGCAGAAAGTTACCACCAAAAACCAGGGTGTCCGTAGGAGTGTATACTGCATGGATCCAACCTGAAGGAGAATCACTGCAGATTAGGTCCTTTATGCAGTTGCATAGTTAAGAGTCATACCTCCTAAAAGTTGATTTCTATCACTTCTAGCTTCAGATTCACGCTTTCAGAACCCAAAGCTGCCAATGGGCAGAGAAAGGGGATTTCCCTTAATCATAAGTCCTCCTAATGTTATTAAAACTACAGTGAGCTTCTACGTAAGGACTGTATATGGTTTTATTCAACAGTCAGGATGAAAAATGCTTTGATGTAGATTAGTGAATATGGGTTTTGTGGTTTCCTCATTTTCTACAGCTGACTGTATCCCATACCCTTGAATTCCCTCCAATGTAAATAAGATGCGTATGTAGCAGCCATCCTCACTATAACTAAATAGGGAACAGCTGCTTAAACTAAATATTGCCAATGTTAGCCACCAGAAACATCTTAGTAATACAACATTTAGAAGTTCTGTTTACATCCCCATACCTGAGGGTATGACAAAGGTATAGCCTTGCTTGAGCTCAATACGCTGACAATCTGACACCCGGTCACCAAGAAAAATGTCCCCTTGTTTCCCCGAGAGCAGCCAGTTTTCATATAACTCTAGGTTCTGAGGAGTGGGTGGGATTAACCAGAAGATCTGCAAGTCGAAAGAGACTGATTAAAGAGACCTTCCTAAATGAATACCTATTCATTGCCTAGGCTCAAAGTAATTTAAAGGAGCATTTTAACCACACAACTGATTTAAGGATAGTAATTTTAGTGAGACCTTTCTTTCAGCACATTAATTGCACCTCCATTGTGGTCATCATTATCTATTTGTCTCTAACTTCTCACAACCTCTGCTATTAATGCAGTCACTGGTATGGATGCTAAATGCTGAAAGGGTACTAACCCCTTTATTGCAAGAGGTAACGTCTCTGTTGTGAATAGTGTGGGGATTACTGTTCATGAGAAGTACAGAATGCCTTGATTAAGTGGTCAGTAATAATGTACAAATGAGAATAAAATCCCACACTGCAAAAGCAGTGCAGAGCCATTTCATTTCAGAAAAAACAAGCGTCACTGCTGCAGTTAGGTATGCCAAGAGTGAGCAGAGCACAGAGCAGAAGAGTAAAAAAACTCAAGCCATCATTAAAGAGACAGTGTGTGAAAACTTCATGGCCTGCATTTTGTAGCAGTCTCAGACTATGCCTGCATTTTGTAGCCACCTTATGATTCTTTCCAGTAGTAAGGAACAGAGTATGGCAACTTACATTCAACAAATGTATGCATTTACAGAGGAATTCTACTTCAAGATGTGATTGACACACTGCAAGTTACTTGCCGTTCATAATTAAATTTACTAGAGCCAAATAAGAATTATTGAAAATCACACTAAAAATAGCATTTATGCAGTTTCACAATGAAACAGGAATCTCTCAATTTAGCACTTTAAAAAAAATTATAAATATCATAAAGTGGAGAGTTATATGTAATCACACTAGTAAGACTCAAGAACAGGGGAAAATCTTCGTAAACCCTCTGGCCAGATAAAGGTAAACTCTGGTCCTCAAAGCCAGCGTGGTGTAGTGGTTAAGAGCGGTGGACTCTAATCTGGTGAACTGGGTTGGTTTCCCCGCTCCTACACATGAAGCCAGCTGTGTGACCTTGGGCTAGTCACAGTTCTCTCTGAACACTCTCAGCCCCACCTACCTCACAAGGTGTCTGTTGTGGGGAGAGGAAGGGAAGGCAATTGTAAGCTGGCTTGATTCTCCTTAAAAGGTAGAGAAAGTTGGCATATAAAAACAAACTCTTCTTCTCCTTCTCAATATGGTTCAAGAATTAATGATTTGTTGGACATGCAAGAAAGTTCAGAAATTTTGGCTACAAATTCATCAAGAAATGCAGAAAGTTTTAAGAATCAAATTTCCTTTGAACCCAGAAACTATGTTGCTAGGAATTGAGCCAGATGATTTGGACAGAAACCATAAAGAAATATTTGGCTACGGCGGCTAGACTAGTACTGGCAGCATCTTGGAAACAGGAGGATATTCCAGATTTGGAAAAGTGGCAACAAAAGATGGACAAATTTGCGGTGATGGCCAGACTGACCAGCTTGATGAAAGAGACGACTGAAGAATCCCAAAAGAAATGGGAATGTTATTTTGATTATGTTAAATGGAAAGGATAGATTGTTAGATATAAGAATCAGCTTAATAAATTCCTTCTATACTATATAGTAAATTTTATATCTAAAATGTAGAATATAAGAACAATGCATAAGATGTTTGAAATGTAAGATGAAATAGACTCCCCGAAGGAGTGCAAACTGTGTGAATGTATGTGTATGTTTGTTTTTTCTTGAAAATGTTAATAAAATATCTTTTTTTAAAAAAAGAATTAATGATTTGTTGTTGTTAGAGGAGAACCAATGTGGTACCTGACTAGGACCCAGGAGACCCAGGTTGAAATCTCCAGTTAGCCATGAAGATCTCTGGGTGGCTTTGGGCCAGTCACACTCTCTCAAGCCTGACCTGTTGTGAGGATAACATGAGGATGGAGGCAAGGGATATCACATATACCACCCTGACCTTCTCAGAGAAGAGCCAGGATATAGATAGGAGTAATCTTCAACCATGCCTTAGGTTTCTAGTGCAAAAAGGTTAAGCTATTGATGTTCCATATCTATACCACATCTACAATAAACCAAGAAAATACTGCTATTTCCTTATCCTTGGGAAGCCACAGAAACAAGCACCTCTAGTATACAAGAAATAAATGTGTACCAAACTATATTTCTGATATGGGGAAGATGGGGTGAGAAAAGACACCATGGACAGTCTAGTATGTTTGAGCATGCAACAATGGTAATGTTCAGACTTGTAATATACCCAACTACAAAAAAGCCCTGAAACCTCAATCACAAAATAGGAGTTGAAAGCAAGACTGACAAGACTGGAGAACTTGAAATATCACATCAAGATACTATTCCACAGCAGCCCTGAAGTTCCTCTCCTTCACCCTATAACAAAAACTCAAAGTTTTAAAGCAGATCACTAGACATGCTGACCTCTTGCCGTTTGTCTTATCTAAAACCATACCATTGAATTATCTACTCCTGTTGGAGATTTGGAAGCAACACTGATCAAGCACAATTTGATTAACTATTCCTACATTTCTTTTTCAATTGCTTATGTTAAATTAATTACACTATATAGGGAACCCTATTTGCAGAGTAAGATCTCATGGTTCTATGTTTGGATGTGCTAAAGGCCAGGTAATGAGCTGCATATTGCTCCCATGGTAATCTGAATAAAGAGTAATGAAATAGAAACCCCTCAACTGGCAGTGTGTGTTCAGAGCACAACAGAACCTGGTCCATACTGCTTTTTGCACTTCCTTCTTTCATATGCTCAGACTGAATCAGCTCTGAAGAAAGCAGAAGTAACCTTATGATTCACAGGGTTAGAAATTATATGATCACAATGAAGACAAACATGAAAAATTACCAACTCGGCTAACTGAGGTTAAATAGTGTGTTGTGAACCAATTATGAGAAGTACCCAGATAAAGATAAAAGGAATATGGAACAAAGTTCTGCTGAGGAAAAGGAAGAACGAAGAAAGAAAGGTAACAGACGTATTTTGTGGCTCATGTCCATATAAGAATAGCCAAACATACTAAACACCCTGTATCAATAAAGTACATGGGTTCAGATTTCTAATTCTACTCTGTTAAGCTTGTAATTTTTCCCTTCCACCTTTCTCCAAAATCTCTTCCATAGAACAGAGCAACTTGCTGAGATGCTACTGTACCTTTCCTCCTCTGTGAATATGATACCATACAGAAGTGCCACCAAAGTCCACATGGAAGTCAGTATAGCAGCCCTTGACACTCATTAGACAGTATCTGAAATTAAAAACATGAAGCTGTAACTCAACTCCAATCACGTTTGCATTTCTGTGGGCGGCTACCAGTCTGAATTAGAGCAGTAATCATGCACAATCTATATATTAAGCATGCTGACACCTGCAAATTGCTGATGGGACAGCAATTCTGAGACTCTCCCTATTGTACTTCTTGTTCAGTGCTAATGTTACATATGGGGGTGCCCAAGGCACGTACTACTGAAAAATAGAGTATTTTTGTAGAGGCTGCTACAGGAGAACATTCTTTCTGAAGTCTAATTTTTGTGAATGGCTGTTAACTATCAAATCCAGAGTCACTTACTTCTGCACTTTGGGATACTGCATATCCAGAATGGCATTTGTTGATTCTGTCTGGCTTTCTTTAAGATGCCTTGGCCACATGTTGTCAACCCAATCAATCAAATCCACCTGTAACCATACAGATATGATAGCAAAACTTAGACATAAAACACAGGTAGCAGAAGCTCAAGTATTAGTTGGAGCTTTATTGCCACAGAAATGAATATAGTTATGGATTATATTTCGAGGATCACATTCTGTTGTAAGAATGAAACCAGGGACCCTTTTTAGCTACAGCTGCAACTACCTAAGTACTCCATATAAATATGAATGTAACATCTCCCAGTAATGTCTCAAAAATTAACTTAATGAATGCCATAAACATAAAGCATACCATCAGCACCTTTTGCTGATAGATCACAGGATCCAACCCCTTGCAATGGCCAATCAAGTGCACCTTATTCAAAACAATGAAGTAGTCAATCTGCTGTCCCTCCATTACCCTTCTACAAAGGGAAGTCCTGCTTCACCAATCTATTGGGAGTTCTTTGAACAGGTTACTCAAGCATACGGATAAAGGCAAGCTGGTAGACATCATATACTTGAACTTCCCAAAGGCTTTTGAAAAGACTCCTGAGTATGCTTAGCAGTCATAGGATAAGAGGATGGGTCCTCTTATGGATTAAAAATTGGATAAACAGCAGGAAACAGTAGGAATAAACGGACAGTATTCACCATGGAGAAAAGAGAGCACCGTGGTTCCACAAGGATTGGTATTGGAACTAGTGTTATTTAATTGTTCATAATTGAGACTGAGCAGTATTGTAGCCAAGTGGGCAGATAATAGCAAATTATTCAGGATGAAAACCACAGCAGACTGAAGAGCTGCAGGAAGATCTCTCTAAATTGGGTGAGTGGGCAACAGCTTGGTAAATGAAGTTCAGTGTGGGTAAGTGTAAAGTGGTGCACGTTGGAACAAAAAATCCTAACTTTAAATATATGCTGATGAGGTCTGAACTAGTTGAGACAGATTGAAACATATTGGAGTTGTAGTGGAAAGGTTGATGAGAATGTCAACCCAGTATATGACAGTGGTGAAAACAGAAAACTCCATGCTATGAATTATTAGGAAAGCAATGGAAAATAAAATGGCCAATATTGTAATGCCCTTGTATGAAGCTATGGTGTGATCTCATTTGCAATAGTGCATGCATTTCTGGTTGCTGCATCTCAAAAAGGATACTGCAGAGCTAGAAAAAGTACAAGGGAGGGCAAACAAGATGATTAGGAGGTTGGAGCACCTCTCCTATGAGGAAGAGTCTGGAGAGTTCGGGAATTTTCAGTCTAGAAAAAGAATGACTAAGGGAAGCCATGATAGAGGTTTATAAAATTATGCATGGTATGCAGAAAATAGCTTCAGAACAGACAAAAGGAAACCTTCTCAATGAGTAATTAAACTGCAGAGTTCACTGCCAGGGGAGATAGTAAGGGCCATGAACATGTGTGTGTGTGTTAAGTGCCGTCAAGTCGCTTCCGACTCATGGCGACCCTATGAATGAAAGTCTTTCAAAATGTCCTATCTTTGACAGCCCTGCTCAGATCCTGCAAATTGAAAGCCGTGGCTTCCTTTATTGAGTCAATCCATCTTTTGTTGGGTCTTCCTCTTTTCCTGCTGCCCTCAACTTTCCTAGCATGACTGTCTTTTCCAGTGACTCTTGTCGTCTCATGACGTGACCAAAATACGACAGCCTCAGTTTAGTCATTTTAGCTTCTAGGGTCAGTTCAGGCTTGATTGGATCTAGAACCCACTGATTTGTTTTTTTTGGCAGTCCACGGAATCCGTAACACTCTCCTCCAATACCACATTTCAAAGGAATCTATTTTCTTCCTATCAGCTTTCTTAACTGTCCAGCTTTCGGACCCATACACAGTAATAGGGAATACGATTGCATGAATTATTCTAGTCTTGGTGGCCAGTGACACATCCTTACACTTCAAAATCTTGAAGCCATGAACATAGATAACTTTAAAAGGGTGTTAGACAGATTCATGGAGAAGTCCTTCAGTGGTTTAAGGGGCAACAAACGGATTTGGTACATAGGCCAAAAATTCCATTGACAGCATGGGTCTGGCCAGAAGTGGCTGGAGACAGAAAATTACATTCTAAGCCTGATTCAACCAGGTTCTCTTTGTCAGCAATATGGAAAAATATAAAACATCAAACACCAGTCTTACCAAGCTATTCCCCATTAATGCCATTTCATTTACAATAGTTTGAGAAGGCTAGAATGGCTGGAATCTCAAAATAGATACAAGCAAGTTTAAGTCATTTTATTGACTTTAAAGAGGGTTGTTTCTCTTTATAGGAAGGGGAAATAATAGACTATACGCCTCCATTGAGATTTTCATACCAGCAAATAATCATTCTGTGCAAAATCCAGCCCTTAGAACACATACAAAACTAACATGTCAGAGAGGAAGCTATGCTACAACCCCACCTCTGACATGGTGGCTTTCCATGGCTATTGGTAGGAGGCAATTCAGTCATGCATTCCTACATCAACAATCTGAAGTTCCTGTATCCTTTGCTTTTACCAAACCGGGCTGAAAATATGGAGGTGCTTCCCCGTGGCCTCTTCTACTTCTATTCCCTCATAGGTGGAACCAGAGACTCTGGCTGTGATTCAGTGGATGAAAAGCTACAATTTTGTCCTCTCAGCCAATCTTTATGGTGGAGCTGTAGTTGCCAATTATCCATATGACAAAGCCCAGTTGCAAAGGAGCCAGAACAATTGGCACAGAATGGACACCCCTACTCCAGATGCAAAGGAGACGGTCTGAAAAGTTAACGGCATACACCAGATCATCTGAAGGGCTATTGTCAAAAAGTTATGGTATACTGCAGGAGCTGGATAAGAAGGAACTTGCCTATAGAGCAAAATGGCAGGCAGATCGAACACAGGAAATCTCAAGTAATAAGTAGGAAAAAAATTCATGGATATATGGACTACCTCTATTAATATAGAGAAAATGTTGAAACTGTTTAGATGGCATACTCTACGCACGTTGGTAATGTTTCTGACCAATGTTGGAATTGCTGACAAAATAAAAGCTCTTTTCCCCATATTTGTGGAGCTGCCCCATATTTAATCAATTCTGGAAAAGAATATATACAGTTGAGTACATATTGAGTTGCTTGTGGTATAAAACGTAATCTAATGCTGATTCGTTTGGCCAAAGGGAAAAATCATTGGGGAAAAAAGCATGGTTACGTTTTGAGAAGCAAGACTACTAATCACAAAATATTGGACGCAAAGTAATGTGCTCCAATTGATATGTGGCTTAGAAAATGCTGGCTAATTATGATTTTTTATAAAACAGCAGTCTGTAAACAGATGAAATGTGGGAAAATTTGTTCAAAGATAGTGCCCGTTTATAAGCTACTGGAAGAGAGTCAAACCAAATGTAGTGACTCAAATAACAATTTTGAGGTATATCTGAAAGTTGTTATGGAAGGTTTAATATTTTGGAGGTATAATTATTACATGGATAGAGTTTTTAATAACTCTATTTTTGATTATTCACTCATTTATAATTTTGGCATTCCTAATTCAAAATGGCTACTAGCCATGGTGACTGAAAGGAGCCTCTATGTACAGCGGCAGCGAACCTCTGAATACCAGTGCTGGGAAGAAGCAGCAGGGGAGGGCCTTGGCCTCTATGTTCAGATTGTTTGGCCTTCCAAGGAAACTGGCTGGCCACTGTGTGAAACAGTATTCTGGACTAGATGAACCACTAGCCTGATATAGTATGCTTTTCATAGAATCATAGAGTTGGAAGGGACCACCAGGGTCATCAAGTCCAACCCCCTGCATAATGCAGGAAATTCACAACTACCTCCCCCCCTCCACACCCCTAGTGACCAGAAGATGGCCAAGATGCCCTCCCTCTCATCATCTGCCTAAGGTCACAGAATCAGCATTGCTGACAGATGGCCATCCAACCTCTTCTTAAAAACCTCCAGGGAAGGAGAGCCTACCACCTCCCGAGGAAGCCTGTTCCACTGAGGAACCTCTCTAACCGTTAGAAAATTCTTCCTAATGTCTAGACGGAAACTCTTTTGATTTAATTTCAACCCGTTGGTTCTGGTCAACCCGTTGGTTTCTTATGTTCTTAATTGGCAATACCAACCAGCATGCAATACTGTGCGTTTCAGAAATTAACTGTTTCGTGTTTTTAATTCTGTAAGCCTGAATGCTCAGTATATGAGCTAAAAATTCCAAAATAAACACACAGAGCAACATGAAGAATTTGAACCAATGGCACAGAACAAAATTTTCCATCAATAGTACCAGACTATCAGGGTAGTTGGGAGTCATACACAGATCCTTTACTTTTTTCCCTTGAGCACAAGCTAATTTCTAATCAAATTTATTGCTACTAGTGAAACAGGTCATAGAATCATAGCATTGGAAGGGACCACCAGGGTCACCTAGTCCAACCCCCTGCACAAAGCAGGAAATTCACAACTAATTCCCACCCACACCCCCAGTGACCCTTGCTCCATGCCCAGAAGATGGCCCAAAAAAGCCTCCAGGATCCCTGGCCAATCCGGTCTGGAGGAAAATTGCTTCCTGACCCCAAAGTTGGGATCAGCATTTCCCTGGGCATGTAAGAGAGGGCCACAACAGCCAAACACTGATGCAACCCTGCCTCACTTTCATGATCTGCCAAAGTTCATAGAATCAGTATGACTGACAGATGGACATACAGCATCTGCTTAAAAACCTCCAAAGGAGAGCCTACCACCTCCCGAAGAAGCCTGTTCCACTGAGGAACCGCTCTGTCAAAAAGTTCTTCTTAATGTTTTCCAGGAAACTCTTTTGATTTAATTTCAACCTGTTGGTTCTGGTCCGACCTTCTGGGACAACAGAAAACAACTCTGCACCATCCTCTACATGACAGCCGTTCAAGTACTTGGGAGATGGTTATCATATCACCTCTCAGTCGGCTCCTCTCCAGGCTAAACACACCGAACACCTTCAACTTTTCCTCATAGGTCTCCAGACCCCTCACCATCTTCGTTGCCCTCCTCTGGACATGTCCCAGCTTGTCTATATCCTTCTTAAATTGTGGTGTCCAAAACTGAACATAGTACTCTAGGTGAGGTCTAACTAAAGCAGAGTAAAGTGATACCATCACTTCACATGATCTGGACGCTTTACCTCTATACAGCCCAAAATCATCTCACCACCTTAAATTTATGTTAAACATACTGCAGCATTGGATATATATATAAATATATAATTTCTAATTGCACGCTACCACTCACTATTATATTGTAACCTCTACTTCTCATTAGCATTAATAACTCTATTGAAATTTTATCCTGGATCTCAAACCTATCAACAATCCTCACTGTAGAAGGGAAATTCAAATTTCATCTACAGTGAGATGTTTAAAGGCAAATGTATATTATGGAATAGGAAATAACTTTATACGCTAACTAGCTACTGTAATCTCTGTGAAATTAATCAAAGTTGATGGGAATTACTGATGGTGCTCCAAAAGATGAAAATGTACAGCTTCCATCTGTTTGAGTGAAACGGAAAATGCAGCGAGATATTGCCAGAGGAAGAAAAAGACCCACTGACCGTTGTTGGTCTCTGTACCAGGTTCTCAAGCCGGGTATGACTGAACTCCAGGCTGATAACATTATACAGCTTCTCACGCTCCTCCTCTGGCGTTTCATAATAGCGTGCCCATTGTGCCATAGTCATCTCAATGTCTCTTTGTGTATTCACATCCATGACATCCACCATCCTCCGACTCCCTATTGGGACAGATACATATTGTATTTACTAGAAAGGAACACCCCCAAAATTTTATTTCCCAAATATTTTTTCATTGGATACAACTGTAACTTGTATGAGTGTTTAAGATGGCCTCCTCTTTTCATGATGGCATACCTGGAAAAAACCTAGTCTTGCATTTGAATAAATGCAGGAAGGATGACATGATAAAACAGGGACATGAGGGGCGCAGAATGTAGAGCCCCCAACCAAAGAAATCTTTGATTTAGGAGTCTTTGACCTCTAATACCAACACACTTTCAACTGTGTTTCCACAATGTAGATGTCTGAATTTTATTCAGAAGTCTAATCAAAATCCAGCTCAATGCCCGATTCCAACTGGTATGCTGTGCATTTTTTACATATATCCCATACCATGAGGGACCTAAGATGGGAATACATAATTACCTACATATAGTCGCACATCACTCACACTGAAGTCTGGATCTGGCATTCTGCAAACAGAAACACACTACATGAGAAGTCATACTTTCAAGTCTACTTCCCACAACTTTATGCAACCATTTCAAATACACACTAGTCTATCCCATCAATGTGCTGCAGACTTTCAAAACATTAACGAGTGGGTGACACATTCTCTATTCATGCACCCTGGCTCCTTGACCTCCCATCACTGACTGTAGGATTCTCTTCCTTAAATGAACCAGTAGCCCTTATAAGGAATATGAAGCATCATGTCTATAGCCTGATATTGTGTCTGATAGCCTAACACTACTTTTCTCAAGCAAAAGGGGCAGCTGTCTTAATACTGACTTTTAAACACACAGAACACATCACACAGGCAAGAACCTTCATAAAGCCAGATAAATGTTCTATTACACTATTCATATTAAAAATCTTCCACCCACCCCATAACCTTGAGCTTTGTGCTGTGAAGAGGAAAGGGGAAGTTCTATGTTACATTAAGTCCCTTTCACTATTCTAAGCCTCTGATTAATCAGCTAAATCAGTCACCTGTGCCAACACAGGAAACTATACTAACAGAAGCCATAGAATATCCTACATGTAATGGTGAACCTGGTACCCATGCAGACCAATATATAAAGAGAATGAGGCCAGGTTCAGAAAGGAGGAATTTTTCTGCAGACCTGGGAAACCCCCTGGTTTGCAGAAAAATGTAACCCTCAAAATGGAGGGAGGTTTAAATCCCCCCAAAGAGAAAAAACATTGTCTGTGCTTGTGCAGACAACATAATGAACTGCCTCCTTTCGGTGGCTGTGGGGCAGGTGGATGAGCGGGAGCTGCTGCCACCACAAAAGCACAAAATGGGTAAGAGAGCCACCACAGCATGTGCCAGGCAGGTGGAGGTGACAGCATTGTGTGTGTTTAGGTAGGAAGCTGGAGCCGCTCTCCTGATCACCCCACGCTCCAACTTGCATGTGCCAGGCAATCATTGGTGGAATCTCTATGGTTGGATGGGAAAACTGGCCAGCACACCCGGGGGAGGGGAGGATGGGTTCTCCCCCTCCCATACAAGTTCTGTGGTCCCCCCCTTGTTCACCTGTATCTGTGCTATTATTTCACTTATCCAGGAGGAAAGATTACTACGGTTATGCCAGTGCAAGGTAGCAAGGCACATGTGCTTGAAGAAAAAAATAGTTGTGCTGCACTACTGAATCTTGGAATGAATATGTGTAGAGCAAACTACAGCTGCATTCTGCCTCATAGTCCAAATAGTAAAAAGGATTGAAGGAACAATTTGGCTTTGTAGTTTAAGCTCCATGGAAAGAACAGATGGGTTCAACTTCCTTTTACAGAACTAACTGTATATGCCCAGGATTCAAAATAGTGTTTCATTAAACTTCTGTGATGTACAGATGATCATTACTATGATGGGGGATCCAACAATCATTTGACTAAACTAATCACAGTTATTCTTTGTAACAGAATGAAGATGCCAGCAGACAGGGTAGGATACAATTCCAGCTTCCAAGATTTAGTATCCAACTCACCTGCTGGAGGTGGGATCCCGATTCTGAGTTAGATCCTATTGAAAAACTATGTAGGGAGTATATTCCAGGACTCTGTTACAGACTTGGGAGTTATTTTACTACTGGTCACTGAATCTAGCATCAAAATCTAATTAAGCCTATACAAACTCACTTTATTCCAAGTCCATCAGCATTCTTGAAGATTAAAGGGTCTCTTAAACCACCATGCTGAATATATTCCACAGTGAAATCTGTCGAGAGAAAAAGGAATGTTCTTCTTAGTGACTAGCAACGGAGAAAATTGGGCCAGGAAAATGGAGCTGCGGTGAAAGGGGATGGGGGACAAGACAAGCAACAGATTTTCATCTGCAAACACACCAACTTAGAAAACTACTCTGGCAACAGAAGCACACAAGTTATAGTGGTCAACAGCTGGGTTAGCTGAGCAGGATAAAGTAGTTTTCACATCAAAATATTCACTCTCGATGTTAGGTAGTTTGAAGCAATGCTCTCAACCAACTGTGCACCAACTTCTCTGCCTTCTAAATTGTTTTACTTGTGTGTTAACCTTGTTTCAAAATACTATTCCCAAATCTTGGTTTCCAACTACAGTTGAAAACCAAAAAGAAAAATCTCCTTGTACAGAATTTTCCATTTTATGCTGATTACATAGCACGTGAAGTCCCTCCCCCAGCAAGGTCTACTTTTCCTACAGTCTCATCTTTCCCACTCAGATAATGTTTTTGGAGAATGGAAGCATGCCTAAGGCTTCAAAAGCCACACCCTCTGAGCAAGGAGAAAATTCTGCAAGAGATGTCATACTTTCATTTTAGGCAGCAAGGGAGATCCATGCCTTTGCTATTACTATAATAGGCTATGTTTTGACAATTAATTTCTCCTAAGACGTGCTCAAGAATTCAGCAAAAGAACACCTCCAGGTTGACCTTTATAAACATTTCTCCTCATTACTCTCAGAACAGTAGTATTCAATATGTAGCCTAAGTCACCTCATTTCACTGGTAATTTGCTGGTTACTACAATTTCAAAAATTAACTTTTCAGTTATCAGTTTCTCTACCCTTCAACCTGACTAATTTATATTGTGCAGGGGTAATTATTTGTTATCACAAAGGAATAAGAAAACTAATTTCCAAGTTATGAAGACTGGTATGTTGCGTGTCTATGATGCTTTGGCATTTTCCCTATAATTTTCCAATCTTATCTGCAATCAAAGTGGCATAACTTCCATTTTGAAAACACCCCCACAGAAAAGAGTTCTATTACACATGGTGCAGAACATCTAGCACAATGAAGACAACACACTTGGTGCACTGGTGTAGAAGGGAAAGTATACAGGTGCCTGTATTTCTGAAATATTGTTCATTAGACAAAAATAATCTGGGGACCGTAAGGGAAAGGACCCTCACCTCTGCCTTCCATAAAGACAACAAAGTTGGCATTAAATTTGTTGGTGGTAAGCTTCTCTTCAAGATCAAATGTTCGTTTGCCCTCAATCTCATCATCCGAGATGCCATCATCCTCATAACGACGTCTCATAGCACCACGCTGTGGAAACAGTGACAGGTTATTAGAACTGCAACAAACCCAGCAAGTTCAATGAACCAAACATATCAGGATATACAACATTGTACATGCATAACATTTGCTTAGATTGGCTTCTTCAGTAAAGACAAACTAATATATCCAATAAAATAGCAAGGATTTTTGTTCCTTCCTTCAGTAACGATGCTAACTATTACACAGAATGCTTCCCTTTTAATTAATGTGTTCTCTCCCTGTGTTAATGGCAACACCATAGATCCCTGTGGGATTTACAGTTCCCAGTGATGCATCATCCAGGTTTCAAGTATTGTATTCTAAAACCAGTCTTTTATTCCCATTAAGCCCCAGAAACTTTCCAGAAGGATATACCAGTCCACTGTATCTAAAACCATGTGATGGCCAAGAATGCAAGCTTCCCAATGTGGCATCAATGTATTTCCTGGAGTCTGCTTACTGCTGTGCTTCCTGTTGCCTTCCATATCCCTCTTCAAGTTCTTCTTTGTCCTCCATTGCCCTGTTTACATTCTTCCTTCTGTTTACCTTTCACATTCCTTTCATTTTCTCACCACCACCCCATCTTTTCCTCCACCCCAACTCAATGTCACTCACATCTACAGCTGGACTATAAAGGTGATAGGACAATAGGGAGTGATGGTTAGTGTATTGGGCTAGTATCTGGGAGATCCATGAACTCCTACTCTGCCATGGAAGCTTGCTTGGGCCTGTCACACACGCTCAGCTTAATCTATCTCATAGGGTTGTTGTGAAGATGACATGGGTAAGGAGAGAATGCTGCAAGCCAATTTGGGTTCCTGCTGGAGAGAAAAGTGGGGTATAAATGAAATAAACTGGGGGTGGGGGAACAGTCAAGCTTCAGCCACCACCTGTGAAGTCTAGGCAGTTGCCACAGATTAAAGGGTAATGGGGATACAGCCTGATTTTGTTTGTCGTTATGAGATTTATATATTTACCAGAAGCTATTTTGCCACAACAGCAGCTCCACCAGTATCAGAATGGGTGAGCTGAAGGAATGGGGGAAAATTGTGGAATTCCCTGCCCCAGGATGTGGTGATGGCTGCCAAATAATGCCTATGGCATTACATTTCTCACTCATGTCTTGGGGAGCTACCTTACTCTTGTGGATATATTTCCTATACTGCTGAAGGGATGTGAAGGCCTGGGGGGGGGGGGGAAGTCCCCCCTCCCCAACTTCAAAAAATGTAAATGGAAAAACTGGGAAATGTGGGGGAACGGAAAAAACTTTCCCCCTTCTGGAATGAGTTAAATGCTCTTTAAGGTAAGATTTCCCTCAACATTTATAGTATTACTAAACAAGAGATGACCATGTATGCTGCTTCTTGGAAGAAGGGCAGGATATAAATAATACCTTGTAAATGTAATACACATAAGCAAAATGCTATGATTGCTTAGATTAAAATCCTAGCTAGGTGATTATTATTCACCCTGAAATAACTGTTAGCTGTCCTATGTGTGTGTGTAAAGTGCCGTCAAGTCGCAGCCGACTTACGGCGACCCCTTTTTGGGGTTTTCATGGCAAGAGACTAACAGAGGTGGTTTGCCAGTGCCTTCCTCTGCACAGCAACCCTGGTATTCCTTGCTGGTCTGCCATCCAAATACTAACCAGGGCTGACCCTGCTTAGTTTCTGAGATCTGACGAGATCAGGCTAACCTGGGCCATCCTATACAATTTGTTAAATGTAAGATTACGTATGCTGGAAAATACAAGATTTTGCTAACGCTTAATTCTTACTGGTATTTCAGGTATGCAGTATTTCTGAATAAGTGGAGCCACTTAACTAATAATTCCATATATGTTACTAATCACCAAATCACTGCTATACCAAAAGATTTTTTTTTCTTGCTATCATCACATCTGACTTATGGCAACCCTGGCCTATCTAGGTCAGGGCAAAAGACTGGAGAGTAGTAATGACCCCATTTTTAAAAAAGGGATCCAGAGGAGATCCAGAAAATTACAGAAGAGTTAGTCTAATGTTTGTCCCAGGCAAATTAGTAGAAAATTTAATCAAAGATAGAATAATTAGGCACATGGAGGAACAAAGCCGGCTGAGAGAAAATCAGCATGGCTTCTGCAAAGGGAAGTCCTGCCTCACCAGCTTTGAGAAAGTGAACAAGCATGTAGACAATGGTGACCCGGTAGACCATGGGTTCTCAACTAGGGGGGAATTCCCCCTTTTTTGGGGGGGGAATTGGGTTCACTATTCAGCAGAGTGTGATGTCCTGTAGATTATGTACAATCTGTAAAATTATATTTTGTTTTTAATTTAATCTGCGACATTCAATAAAGTTTATGACTATTTTGGGAAGGGGGAAATTATATTCTGAACAATGTTGAAAGGGGGGAATGGAGAAAAAAGGTTGAGAACCACAGCGGTAGACAATACCTATTTAGACATTCAAAAGGCTTTTGACCAGGTACCTCACCAAAGAGGATGGAATGAGAGGATGAATTCTCTTATGGATTAACAACTGGTTAAATGTCAGGAAGTAAAAAGAATAGGAATAAATGGACAGTTCACACAATGGAGGGAAGTATGTAGTGGGTCCCACAAGGATCAGTATTGGGGGTGGTACTATTTAATTTGTTCATAAATGATCTGGAATTAGGGGTGAGTAGCCAAGTTTGCAGATGACACAAAATTATTCAAGCTGATGAAAACCAAGGATGACTGAAGAACTCCAGGAGGATCTCCACAAATTGGGTGAGTGGGCAACAATGTGGCAGCTGAAGTTCAATGTTGGTAAGTGTAAGATGATGCACATTGGAACAAAAAATCCAACTTCAAGTACAGGCTAATGGGGTCTGAACTTGCCGAGACTTAGAGAGGAAAAGATCTTAGAGTTGTTAGTAGATAGCTCAATGAAAGTGTCCACCCAGTGTGCTCTGGCAATGAAAAAGGCAAACTGTGTTGAGGACTGATCACAATGTGTAGCCATGTTAGTTTGTCTGTAGCAACAGAAAATAGCAAGAGTCCAATAGCACCTTAAAGACTAACAAAATTTCTGGCAGAGTTGGCAGCCAGAGAAGTTTTAGCATCAATGTGGAAGCAAGATGAAATCCCAGGGATTGAAAGATGGCAACAGAAAATGGCAAAATTTGCAGTGATGGCCAAGTTGACACAATAAAAGACCCCTGGGGGAATTGCAAAGAAAATGGGAAAGTTATTATGATTATGTAAAACAATTGCCAGGTTGAAGCATAACATTGAAATAGTGAAATGTATATTAAGATTGACATGCTATAGTTTTTTAACAGTATTCTTATTGTATGGTTGGAGCAGTCATTCTAAACATAGCGATTTTATTAATGTGCAGTTTGCAATGTAGAATGTTATTTGTATTTAGAATGTTCTTGAACTAGTATTAAGATGAATAATAGTAACTATAAAATTAGAAATGAGAAGCAGTAATAATTAGGACAAATAGGATATTAGGAATTTTCTATTATAATATTAGTAAATTAGATTTTACTATTTGCAAGTAAGAGGCTATTATTAAACAATATGATGGATATAGGCCCACTTTGGAAGGATGGAAGTGCTGTATGTATGTGGTAGTATGTTTGTTGAATTTGTTATGTTTTGGTTTTCTTTTTTTAAAAATAATAATAAAATTTGTATTAAATAAAAACAAATTCTGGCAGAGTATGAGCTTTAGTCAGAGGTCACTTCAGATAAGTGTATGTTAGGGACTATTAGGAAAGGGATTAAAAATAAAATGGTCGATATTATAATGCCCCAATAAAGATCTATGATGGGGCCTCATTTGGAACACTGTGTGCAGTTCTGGTCACCGTATCTCAAAAATGATATCGAATAGCTGGAAAAAGTACAGAAGAGGGCAACCAAGATGATTAGGGGGTTGGAGCACATTCCCTGTGAGGAAAGGCTGAAGTGTCTGGGACTTTTCAGTTGAGAAAAGAGACGACTAAGGGGAGGACATGATAGAGGTTTATAAAATTATGCACAGAGTATAGAGAGTTGACAAGAAGAACTTTTTCTCCCTCTCTCAAAGTACTAAAGGGCATCCAATGAAGCTGATGGGCAGTAGATTCAGGATGGACAAAAGGAAATCTTTACACAGTGTGATTAAAATGTGGAATTCGCTGCCAAAAGATGTAGCGATAGCCACAGGCACAGAAGGCTTGAAAAGGGGATTAGACAGATGATAGGTTTATCAATGGCTACTAGCCATAGTGACTAAAGGGAACCTCCACGTTCTGAGGCAGTAAACCTCTGAATACCAGTGCCAGGAGGCAACAGCAGGGGAAGGCCTCAGCCTCTATGTCCTGTTGTTGGACCTCTAGAGGAACTGATTGGCCACTGTGAGAGACAGGATGCTGGACTAGATGGACCACTGGTCTGATCCAGCATGACTCTTCTTATGTTCTTAATTCTCTTACTTTAGAGGCTACACAAGAAAAGGACAGAAATAGGAAGGCCTAAAAAAAGTCAGAAAAGGTTTTTTGTTGACAATACTGTTCCAAGCAACACTTCTGTCGCTTACAGAGCATGCAACTACCTAAGACATTTTAAAAGCAAAAGTATAATCTGTGATTAAGGTCAATGCTACATTGCTCTTAAATAAGGCACAGGACTCTAGATTTTAGAATTACAGCCAGTGTGTGAATTTATTTATTATCGTATTTGATTTATACTCTGCCCTTTCCTTCAAGAATGAGACTGGTACTAGGAAAGGTTAGTAGTACCACTGTCTTCTACAACGAATATGCTACTGCTTTCTGTAGAAGTACAAACCTCCAAGAAAATACATTTTTGTTATATATACACACCACAATATAGTGCCTCAGCAGAAAATCAAGAATTCTCTACAGGTGCTACTGAAATTATTCAGACAGCCTCCTTCCCAAGCAGAGCATCTATCAATGAACTCCACCACCCAAATCTGACTGTTCAAGTAACTTAATAATATTTTGCTTCAGGAACAGACCCCAAATATATTTAATGTGGCGATGATTTATGTATCCTGTAAGATACAGCCCCCAACATCTCAATTTAGAATTCAGGTCATCTTACTTTTGGTCATAAATTTACAGATTTCTTCAAAATGCAAAGCATCCAAGGACAAAGAGCATTTCATGATGTTGCTTTAGAAACACAATTGAAATCTGACACATTTTCTTTAACCATGTTCTTCTCAAAACCTCCTCTTCTTAAGGTGTACTGCTTAAAACAAGAGAAACTAGCTGGACTTCATCCAGCATTATTCTCTGAGACATTTTTCCAAATTCAAAGTCACTTAAAATAAAGTTCTATGAGTATTTTAAGTCTTCTGATTATAGGTTCCACATTTTGACCTGTTTCCACAATTTTGCTGCCTAGGAATTATTGCCAATAATTGCAAATTCTAGGAATTATTGTGGGGAAAATATTGCAGACTTAGATCATACTGTAGGTAACTGCTGTTACTAGATGTCTTCTAGGGCTTTAGACATTGGCTAACAAATGCAATTATTAAATTCAACATTTAATCTTATATTAGAATTTGCTCATCAGTTAACTGTAGGGGTAGCAAAAAGATTCTGGATCTAGAAGAACCCCTCCCCATGCAGACTGGTGCAACAACTACCTCCAAAGGGGGGGAGATGCATAGGTGACTTTCTTATAGTTTGTATCCAATGATAGCAGATAATTTGCCTTTTAGTACAAATATTTTATTCATTTCATTCTAAGCCCTATACAGAAGTGAAGTCAGTGAACTGATGGTATCAGTTGGGGTTAGGTGTTGCTTGTAATGACATTTCATACATTGATGACACTCCACTACAACTGTCATTCATAAAATCTCCAGAAGCAACTGCCTTGGTTAGGCCAGAATCTGAATGATGTGGTCAAGTAGATAAGGATGGGCAAGTAGAACCTAAAGTACTGATTTTATGCTGATTTTGGTTATCCTTAGGTTTGCTGTATCTTCTTGTTTCTGTGCTGATCTTGGTTGTTAATGTGATTTATTCCATTGTTGCTGATATTGGGTTGTTCTCATGATTTACTACTGGTTAAATATTTTTGTGACTGTTAAGAGTCACTTCAGTGACTTCTTTCTGGATGGATAAAATAAATACAAGCCGATCATTTCACAGTCTCTTCTACCTAGAGCTTATTAACAGCTATCAGGTCCAAATAGACATGTGAAGGCCTGGGTTTTTTCCAATGGTTCCAAAGGAAAAACGGGAAATTAAGGGAACCAAGGCTGCTTCCACATGGTGATGATCCATGTTATTGCTGCTACAAAAAGTGTCGGGGTGTGCATAATGAAACATCCAAACCGAAGGTATGCACAGAAATTGCTGATTCAGGTCATTGCCACGTTTTTCTGGAATAGTATCAGGAATCTGCAATTCTTAGTGAAATGAAACTATGCACTCCAAAAAAATCTGTGTTGTTTTTAAGTTTGGTAGCCGCTAGCTGACTACTGTATGTGCTTGTGTTCTTCCTTGATTCTACTGGTTTGTTGAGCAATGACATTTCTTGTTTCCAATTGAATCCTTGCAAAGGAGGAACACACAGTGCTTTTAGCTGATCACCTTTGGAGACAAACCACTAAGAGCTGTAGTTCTCTTTCCTTCCCTCCTTTTTTGGGGGTGGGGTGGGGAAGCGCAGATCCCTTTTGTTCTTTAATGGCTGGGTAAACAGAGAGCTTGGGATGGGATGAACTAAAATGAATTACAAGAATCCCTATTGGAAACAATGGAAGATGCCTGATGGCCCACTGGATACAATGGGAGCCAAGAATGCCAATTGACTTGCATGGACTCCATTGAAATACATTATTAACCTACACTACTTCTATCATACCCTGTGCTCCATTCTGTTCACCTAGTTGGGGGAAACCTCCCTTTTAAAATAATCCTTTTTGACTTTTATGGCTTCCTTGACTTGGGTTGTTAACTACACTGGCATTGTTCTAGGCTTGGTGGTGCCTTTTCTAACTTGAAGCATAGTTTATACGGGCCTCTATTAGTGTGATTTTAAATATGTATATGTACTTCAGCGCTAGACTGCTAAGGTTTAGCACTAGGTGGGCAGAAAGTTTCTTTGAAACTCAGCAGCTTCACCCTATTGCACTATGGGTAAGAAGAATTTCCCAAATGCTTATCCTCCATGCAACTCCTCACTAGCCCCAAATTTATTGTCCAAAAGGAAACATCAAGAAGGCAATGAAATGGCCTACCCATACCCACATATAAAGTTTGGGCTTCTATATACTTGGGGACTCCCTAGGTATACATGTAAAATTGCCAGAAGTTTTGAAGCCATGGGGGAAAAAAACCTTTCCCTATTCCCCCCAGAATTAACAGAAATTCTGGGAAAAACCAAAACATAAGCAATACTTACTTTCTTATCAACTCTAAACCTATTTTGCTGCTTTAACATAAATTATATCATTTATAATTTATCTAGTATATAAAATTATATTAATAGGCATATTTACAGAATTTAATATAATATTATATCTGGCAGCCCCATCCTAAGAACAGTTTCATGGGAGTAAGCCACAGTGAATAAAATGGGCCTTACTTCCAGTAAACACGCTTTGGATTGCTCCCTTAGCTTTCTACAAAGGAAACTGAACATACACTCAATACTAAAGTGAGAGAGCTATAAACTCCCACCCTATGCTATTTGAGCATTTTGCATTCATTCTAACAGAAAAAAATATTTCATAGAAATTTTTAAAAAACCAAAATTTTCAGCCAGTTGCCTCTCAATTCCCTTCTTTCCTATTCGTATGAACTACACTCTCACAACCCAAACACTGATTCATACCACCCTTACCTTAACTCTCCCCACCTTCACAAGCCCAGCTGATCTTAAATGATGACTGAGCAGAGATAGCTTTGTTCCCGTACAATACCCTCAGATCAAGAAGGTGGACGTTGAAAGGAACTAAGCACCTACAGAAAATGATGAGTATTGCAAAAGAACAAAATGCCTAGTTATAACTGAAAATGTACTTCCTTACCCCTTTAAAAAGTCTTTAAAGAATGTCATATTAGTAAACTAAGGGTTACCGTATATATTCGCGTATAAAGGGCTGAAAAAGCCGGCCTCGGCTTATACGCGGGTCAATACGGTAGAGGGGGGAAGGAGGAGGGAGGAGGGAGGGGGGAACTTACCACCGCCATCTTTTCCAGGCCGGGAGCGGCCTCCAGAGCCCCCCTGCGGCCGCAGGGAGGGCGCTCCACCGCCCCCGCCGCCTTCTCCCGGCCGGAAGAGGCCTCTAGAGGCCCTCTGCGGCCGCGGGGAGGGCGCTCCGCCGCCCCGCCGCCTTCTCCCGGCCGGGAGAGGCCTCTAGAGGCCCTCTGCGGCCGCGGGGAGGGCGCTCCGCCGTACCCCCCGCCTTCTCCCGGCCGGGAGAGGCCTCTAGAGGCCCTCTGCGGCCGCGGGGAGGTCGCTCCGCCGCCCCCGCCGCCTTCTCCCGGCCGGGAGAGGCCTCTAGAGGCCCTCTGCGGCCGCGGGGAGGGCGCTCCGCCGCCCCCGCCGCCTTCTCCCGGCCGGGAGAGGCCTCTAGAGGCCCTCTGCGGCCGCGGGGAGGGCGCTCCACCGCCCCTGCTGCCCCCGCCGCCTTCTCCCGGCGGGGAGAGGCCTCTAGAGGCCCTCTGCGGCCGCGTGGAGGGCGCTCCGCCGCCCCCGCCGTTTCCCGCCGCCAGGAGCCCAGAAGGTAAGTCTTGGGGGGGGGAGGGGTTATAAGCCGACCCTCGGCTTATACGCGGGTGCCTAATTTTTCCCCATTTTTGGGGAGAAATTAGGCACCTCGGCTTATACGCGGGTCGGCTTATACACGGGTATATACGGTACTTGGAACTTTTTTCTTGGCAGTAAATAGGTCATATTCTAATCTTGTTTAGACACAAGAGAAATGCCATCGTCTTGTAAATTTAACAAATAACTATGACACTTCTTTCATCTAAATATTACTCCCAAAACAAGCATTTCCTATTTATACTGATTCCTCTTTTTTATGCTGGATGCTGGGAATGAGCACCCAAAACCTGGAACATTAGAACTATGCCTTTTGATAAGGCACATACCGTAACTATTTCTGCTTGGGAAGACAGACATAGCTCCTCAGAATGCCAAAACGTTCTGTACTTTTACCAGTTTTCTTGGAATTGAGTTATTGCTAAATCCTTCAGTAGCAGTACAAACAATGGAATTGTTGGGACACTTCTAATGCTAACTTCAGTAACTATTGAAAATGCAATGCAAATACATTAGACATCCTACAACATTACAATTTAAATGTCCTTTAACAGGTTTTGAATTTTTAATTCAGTCCAGGCAACAAGGGATGGTTTCAAGTATTTATAAATACTCAGAAGCTTGGAAGGCAGTGTGGAAGAAACCTCCCATCAAGACAGTGTCAGTGAGGTTACGAAAAAACTCTTTGAAATTATTATATAGATGGTACTTTATACTAGTAAAATGAAAAAAAAAAAAAAAACATCCTCTGCCTGGTGCTGGAAATGCCATAATAATATTGGTGTATATTTTCATTTGTGGTAGAACTGCAAAAAATATATTTGGAAGGTCATATAAAATGAGATTAATATGTTGAAATTTAATACCCAATCCAAAAGTGGCTGTGTTAAATTTATTTACAGAAGAAAATAAGAATTGACACAATTATTTTTTTTTTAAACAGCTGTGAGATCAATTGTACCTCAACACTGGAAATCCACAACAAAAATTACTGTTAGTATGTGGTATGAGTGACTATGGAATATAGATGTGTTGGATAAATTAACTCATTAGATTAGCAAAAATATCAAGTGAGTGGAGTGTTGATGCTTATTATGCCATTTGGAATCCATTTATAACTCTATAAATCCATTTTTATAAATCCCTTTATAATTGTATAACTCTTCATCCTTCACTCAATATTAACAATCTATGGAAAGATATTACTGGACAAATGAAGCAGGCAGAAGCAATGGATCCCTAGCAACATATGGCAATTATATGTAAGATCACAATGGGTAGCCATGTTAGTCTGTCAATACGCTGTCAACAGCAGTGGACTCACATTCTAGTTGTATCTGAAGAAGTGAGCTGTAGCTCAAAAAGCTCATACCCTGCCATACATACTTCTTTGAAAGCTTGTTGAACAGAATATATATTTAAACGAGAGTTCCAGCTTTGTTCTTACAGTTATTGCTTATTATTCCAAATTGTTATGTATGAGGTACAGTGGAGACTGACACGGATCTAACAATGATCACTCCAATATAGTTTCTCAAATTTATGAGAACATTAACCCCAAAAGATCAGCAACAACGTTTGGACTTCTTCTTGCTTGTGAAGTATTAGTGGATAAGGATTTACGGACTCACCCAATCTTCTATGGAAATGCATTCAATTTAAGCATGGCTCAGTGATAAGGAATACTAATTAATTTAAATTATATAGAGAATTCTCTATATCGCTTCTCAGCCTTTTGGCTAAGATCAAGTGTATGTGTTTATACAGAAGTCAACTATTTTAGCCAAGTAACACCATTTCAGCCATCAACTCCTATGTTCCTCTTTATGACAACCATACATCACTTCTCAAATTCCCTCAAATGGAACCAGTTCTAAAGAAAATCAAATCATGATCAGTTAAGGGTGCTTAAGCATTCTGAACCACAGTTTGCTTGCAAACTACAATCACCTGCCCTCATTCCATTTTTCCATATGTTTGCACTCTCATGATACTTTGTCACAGCTATTCTTCCAAAAGTATTTCTGCCCAAAGGCAGAAAATTACCATCAGCTTGTTACAGCCAAGAACCTACCCTTTCTTCTTCTTTTGGTTATTTCCTGAAGGTGGCTAAGAAAGCCTTGTTTAATTTAAGTTTGAGTTCCTAGGTTTAACAACACATGCCCACACCCCCAGACTATGGAAAATAAAATTGACCAAGACCCTCACTGGCTAAGAATTTGGAGGCACCCTGCTCATAGCCCAGGAATCTGAAATGAAAGGGACCAAAGCCCTCTTAGACATTGATATGAGCACTTCTGGAAAACATAGAGGCAAACAAAGAAGATTTGGTTTTTATATGCCGACTTTCTCTACTGCTTAAGGAAGAATGTTCCTGTCTGTTCAAAGTGAGAAAGGAAGAGGAAGCATGCTGCCAACTGCACAGGTTCAGGAGCAGTAGGTAAAGGTAGTCCCCTGTGCAAGCACCAGGTCATTACTGACCCATGGGGTGATGTCGCATCACTACGTTTACTAGGAAGACTTTGTTTACGGGGTGGTTTGCCATTGCCTTCTGCAGTGATCTACACTTTACCCCTAACAAGCTGGGTACTTATTTTACTGACCTAGGAAGGATGGAAGGCTGATTCAACCTTGAGCCAGCTACCTGAAACCGACTTATGTTGGGATCGAACTCAGGTCATGAGCAGAATTTTGACTGCAGTACTGCAGCTTACCACTCTGCGCCACGGGGCTCTTCTTCAAAAGCAGTACATACAACTAATTTAGCTGCTTTTAAAAGACATCACATTATGACCTGGTGCACAGTAATTAAGCGTGCATAATCAAAAATTACCTAGCTAGTAGTCACACTGAATACTGCCACTGCCCTGCAACTGCACAGAAGAACTTGTAATACTGCTCATTTTGAATTGTGAACAAGCCTCAGATGTAATCAAGTTCAACTTGAGCTTATTTTGCCACAAACCACCACTATAATTATACCATATGCATCAAACTGCTTTTTTGAATTAATATTTATTTTTCAATGCTTCAGCAGTGCTGGGCCCTCACCAAAAAGTGACCTTTTAATGATTCAAGCTGATATTTTAGTTTGATCTCCAATCCAACAACACTGAGCACATAACATTAAAATTTCAGTCCCACCACCTCTTCAAATAAAATTCCTGTTCAAAACACAGTATCAGAATGTGTTACCTGCCACACTCTAAATATTAAAAGCCATCCAAAATTGTGTTCCAGCTGTTAGGAAAACTGTTTTGGTTTGGATTGTGGTTATTGCCTGGGAGAGCATTTCGGTGGCCATGTACCCACCTCTGTGAATCTCTGATTTAATAGAAAACCAAGCCCTTGACCACCTTGAATTACCCATGCAGGTAATAGAAAACTGGTACAAACACTGGAGCACTGCAAGTATACTTTACAGCACACTTCCAACATGAAGCTGATGCACAATATACTAGTGAAAGTTCAGCACAGCTCTCAAAGCTAACCTAACAAACAACAGTCTAGCCTTAATGTTATGGACATGAATGACTCTTGCTAGGTCCACAGTGGAGAAAAATTGTCACAGCCTTCTCACCAAAGGTAAGTAATGAAAACACTCTAGCCATCACCAGGATCTAGCTTTCCGGGCACATTAAAGGCTTTAAATCTGAGCTGTCCACCAGCTATGCTGCCCTATTTTTCTCACATTTACTGCCTTCCTCACTGCCTTCCTATTGTCTGTATTCAGCACCATTTCCAGTTCTTTAGCATGGCAAGCAGTGTGCAAATTATGTTAAATGATCAGCTATAACCACTAAAAGCTAAAGATTACAAAACCGAAAAGAGATCCCATTAATAATCACTTGGAGGAAGATATATTGCAACATTTTTTTAAAAGTATTTGAAATTAATCTAAAGTGTCTAACATAAGATGGCATACTGACCAGTCTTTTGCTATAACGGATCCGCTCTTCTTCAGGCTCCATCTCAGACTCTTCTGATGAGAGTGAGAAGGAGATATCAGAACTGCTGTCTTCCTCCTCAAAAATCAAAACAGAGCACATTATTTAGAGTTTTGTCTCTTTTTTTGCCATAAAGTTCTCAAAGCAATCCACACTTATAGAAGCCCCAAAAAATTGTGCTTAAACACAGAATATTTCTACAGTTCACCTAGTGCCCACGTATAAATACAAATGTTGAACTTTAATGCAGAATATTGTACATATTGTATAGTTTGAAATTAGTTGAAAAGTAGAAAAACATGCTCATATTTGTAAGTAAATATCCGTTGGAATTTTCACATGAAGCATTTCAAAACAATTATAAATGTCATGATTAATACCTGTGTGGCCTAACAGAAAGGCTCTCATCTCGGTTTACCATGCTGTAGCCTCATAACAAAGCAGCACTCTCAACATTTTATACAGCAGTCTGGTTTGTTTGGATAAGACACATTATACAACCCATTGTTCATTTATACACTTTTAAGGAACATCTATAACTTCAAAGCAGTGGCAGAAGCCTACATCATGCTTAAACATTGTGAATGCTTAGTGGCATACATCACCCCTAGGCCAGTACAACTAGTGACCTACCACAGTCAATATAGTCTGCCATCATGGCAGCCCATCAGAAACCAATCAACCTCACTTTTTCTGACCCACCAGGAACCACAGAAGCAAGAGGTTCATCAAGCAGCTGGCAGACCATGATAATGCCTTGTGCAGACATACCTTACCTCCTAAACCCATTCTGGTCAAAACTAAATGATAAACAATAACTACAGCAAATTACAAATATTAAAAGGTTAGTGTTGGCCCAATATGACTGCAAGTCAAACAACTTAGTCCATCCACCCACCACCTCCATTATCACAATCAGGGCATGTGCTATATACCACAGTTTCAGTGTATAATTTGGCAGGGGTTGCTGAAGTTAAACAGGAAAAGAAAAGGGGTACTCAGAACTGGGCAATTACAACTGATTGGAAATATAACACATTAAGGGTATGATGATGGAGAAAGGGCCCAAGCAGACCCTAGCTGGATTTGCATGTTATTGTAGTGGTGGAATCTATACCTCAAGCAACACCGCATGTGACCAACTTCAAATGCAGGATGTATAAATATTTAAGTAGTGTTTTAAGATACCATGACTAAAGCATGCATGTAGTCTGCACGTTGTAGGATTGTGTCAAGGAAACAATCAGTTCAGCACTTTGGTATAGAACTTGTTTGGACTATATAATGAGTACAGACAGACTACAAAGTATATTGTTTTAGGCTGCAGCTTGAAAGCTGTCAGAACTAGCTAGATGTTTTATGCCTGTCTCTATACTTCAAGTAAACTGCAGCAAGAAGGGACTGGATAGGGTGAAGAAAATTCAAACTCCTACTTCCACATCTCCTGTCCAACTTTCTCCTTTCAAATAATCCCAGAAGGACTGTAAGGGGAAGACACGCTGCCTACTATATGCAAGCCTGACTTCACGCCAGCAGCAGAGCCACGAAGTAGAACCAGCAGAAACTTTCTTTCTAGATGTCGAGCGGGAGCATACCAGTGTGTAGTTACATAAACACAACGAAACACCCAAACTTTCAACAGAGAAAAAGATGAGGCGCCATTTAAGAAAGGGACAGCAGAAAAAGTCAAGTCTTACCAGGTCTCTGGCTTTCCTTTGCCCTTTTCTAAGGACAGAAAGAGAGTCGGGAAACAAATTAATTCTCAGGTGAGTTGGTCTTCGGCCCTCGAGGTTGGAGAGCTTTAGCATCCCAAAGAGGTAGCCAGCAACAAAAAACCAAACCCCATCAGAGAAGCGAAAAGGGGAGGGGGGGGTTGTTGTCAGGTGAGTCCTAGAACAGCTATAGGGTCTCAGTTCCTCTCAGAGAGGCCAGACTAGGAGAGGAGTCAGGGGGAAGAGGGCGCCCTGGGGACGATCGCCGCTCTCCCCTCACTTCACCCCAGCCTCCAAAAAGGTAAACTCAGCACAACAACTCCTCGAAGGGGAAAAGCAACTCTCTCCCACTCATTTTTTTTTTTTAAAATAAACGGCTCCCGTTCTGGCTTAGTAACTCCCGAGCCCTCTCCCCACTTCAGACCAGCCCGACCAGCCCCTTCAGCCCCCGCAACACCTCAAGTTGCCTTTCCAGCACACACCCCCCCTCCTCAGCCCTTTACCTCAGCCCTTTACCTCAGCCTACTTGCCTCGCCTCAGAGGCCGCCCCCTAACCGAGCCCGTTCCCCCCTCCACCCGAACCCACCACCGCTCCCTGCACACAACACACGTCCTGAACTCGCACCCCCAGACGGAGCCTTGATGCCTCCAGCTCTTAACACCCCCCCGGGACACGAACCGAGCCCAGCCTCGCTGCTCTGGGCCAGCAGGCTCTCTGGCACCGACCCTCAGGGTCGAGGACGGAGGCCCAGGGCCACGCCGCTTAGACCCTCGCCCCGCCGCCGCTCCCGCTCGCTCCCTCCCCGCCACCCCCAGACTCTTCCCCTCACATAGAAGCAGCCGCCGCCATTTTGAACCCGTCAGACTCTCACATACACACATACTCGGCCGCCATACTGCGCCTGCGCGGCGCAGCCTTCTCGCGCCGACCCCCTCCCGACAGGCGAGGCCCTCCCGTGCGCAGGCGTATTCCCCCCCCGCCCGGCCACAAACCCTCCCCAACTGCGCACGCGCACAAGCCGAAGCCATTTTGGAGCGAAGCGCAGGAGGCGCATGCGCGCTTGAAGATTGGACCCTCCTCTTACGTAAAACGGTAGTTCTCGAGAGCTCCACCTGCGGGGCGAGGGCTGTTTCTGGCGCGTGCGCAGTAGCCGCACGGCAATAAAGCGGATATTGATCTCAGTAGAACGAACCCGGGAGTGAGACATTGGAAGATAAGCAGTTCGTTGCTCAGACAGGCAAGCCTGGTCCCTCGCAGTTTCCATTTTTATGTAGAGAGGCTTCACTTGACTTCTGGAGGAGTGTGGAGCTTTGGTCCCCTTCAAGGCCCATTTATCAAGATGTGGTTTTTATGGCCCAGTGTCTTCCACCCCTTTGCAAGACTTTGCATTATCCGGCGAGAGAAATAAAAAGCTGTTGCATGGAAGAAGAGCCTTCTGCCCTTGCTCTTCTGGCTCTATTGACACATGAGCCCATGCCCTTTTGGAATGCCGCTTCTACGAGGAACTTCGATCGCACTATATTTCCCCCCTTTCAATATCCAAATCCCATGCCTCTGTGACTGACATCATGCCTTTTTTACTAAGCGACAGGGACCCCAAGGCTACATTGTCAGTGGCAAGATTTGCTTCAGTCCTTATATCCCTCCAACACTAGATAGATGCTGCTCAAGATCAATGGATCAAGGAGCTTCGAAGGGATAAAAGGAAAGGAAAAGGAAGAAGAGCCTTTTACGCATTAGCATATAATATCTGCCTGAGACCAAATAGGTCAGGCGCAAAATGTACCGAATCTGTGGCACAATTTTGGACTGCAGAGGGAGCAACGAAAAGAGTCTGGCGTTTCTAAAATGGGGATTTTTTTTTCCTGTCTCATGGGGTTTACCGAGGCTGCAATCTTAAACCAGCAACTCAGTCCTGATCTGCATACAAGTATGCAATTTTAGGAAGAGGCTGTAAAACCGAGTGCCTGGGTTTGTAGGTGTTTAAGACAGATATCGTGTGAACCTTTTCTTTTTATCGCAAAACCCAGCACCGGGGCAGTAATCAAGTTTTTGTTAGTTTGATTAGATTAATTTTAAATAATTTTAAGTAATTAATTTCAAAGTTTAAAATAAACAGAAACAACTTGACGCGGATGTGTCTAAATTTTGAAACAATTTGTACGTTAGTTTAAATGTTAATAGAGTTTGGGGTAGCTGAGGGATGACCGCATACCTGTGCTTTGGCATGCAGTCCTTTCTTATGCGTAGTTACGCAGAAGTAAGGGCCACCAATAGAACTTACTCCCGAGTAAACATTCCGTGCTGCTAGTTGTTTTTTAAAATGCGTTTTTCCGGTGTTGAAACGTGGTGCTTTTAGGTACGGGACAGGCGTTCAGTCTACGTCACTGGTTCCCAACCAGGGGTCCATGGACCCCCAGGGGTCCGTGAGAACTAAATTAAGGTCTGTGAAACAAAGTTATAAACCCATAATAAATTAATATTTTCAATTATAAGTTCTCTATTATAAAATATATATTCAAAAATTATTCTAAGTTTATTGTTTAACTACAGTTATGATTAAAGTTTATTTTCAAATTCTCGGAATTTTTATTTTGAACCTTGGGGTCCCTGCACCGAACAAAAAAGTCCTAGTGATCCCTGGTCAAAAAAAGGTTGGGAACCACTGGAACCAGAGTAGCTACGCTTTACTGATGACACTCCCGTTCCGAAAACATTACATGGAATACAAGGGGTTACCGCACTTGTATTCCCAGCGATGTATTAAGAGTTTGAAAACGTTATGAAAAATACTGTCCGCACTTTGTTTGGCCCCTTTAGCCATGAAGACGTCTTCCAACCATTTATAAGCCGTGGTATCCAAAAACCCTTTTAGGGGGTTACCGCACTTTGTATTCCCAGCGATGTATTAAGAGTTTGAAAACGTTATAAAAAACATCGCTTTAAAAGGGTTTTTGGATACCACAACTTATAAATGGTCGGAAGACGTCTTCACAGCTAAAGGGGCCAAACAAAGTGCGAACAGTATTTTTTATAACGTTTTCAAAATCTTAATACATCGCTGGGAATACAAGTGCGGTAACCTCCTTAAAGTGATGTTTTTTAAAACAGTTTCAAACTCTTAATATATCAAAATATTGTCGAAGGCTTTCACGGTCAGAGTTCATGGGTTCTTGTAGGTTATCCGGGCTGTGTAACCGTGGTCTTGGTATTTTCTTTCCTGACGTTTCGCCAGCAGCTGTGGCAGGCATCTTCAGAGAAATGAATACATCTTAATACATCGCTGGGAATACAAAGTGCAGTAACCCCCAATGTTACACTGCAGTCTGCAAGTCTTACTTGCAAGTAAATATATTGATGCTCAAGGCGACCACTGTTAACATAGCCATTTTATCCAAATTAATTTTTTGAGGTACGTTTCCAGTATAGCCAAGCTACTTGTCAGGATATAGCGATACTCTATACTTCAGAAGATAAGAATCCTTGTTTGGTGAAATGCAATTGTGTTTTGGCTGTTCTTAAACTATCAATCTAAACCAAAAGAATTCCAGTTCAACCTCTAAAATAAGAACGTTTTCATAATTTTGTACATTGCTTGATATCACTTAAACATTTTTACTGACAAAGTGAATCTGGAATATGTCAACCTGAGTACATTTTATTACGGAAGCAGTCCAAAAAAGAAAATTAAGGAAGGGGCAGACATCTGAAGTCTCCTTTTCCTTACTTGGAATTTGGTTGAATTGAAATTCATATATTAGGGTGTAGCCTTTGAAGGAACTTAGCATGATGATCCTTTATATGTAAATTGGCTCTTCCTGGAGCATTTCCCCAAACAACCATGTTGCTATCTATATTGTGCCTTGGGTTTAGTGAAACCTGAAAGAAGCTAGAGATGGAGAGCTGCTTAACTTAGAAAAATGTGAGAAAGCTTAAGGAACAATAGCAATTAGTCGTTAAGGTTAGTCCTGGGTTTGTTTGTTTTTTAAGGGTATTTGAGTCACTGCTCTGGTAAGAGTCAGTTGAACCTTAACTGAATCATGGCATAGCATCTGGAGGCTTTCTTTTGTTCTCAGGCATCGAAGCCCAAAATTCATTTGCCAAGCTATGTCAGAAATTGAATCAATCTTCCTCTTTGTCCCCCACCTTTAACACCTATGCCTGAAGAAATCTACTATAAGTTTTGAAAGCTGGCAGCTTGTAAGCAACCTGTTTCAATAAAACACACTATATTGGCAATGTTTCATTTTTATTTAAATGAGAGGTTCCGGGACTTCTGCTTTGAAAACCAATTTCAGGGCTGAAACCTACTCCCGCATTAAGCTCAATACTATATTTTTCCAGCACTGGTACCTTTCCCCATCAGCCCAAATCCCCCGTCTTCCTCAGGCTCCACCCCAAAAATCTCCAGGTATTTCCCAACCCAGAGCTGGCAACCCTAGTTAAAATACTGTAACACTATGCTTAAAGATGCAGATTTAACCTCCACCATATTCAACTATAAAATAAACAGATGTCAGTGCTTCTGAAAAAAATTATTCCCTTGCTTTCCTTCTTAGGTTAGCATGATGGTTAAGCATTTTGCCCTTTTTGCAACCTTCTGTATGAATTTAACAATTTATGATTATATGCTTATATGATTATATATGATTATATATGTTTATATATGATCCTAATTTCAGCAGTTACTAATAAATTATTACTTGTTCTAAAAATCTAAATAATATATTGCAAATAATGTAGGGGATATTTACTGGATTTTTAATATATCCTTAATAAAAAGTCTTTACTAAGATTTCCCTTCCAACATATACTTATTTTTATGGCTGTGCCTAGGGTTGCCAACCTTTAGGTGGGACCTGGAATTCTCCTAGAATTACAACTGATCTCTGGACTATGAGGATCAGTTTCTCTGGAGAAAATGGTAGCTTTAGAGGGTGGACTCTATGGACTCACATCTCCACTGAGCTCCCTCCCTAGCCCCCCCCCCCAAATCTCCAGGGATTTCTCAAGCAACCCTAGACTAAATGCACATGTAGTCAACTCTGCTTCAGCTGTGAACTATAAAAAATATTTACATTTTCTTTAATCTTGAGGAGGAAGGGATAAGCTACTGATGCAGAAAGAGAACAGAACTAACAGTGTAATTATAAATATATGCCCTTCTAAAACCATTGATTTAAACAGACTTAGAACAACGTAACTCTGCTTAGGATGGCATTATAAATTTACCCCAGATTTATATCCTGCCCTTCTACCAAGAAGTTTGGTATACATGGGTCATCACATCTTACTCTTGTAAGAGATGATTGGCCCAGAGATGACTGAGAAATAGTGATGTGGTGAAGGTCAAACAACTCAGGAAAGGATCCCACCCCTCTTTAATCATGTTCTACCTCTAGAGTGCTCTCCAAAGTGATGAGATGACATTTGTTCAGAGCCAGGCACTCTTCCCGCACATATTGTATAGTAGAGGTGATTTCTTCTTTTTTTGTGGAGGAGGGAATAAAATGATAATGCCTAAAAGCCTGTAGTCATATGTATATTTTGCCCCCAGCCCATTTTTATGAGGCTTATAGATCCTAAGTAACAAAGCAAATTCAGTCTTTCTTCATCACTCCTGAGAGTACAGGTTGCTTTGGGCTGCTTCACCTCTTTCAGTGCCTCATAGCAACAGGTTACAGAAAGGCTAAGAAATAATAATAGGAAATGAATGGCTGCTTCTGTAGCATTCTAGGAATTCTGTAGCATTCTAGCCAGACAGTATGCTACAGAATTCCTAGAATGCTACAGAAGCAGCCATTCATTTCCTATTATTATTTCTTAGCCTTTCTGTAACCTGTATGCACTTGAGAATACTCTGTATGCACTTGAGAATACTCAAATAACTTTCTAGAGAGCTTGAAGGCCATCATCTTCATAACCTTGTGGAGGATGGGAGATGTGCTACAAGACTGGAGGAGTGTGAATGTTATCCCAATCTTCAAAAAAGGGAGGAGGGATTATCCAGGAAACTACAAGCCAGTCAGTCTGACTGCCGTCCCAGCCTCTACGTAGGGCTGCCCTTGTGACTGATCAGAAGGCTCCAGCTGGTGCAAAATGCTGCGGCGAGGCTCCTTTTGGAGGCCTCGCGGCAAGAGGATATAACACAAGTGCAGAAACCATTGCACTGGACCCAGCTGGAGCATTGGATCAGGTTCAAGGCACTGGTTTTGACCTTGAAAGCCTTACACAGCCTGGGACCTTCGTACCTACGGGACCACCTTGTGAGGTGTGTAGAATTTTAATAGATTTAATTTTAGTGTATATTTGTAAGCTGTAGTTACTTGTATAAGCCAGTAGAGAGCAGTATTGTTTAACAAAAGTTTTAAGGCTTTTTGTCGAAGGCTTTCACGGTCAGAGTTCATTGGTTCTCGTAGGTTATCCAGGCTGTGTAACCGTGGTCTTGGTATTTTCTTTCCTGACGTTTCGCCAGCAGCTGTGGCCAGCATCTTCAGAGGAGTAACACTGAAGGACAGTGTCTCTTAGTGTCAAGTGTGTAGGAAGAGTAATATATAGTCAGAAAGGGGTTGGGTTTGAGCTGAATCATTGTCCTGCAAAAAGTAACAAAGGTAATGTGCTAACCATTGTCCTGTAAGTATCAAGATAATGTGCTAATGAGGGTGTGGTATGTTAATATGGAACCATTGTATCCTGAAGTGATCTGTTAATGTGTGAAATCCAAGGGTAAATCCTTTGTTACTTTTTGCAGGACAATGATTCAGCTCAAACCCAACCCCTTTCTGATGATTACGAAACCAGACAAGCCCTTTTTCATTTGGGCCTGTGCTGGTTCTTCTTCATGATGCTGAAGGCTGCTTTGGAGACTTCTGTAAAGATGTCACTTATATTCTCTTGGGAATGGGCTGAGCACTCAAGGTAGGCAACTGCACTGAGTCTCCGAACCAAGTTCTCTCCCTGTAAATGAGAATAAGGTGGTGGTGAGGAGAACCGAGTTTTCACAATATGAACTTACAGAATGGATGCAGAACAAAGCACTTCCTCAAAAGGGCAATAACTATTTAATATCAGAAATGGGCCAAGACATTTTGGTGTTTAAGGCGGAAAATCCAAATTATTTCTTTAGTAGAAAAATATAATAGTATAAAGTGTAAATATAAAGTGTAATACTTGTTAATACAACGTTGTTTACTTTACTATTTAACAATCTAAGGTTGATTAAAGTACGGTTGTATCGTTCTACTTTGCAAGCAAAAGATGACCAGAAATTGACAGAAAAAAAGTCATGCTTTCCAATAATTACATTAAAATAAATGCACATGTTGCAGAAACTCCATTGGGGAATATCCTAAAGAAAAGCAGCACTTTCTCTCAATTTTCAATATAACGCTAGATTGAAAGGCCCTTTAATATTTTCTTTTCAGACCACCTATTTTCTATCCTGGCAATAATCAAAAATAACTTTATAAACAAAACAAGTTCGAGGTCCGTCGGTATTATGAAATATTCTACTTTATAAGGTGACTTAACCCCTCACACAGAAAGCGTGTAAAAAACCAGGTGCTGGTCACAGTCTGAACAGAGCTGCACAACCACATGCTTGTTCACCGGTAGCTTTTTAAAATTTCCCCCTATGAATAGATCCCCACTCAAAATAGCAGGAAAAAATAACAGGACCGTGGTCTAATCGGATACCACCACCACAGCAGCCTAGATACCTAACAGAGAAGGCGTGATGACCTGTTCCCGCTTGATGCATTACAACAAGAAGGCTTAGAAAATTAAAAAAAACCACACCCATACATCAATTTCCATCGGGCACCCCGATTCTCACGACAGCTCATTTTTATTCAGGTTTCTGATGAAGAGTAAAATGAGTATTTAAGAATCGCGCCTCCCTGTCAACATATGTCTAAGTTCTGGCTAGTCTGCAGTTTGCTAAACAGATCATGCTGATCAGAGTGACAGCTAAGTCATGTGAGTATGCTGGTCTGATCCAGTTTGTACAGCCAGGAATGGGGATTTCCAGAATGACTCATCTCAGGTGAACTGTGATTGGTCATGAATGTGTATATAAGTCTGTGTATTGAATGTAAGTTGCTTCTTGCCTGAAATATACGTGCTGGCGAAGCACTTTGTTGCTCAGAGCTGTGAATGATAACAGCTAAGGGACTCTGTGTATATATTGTAAATAAACTGTACATAGCAGAACTGCGTGGTGTGAAGTTGCTACCAGGCAAACTCCTGAAGTCCAGACACGCTGTGCACGACAGGGTTATGGGCCCAGATAGACTGTGCTGAAAGCTGGAGGTTCTATTGGAGTTGGTGAGCTGCTACCGTGAGTTGCTGCTGTGAGCGGTTTGGATGTCTACAGCTACTGCCCGTGAGCGACGATATCATGGCGCAAGCTGTTTCTGCCCTGCTGGTTGATAAACTGACCGCAGATAACTATGCCGTGTGGTCCCTGCGAATGGAACACTATCTTAAGCGTGAGTCATTGTGGACGTATGTGAATTCTCCCCCACAAGCTCCCACACCTGAGGAAAGTTTAAAAGACCAGAAGGCATTAGCCACGTTGATATTAAGTGTTGCTGATGACCAGTTGGTGCATGTGGCGGGACAGGGGTCAGCTAAAGATGCCTGGAATAGCCTCAAGGCTGTGTATGTGCAAGATACGGCTGGATCCCTTATCTCTCTAATGAGAAGGATTTATAGAAAGACTATGGAGCCAAATGAGAAAGTTAGAGCTCATTTGAATACCCTAGCCACGTATTTTCAATTGCTGACTCAGAGGGGAAAGCAGATTTCCGACCAAGACCATGTGTTTATTGTGTTAAGTTCCCTGACGGAGCGTTTCGACCCACTTATCTCAGCCCTTGAATCTGTGGATGCAGCAAAGTTAACATTGCAGTATATCACAGGCAGATTATTAGAAGAGGAGGCGCGTTACACGCAACGGGAGTTGGCAGTCGGCCAGACCGGGAGCTGTGCCAAGCATCAGATAAGGAAAGAAGCAAGCCACAGCTGTGCAACGAATGTCTGTGAAGCAAGCAAGCCTGTACCTGTAGCTTTACGCGTGAGGAGATGTTACAATTGTGGAGAGGAAGGTCATATCAAAAGATTTTGTCCTGCTGCAAGGAAATACAGAGGAGGAAAAAAGAAGACTCAATTTGTGACCAAACAGCAAGCTACGCTGGTGAGAGTGAATCCAGACTCCCTGAATGACACTTGGATTATTGACTCAGGAGCTTCACAAATATTCGTAAGGGAGGAAAGACTACTAATGAACTCACATCATTCGGCGTTAGGTCATGTCAGTTTGGCAGATGGACGTTCTGCAACTGTTTCCTGTGAAGGAAGTGTAATGTTTAGAAGTCTAAACCATAAATTCAATGATGTGCTTTGTATACCCTCTCTTGAGAGAAACTTATTAAGTATAAGTGCACTAGATTCTGCTGGATTCAGTGTAATATTCAGAAATAAGTGCTGTAACATTCTCAAAGGTGATAAAGTTATGGCAGTGGGGAATTTGAAAGATAATGTGTATGTGCTAGACAACATGGCAGGTAAAGCACAAACAGTGTTAAACAAAAACCCTCACCATCAGTGGATACATTTGTTACATAGAAAACTCTGTCATGTGGGCTGGGGCACCTTGAATAAAACTCTTGCCCTGCTGGGCAAAGAGAAGGTTGAAGGGTGCAAAACGTATCTAGATTGTGATGTGTGCAAGCAAAGTAAGTCTAAGGCACACCCAGTAGCAAAAAAAGAGTGAGAGAGTATCAGAAACTCCTCTATATCTTATTCATAGCGATTTGGTAGGCCCTTTCCCAGACAGTATATCTAAAAGAAAATATCTTCTTCTTTTGGTAGATGATGCCACAAGGTTCACATGGGTGTATCCCATAGCAAAGAAGTCAGAGGTGTGTGACACTATAAAGATGTGGGCTAACAATGTGCAAAGGCAATTGGGGCATAAAATCTGATTGAGGAACTTAACCTTTTCGCAAGCTCAGTGTGACTGACATAGGAGGGAGGTGACCTTCAAAGAGCAAGCGGCTGTGCTATTGGGACAGCCATCAATGAGCGTTCCACTGCCTCAACTCCCCAGGAAATATGACCAGTTCGCTGATGTATTTGACGTGCGTGAATGTGATGAGTTACCCCCTCACCGTGAGACGGACTGTGCCATTGAAGTGGTGGGGGAGGGCAAACTCTCAAATGGAAAAATCTACCCGATGAGCCCAAAGGAAAAGGTGGTGTTAAGAGACTATTTGGATTCTAATTTAAATATAGGGTTTATTCGTCCATCCAAGGCGCCTTATTCGGCGCCTGCCTTTTTTGTAAAGAAAAAGACTGGTGATCTCCGTCTCTGCATTGACTTCCGTAGACTTAATGCGGTCACCCAGTCTAATGCCTACCCCTTCCTCTCATTCCAGACCTGCTCGCTCAATTAAAAGAAGGTCGGATTTTTACGAAACTGGACTTAGTAGAAGCTTACCATTGCATCTGAATTAGGGAAGGGGATGAACAGAAAACAGCCTTCTCTTGTTGTTTTGAAATGTTTGAGTATTTAGTGATGCCGTTTGGACTAACGGGGGCTTCTAGTGACTTCATGCAAATGATCAATGAAGTGTTACATGATTTGTTATACCGTGGAGTGATTGTTTATCTGGATGACATTTTAATTTACACAAAAACCATCGAGGAATATGTGGCTTTAGTCACCGAGGTGTTGAAGCGTTTGCGGGCTCACCAACTGTATGCTAAGGTGTCCAAATGTGAGTTTCATCAGCCATCCATCACCTTTCTTGGGTATATTGTGTCACAACAAGGACTTGAAATGGACCTCGAGAAAATATGGGCAGTAGTGGAGTGAGAGGCACCCACCACTCGTAAGCAGTTGCAACAGTTTCTCGGGTTTGCTAATTTCTATAGAAACTTCATCCATGACTTTGCGCAAGTAGCCTTGCCCCTCACCTCGCTGTTGCGAACGAAAGGAAAGGGGCCCGCTGCCGCTTTGCCTTCCGCCAAGCTTACATGGACCCCCGAGTGCCAGCAGGCATTTGATTCCCTCAAATAGTTGTTCACTTCTGACTCAGTTCTTAAGCATCCCGATTGTGAACAACCTTTCATTGTACAAGTAGATGCTTCCGATGTTGCTATGGAGGGTGCCCTCTTGCAAAGGGATGAGAACGGCCACTTAAAGCCGTGCGCCTTCTTCTCCAAGAAGTTCTCTCAGGCCGAACTCAACTGGGCTATCTGGGAGAAGGAGGCGGCGGCTGTTAAACATGCTCTCACGATCTGGAGGCATTTCCTAGAGGGAGCGGAGGAGCCCTTTGAAGTCTGGACTGATCACAAGAACCTTGAGGCGCTCAAAGGTTCTAGGAAGCTGTCAGCCAAACAAGTTCGTTGGGCACAATTGTTTGCCAAGTTTCGTTTCGTCTTGAAGCACGTCCCGGGGAAAGACAACTATCTAGCGGATGCATTGTCCCGGCTCCCCCAATACTGCGGTCCTATTGACCGTCCTGTCGAATCCCTCTTCACCCCGTACCACAGGGGGAGGTGCCCGGTCTGGCTGTGATCACTCGGGCTCAAAGTCGGGCGGAAGTTCCTGCTTCGGTCAGCGGACTGCCGGAAGCCTTCTGAGTAAAGCTGGCCGAGGCCGCCCTGCAGGAGGAGGGGGGCAAGCTTTTCCCCAAGCCCTCACTCACCGCGGGGACTTGTGGTTTCATGGCGACAAGCTCTATGTACCTGAAAGTGTTCGGAGGGAGGTGTTGGCTATGGTGCATGGTGCTAAAACCGCTGGACATTTTGGTTTTGTCAAGTCTTTACAGTTGCTGTGGCGTCAGTTTTGGTGGCCGGGAATGAGGGCAGATGTGGAACTCTTTGTGCACAGTTGTCCCACATGCGCAACTTCGAAAAGACTCATGGGGAAAGCTCCGGGACTTCTTAAGCCTTTAGAAACCCCATCAGTCCCCTGGGAGGTTATTGCCATGGACTTTATTACTGATCTGCCTCCCAGTCAGGGAAAAACCGTGTTGTGGGTTGTAACGGACTTATTTTCCAAGCAAGTACATTTTACTCCCTGTGCTGGTTTGCCTACCGCCCAGAAGCTGGCACGCATATTTGTTACACACGTGATGAAATATCATTCCTTTCCACGCAAGATAATTTTCGACAGAGGTTCCCAATATGTGGCTAAATTCTGGAAAGCCTTTTTAAAAATCATGGGGGTGGAACAGGGGCTATCGTCTGCACATCACCCCCAAACGGATGGACAAACTGAACGAGTCAATGCTGTGCTAGAATGTTATTTGCATTGCTATGTAAATTACCATCAAGACAATTGGGTAGATCTTTTGCCTTTTGCTGAGTACGCCTACAATAATGCCCCCCATTCCTCCACAGGTTTCAGTCCTTTCCAGGTGGTCAATGGCAGGGACTTTGGTCCTTTTGGAAATGCTGCCCTTTCCCAAGACATGGGAGGTACTGCTGATGTTGATGAGTGGATTCAGGTTGTTCAGACTACATGGCCCTGGCTCCAGAAAAACGTGGACCGTGCCAAACGCAAATATAAGGAGCAAGCAGATAAACATCATTCCCCGGGATGGGAGTTAAAGGTGGGGGAATCAAGTGTATCTGTCCACTAAAAATCTACGGACCTTGCGTCCATGCAGAAAGCTCAGTGATAAATATGTAGGTCCTTACCCCATCACCAGGGTTATTAATGAGGTGACTGTGGAACTAGCTCTTCCCAAGGCGCTTCGAGGAGTTCACCCCGTGTTCCACATCAGCTTGCTCAAACCGTATACTGCAGCCCCTCCCTTCCACCCGGAGCCCAAGCCGGAGGTACCCACTGTGGTGGGAGGGGAAGTGCACCTGGAAGTCTCTAAGATTCTGGATTCTAAACTGAAGAAGGGGAAGTTGTTCTATTTGGTCCGGTGGAAGCACCTGGGTCCTGCCCAGGATGAGTGGGTGGCGGCCCCACATGTGGCAGCCCCCCATCTGGTCCGTGAGTTCCATGTGAGTTCCACCCCCAGAAGTCGCAACCGTTCGCGGACTCGGGGGGGGGGGCTTAAGGGGGGCAGAATGTGAGGAGTTCTGCTGGATTGTTTCTTTCAACTCTGTTGTCAGGTCTGGCCCGTACAAGCGGTCAGGTCCTGGTTCAGGCTCTTGACATGTTTTAGGCCCGTGTGTGCTGTTCAGTTGCTCTGTGATTCCCACTCCCTGTTCCTCACCCCTCCCGAGTCTCGACCTTGAGTAGTTAACAGCCAGGCTGTGTTTAGATTCCTGTTTCACTCCTTCTTCCCTCCTTTCCCCTGTGTTCTGCTATCTCGCTGTTTCCCAGGCCGTTTGATCTTGCACCTGTGATGTAATCATGTAACCATGCTTTAAGTTAGGCTTTGCAGGCCAAGTCTGTATTGGGAGCTTTGAAGCTGCAGTGTATCCATGCTTACTAGATGCTCTCAATAAACGTTTACCTGCTTCTGACATGCCTGTCTGAGCGAGTGACTTTTTGAGACGACCTAGTTTGGCTTGAGGACCTGACAGTATGTTAATTTATTTTAGTTCATAAGAACCTTGAATTGCTCCTATATAGAATGACTATAACAACAGAATCTGGCTTGCTACTTCTAAATAGCAAGTAAGCCTTAAGCTTATTCAGTCCCAGTCTGTGAAATGATTACATCTTTTCAATACATTTAAACCTTATGAAACCTAATGGGACATGCTTTCATATCAACATCCTGGCTATATTGTCGCAGCCCATGACAGCGTGTATGATGAGATGGTCCTTGCCCATAAAAGGAAGTAGAGTACAATAGTCATGTATTTAGACTAAGGATTATTGTAATGGTGATATCCGATAATTTTAACATGGCTGTAACTACGTCAACTGTTGCTGGTCTTTGACCTTAAATAAATCTGATTTGCCTTGAAAACCCTTCCAAGTTGCCAGAAGTCGGCTGCAACTTGACGGCACTTTACACACACACATACACACCTTACTTCTACTTAGAAGTAAAGGTGACACAAAGAGGGTTCCTGGGTGATCCCCCACAGGCACAGACCTTCTTTAGACTTCTGAAAGGTAACTCTGTCATCATATTTGGACAAAGACCTGTGACACCGCTCTACCCAGGGCTAGTCTTGAGATTCCATTAGATCTCCCCACACCCAAACCAGAAAGACAACTAGTGCTTGTGACACAATAACCTGACATTTCAACCTACTCAATGAACATCCAAGATAATACATAAAGCAACCAAATAATCAGTGAGGATAAATTCATCCCCTGCCCCTATTAGCATTTCTCCCAGATAGGATTGCCAACCTCTAGGTACTAACTAAAGATCTTCTGCTATTACAACTGATCTCCAGCCAATAGAAATCAGTTCACCTGGAGAAAATGGCTGCTTTGGCAATTGGACTCTATGACATTGAAGTCCCTCCTCTCTCTAAACCCCGCCCTCCTCAGGCTCCGCCCCAAAAATCTCCTGTTAGTGGAGAAAAGGGACCTGGCAACCCTACTCCCAGAGTAACTCAAGGGAGAACAATCTTGTTCCTGCCAGGGACAGACATGCACTTGAATTAAATAGATATACAAATTCCTTTTAGTTCACTACTCTAGGTTCAGTTTTCATCCCAAGACTGTCCTTCACTACTGTAATTCTTGATAAATGTATGTGCTTAAAACATGGGCAAAATATGGAGTCTCATCCTCTTTACTTCTCCCCCCTCAATTTTCCTAACATCTCTCTCTCTTTCTTTTGGTGCCTCAGTCCTGCGCTCCCCTCAACATATCACCCCTCCTCACTCAGCCAGGCCCTCAGCTGTGTGCCACTTTTGATTTCTTGAAATCTGCATCTTCTTTTTGCCTTTTATTTTTACAATTTCATGAAATAAAGATAGATTGAATTAATTACAAGTCTCTCTCTCTCACACACACACATTACCTAAATATCACCCCAAATATGTGCTAGTATACACACAGACTTAAGATCCTAAATCAGGGTCAGAAATATACCCATGGAGGGATATCTCTATATGTAATTCTCACTTCACCATTAAAAGATGGGCCCATACCTCTGATGAAATCCTGTGTGATTTAGAATAAGTAGAGTTAATAATATGGGTAAACATATAGACAATTTCTTCATAATTCATAGTTTAACTGAACTATATCTGTCTTTCAGGCAATCTGATGAAACATAAAGCATGTAAAAATTCAAGACATATGCCACAGAATTTGTTAAAAAGATTATAACTATTGAATCAGAATAGCATAATTGGTAAAAGTCTTGGTCTGATCACTTATATTGTGTGCAGTCAGTGTGGCCAAACTTGCAATGTATTTCTTAAACTTCAAGTAAGACAGTGCACTGTATAGATTCACAACTCTGTACATCTTCTAATGAAGATTATCCTAATGGAAGAAGATCATAGAATCATAGAGTTGGAAGGGACCACCAGGGTCATCTAGTCCAACCCCCTGCACAATGCAGGAATTTCACAACTACCTCCCATCCACCCCCATGACCCTACTCCATGCCCAGAAGATGGCCAAGATGCCCTCCCTCTCATTAACTGCCTAAGGTCATAGAATCAGCATTCCTGACAGATGGTCATCTAGCCTCTGCTTAAAAACCTCCATGGAAGGAGCACTTACCACCTCCCGAGGAAGCCTGTTCCACTGAGGAACCACTCTAACTGTTAGAAAATTCTTCCTAATGTCTAGATGGAAACTCTTTTGATTTAATTTCAACCTGTTGGTTCTGGTCCGACCTTCTGGGGCAACAGAAAACAACTCGGCACCCTCCTCTATATGACAGCCCGTCAAGAACTTGAAGATGGTTATCATATCTCCTCTCAGTCTTCTCCTCTTCAGACTAAACATACACAGCTCATAGCACTTGGTCTCCAGACCCCTCACCATCTTTGTTGTCCTCCTCTGGACACATTCCAACTTGTCTACATCTTTCTTAAATTTTGGTGCCTAAAACTGAACACAATACTCTAGGCGAGGTCTAACCAGAGCAGAGTAAAGTGATACCATCACTTCACGTGATCTGGACACTATACTTCTGTTGATGCAGCCCAAGTTCCCATTTGCCTTTTTAGATACCCCATCACACTGCTGATTCATGTTCAGTGTTTGGTCTACTAAGACCCCAAGATCCTTTTTGCACACACTACTGCTAAGACAAGTCTCCCCCATCCTATAATTATGCATTTGATTTTTCCTACCTAAATGCAGAACTTTACATTTATCTCTGTTGAAATTGGTTTTAGCCCAATTCTCCAGCCTGTCAAGATCATCCTGTATCCTGGCTCTGTCTTCTACCATATTTGCTACCCCTCCCAATTTAATATCATCTGCAGATTTAATAAGCATCCCCTCTATTCTTTCATCCAAATCATTTATAAAGATATTCAACAACACAGGGCCCAGGACAGATCCCTGAGGAACTCCACTAGTCACTCCTCTCCAAGTGGCCATAAACAAGGATTCTTTGGGTGTGATCTGTCAACCAATTACAGATCCACCTAACAGTAACAGGATCTAAACCACATTTTCCCAATTTGTCAACAAGAATATTATGGGGAACCTTATCAAAAGCCTTACTGAAATCTAGATAAACTATGTCTACAGCATTCCCCTGATCCAGCAAGGTAGTGGATTTCTCAACAAAGGAGATAAGATTAGTCTGACATGACTTGTTCTTGAGAAACCCGTGCTGGCTCTTAGTAATCAGATCCATCATTTCTAAATGCTCAAGGACTGACTGTTTGATGATTTGTTCAAAAACCTTTCCCAGTATAGAAGTTAAGCTGATGAGTTGGTAGTTACCCGGACCCTCCTTTTTCCCTTTCTTGACGATGGGGACAACGTTTTCCCACCTCCAGTCTTCTGGCACCTCACCTGTTCTCCAGGAATTCTCAAAAATAATAGACAGAAGCTCAGAAATTACATCAGCAACTTCTTTAAGTACCCTTGGATGCAATTTATCTGGGCCTGATGACTGTTTCATTTAAAGAAACTAGGTGTTTGTGCATTACCCCAATGCCAATCCTCAGCTGCATGTGTTCTGTTCATGCCATGTTGAGCACTGCTCCCTTCAGAAGAAAAGAATGAGGAAAAGTAGGAATTGAGGAGTTCTGCCCTCTCTTCATCTCCTGTTACAATTTTACTTTCAGGTCCCCGCAATGGGCTTATCTTGTCCTTGTTCTTATTCTTACTCTGGACATAGAATCATAGAGTTGGAAGGGACCCCCTGCACAATGCAGGAAATTCACAACTACCCCTCCCACCCCTAGTGACCAGAAGATGGCCAAGATGCCCTCCGTCTCATCATCTGCCTAAGGTCACAGAATCAGTATTGCTGACAGATGACCATCTAACCTCTTCTTAAAAACCTCCATGGAAGGAGAGCTTACCACCTCCTGAGGAAGCCTGTTCCACTGAGGAACCGCTCTAACTGTCAGAAAATTCTTCCTAATGTCTAGACAGAAACTGTTTTGATTACCGTTGGTTCTGGTCCGACCTTCTGGGGCAACAGAAAACAACTCAGCACCATCCTCTATATGGGGAGTACTTGAACATGGGTATCATATCCCCTCTCAGTCTTCTCCTCTTCAGGCTAAACATACCCAGTTCCTTCAACCTTTCCTCAGAGGACTTGGTCTCCAGACCCCTCACCATCTTTGTTGCCCTCCTCTGGACACGTTCCAGCTTGTCTACATCTTTCTTAAATTGCGGTGCCCAAAACTGAACACAGTACTCTATGTGAGGTCTAACCAGAGCAGAGTATAGCGATACCATCACTTCATGTGATCTGGACACTATACATAGGAAAAGAACCCTTTTTTGTTGTGTTTAGCATCCCTCGCTAGCCTAAGCTCATATTGAGCTTTAGCTTTCCTAACACTCTCCCTACAAGCACTATTTATTTGTTTATATTCCTCTTTGGTTATAAGGCCCTCCTGTGAGGGTTCCCGACCTTTCTGTGCAAACTCCATAAAATCACTTGCTCAGACAGTCAGGCAGAAACAAGGAACTTTAATTGGAAGCTTCAGATGATACAGGCCGCACACTGGTAAAGTTGCAAGTGAACACCGTTTCACAAAGACAGAATTATAACTCCTACAGGGAAGCAGATGTCAAACGTATGTTATGGGAATCTACGAGATAATTGTGCATGGTACAAAACATCAAAGAACACAGAGCTTGTTAGTACTATCTACCCACCAAGGCCATAGCTGGCGGAAGGGAGTCAGTGAGAGCGAGGGAGGGACGTGGGAAGAGGGGAGAGACATTCCAACCTGGGGCCTGTCAGACGCTGCGCCTGAACCAAGGAAAGGCAAGAGGCCTGGGCTGCTTTTACGAGTCCAGGGGGGGGGAATCACAAAGGCTTACAGACAAAGGCATACAGACCCTCACATTCTGCCCCCCTTAAGGCCCCCCTCCCCCGAGTCCGGGCGGACGAGGCTTGTCCGGATAGGCAGAATGAAACTCTCGAACCAGGCGGGGAGCCGCCACATGGGGTGCAGCCACCCACTCATCATGGGCGGATCCCAGGTGCTTCCAGCGGATCAAATAGAACAGTTTTCCCTTTTTTAGCTTAGAGTCCAACACTTTAGAAACTTCCAGATGCGTTTCCCCCCCCACAACCGTAGGAATTTCGGACTTAGGGAGGGGGTGGAACTGAGGAGCAGCGACGTATGGTTTAAGTAGACTGATGTGGAACACCGGGTGTACCCCTCGAAGAGATTTGGGAAGTTCCAATTCCACCGTGACATCATTGATCACTCGGGTGATAGGGAAAGGACCTACGTACTTGTCACTAAGCTTTTTACAAGGTCGAAGTGAACGTAGGTTCTTTGTGGAAAGGTAAACCTGCCCTCCCACCTTGAGTTCCCACCCCGGAGACCGATGTCTATCGGCCTGGTCTTTGTACTTGTGCTTGGCTCTCTCCAGGTTTTTCTGCAGCCAGGGCCAAGTGGTTTGTACTACTTTTATCCAATCCTGGACCTCCTGCACCCCCTCAAGTTCAGGAGTGATGTTAGGAGAACCAAAGGGCCCAAAGTCCTTCCCATAAACCACATGAAAAGGACTGAAACCTGTGGAGGAATGGGGGGCATTGTTATAGGCATATTCAGCAAAGGGCAATAGGTCCACCCAATCGTCCTGGTGGTAATTGACATAACACCTCAGATAGCATTCAACTACAGCATTGACACGTTCGGTTTGACCGTCGGTCTGGGGGTGGTAGGCTGAAGAGAGTCCTTGCTCTTCCACCCCCATGACTTTTAGGAAGGCCCTTCAGAATTTGGCAACGAACTGGGCCCCTCTGTCGGAGAGGACCTTCCTCGGGATCGAATGATGCTTCACCACGTGATTAACAAACAGTTTAGCCAACTTCTGGGCTGATGGTAGTCCCGCACAGGGAACAAAGTGAACCTGTTTAGAGAATAAGTCTGTTATCACCCACAGTACAGTTTTTCCCCAACTTGGGGGTAAGTCAGTGATAAAATCCATGGCGATCACTTCCCAGGGCATGGTCGGGGTTTCCAGAGGCTTTAAGAGTCCGGGTGGCTTTCCCATCCGTTTTTTGGCAGTGGCGCAGACTGGGCAGCTGCGCACGTACAGCTCCACATCGGCTCTCATACCTGGCCACCAAAATTGCCGCCGTAACAAATGCAAAGTCTTTACAAACCCAAAATGTCCCGCAAGTTTGGCCCCGTGAACCATTCCCAGTACCTCTCTGCGGAGTACCTCGGGGACATAAAGCTTACCCCCCTGCAACCACAAGGAGCCCTGTTGGTCTAGATGTGCGGGGAGAACCTGCTGATCCGCCTCCCTCAGAGAAGCGTCCCGGAGCCGCTGTTGAAAAGCCTCCGGGATTCCCTTGAGGGGAGGAACATCCTGGTGGTGGGACTGGGACCGGGTGGTTACTGCAAGTCCCGAGACTTCCCCTCTCTGTTCCGGGGTAAACAAGGAATCCACCGGCCGGTCAAAGTCATTGCGGTATTGGGGGAGTCTAGAAAGAGCATCCGCTAACGCATTGTCCTTTCCTGGCACATGTTTCAGGACAAAGCGGAACTTGGCAAAAAACTGTGCCCAATGAATCTGTTTCACGGTGAGCTTTCTAGCCCCTTTTAAGGCCTCCAGGTTCTTGTGATCGCTGCAAACCTCAAAAGGGATCTCTGCCCCTTCCAGAAAATGCCTCCAAATGGTGAGGGCATGTTTAACTGCAGCGGCTTCTTTCTCCCAAATGGCCCAGTTGATTTCGGATTGGGAGAATTTTTTGAAAAAATAGGCACATGGTCTCAACTGACCGTTATCGTCCCGTTGCAAGAGCCCCCCCCCCAATGGCAACATCAGAGGCATCGACGTGGACCACAAAAGGTTTTGCACAATCGGAGTGCACGAGAATGGGTTCGGACGAGAAAAGCAGCTTGAGCGTATCAAAAGCCTGCTGGCAGTCCGAAGTCCATTGCAGCCTAGCAGAGGGCAAAACGGCTCCCGCCCCTTTCCCTTTTGTGCGCAGGAGCGAAGTGAGAGGGAGCGCTACCTGGGCAAAGTTAGGGATGAAGTTTCGGTAAAAGTTAGCAAAGCCCAAAAACTGCTGTAAATGTCTGCGCGTGGTGGGGGGTTCCCACTCCATTACCGCCCGAACCTTCTCGGGATCCATCTCTAAGCCCTGATGGGAGATCACATAGCCCAAGAAAGTGATGGAGGGTTGATGGAAATCACATTTAGAAACCTTAGCAAACTGTTTGTGCTCGCGCAGCCGCTGCAGCACCTCGCGCACCAGTTGACCGTGCTCCTCCATGGTTTCCGTATAAATGAGGATATCGTCCAAGAAAACCACCACCCCGCGCAACAATAAATCATGGAGCACCTCATTAATTAATTGCATGAACACACTCGGAGCCCCCGAAAGTCCGAACGGCATCACCAAATACTCAAACATTCCAAAACAACTGGAGAAGGCAGTCTTTGGTTCGTCCCCTTCTCGTATGCGGACTCGGTGGTAAGCCTCCACCAAATCCAATTTGGTGAAGATTCGGCCCTTTTTTAATTGTGCGAGAAGGTCTGGAATGAGAGGGAGGGGGTATGCATTAGACTGAGTGACCGCATTCAGTCTACGGAAATCAATACACAGTCTTAAGTCTCCCGTCTTTTTCTTGACAAAGAAGGCGGGGGCCGAGTATGGAGCCTTAGACGGGCGGATAAAGCCCCGCGCTAGATTGGTGTCCAAATAGTCTTGCAACACCGCTTTTTCATTTGGACTCATGGGGTAGACCTTCCCCTTGGATAATTTGCCATCCCCCACTATTTCAATAGCACAGTCCGTCTCCCGGTGGGGGGGCAATTCGTCACATTCCCGCACGTCAAACACATCAGCAAACTGGGAATACTTGCTGGGAAGCTGGGGTAGAGAAATTCCGATAGAAGGGGCCCCCACGAGGACGGCTGCGGGAGTGCTGAGTACTCGGTCTTTATCATGAAACTCACACGGGTTGCGGGGAAAGGTGAGCGTCCACTCAACCCAGTCTATGGAAGGATTGTGCCCCAGCAACCAATTCATCCCTAACACAACGGGTGCGGTGATGGGGGCAATGGTAAAATAAAGTCATTCCCAATACTCCCCTATAGCCATGACGACCGCAGCAGTGCGGTGAGTCACAGGTCCTTTTTTAAAGTCACTGCCATCCATCTGGGAAAAGCGGATGGGTTCAGGTAGCCGCTTTCGCTTTACGCGCAATTGTCGGGCAGCCTCTTCGCTTATCAGGGTGCGGGCACAACCCGAGTCAACTAGGGCAGTAAATTTTAACGTGGGCCCCCCTTTAGGTAGTGAGAGATAGACCTTTACATACACATTGTCTTCCTGAGCGCTTACCATCAGTGGAGCTCCTTGCACAACGTTCGGAGCGGTCTGCTGAGGAGCCCCCTTTACAGCAGACCGACAGCGTTTTTTGCCGGCACGTCCCAGTCCTCCTCCTCGCTGGAGGAAGCAGCTGCGGTAATTGTAATCCGTGACTCCGATGAGTCAAAGGCTTCATTTGTAATCCGTGGCCCCGATGGGCCGGAAGAGCCCGAGGCTTCGACCTCGGTGCATGCGTGCAAGGCCGAGGGTGTGCTCCGTCGGCTCAGTGCGCCGCTCCGGCAGCGAGGTTGCCCCTCGGGAGGGGGCTTCTCAGGTTCGGCCGTTGCCGGACGAGACGGTCCCGGACGTCTGGGTCGTGAAGGGCATTGAGAAGCAAAGTGTCCTTTTCCCCCGCAAACGAGACAGACCCCGCTCTCAAAGCGTTTGCGGCGTTCGGTCGCGGAGGGTCCTCCCCCCGAGGGGGGACGAGAGTCCTTCGGACCGCCGGGTCTGTCTCCACGGGTCTTGGTCTCTCGTCCGGTGCGTTGTCGGGACAGGAGCAGCAGTTGCTTTCGGTTTTCGATGTCAGCGGCGTGACGAACCCACCCTTCAACATCGGGAGGGTTACCTTGCATGAAAGCCCAGTGTTGCAATTCCGGGTTCAAACCTTCGCGGAAACACTGCACCCTGGTAGCTTCACTCCAGTCCAAAATTCGACTTGAGAGCGACTGGAATTCGCTTGCATACTGCGTGACAGATTTAGTCTCTTGGCGCAGTTGTTGCAAGGCAGTTTTTGCTCGCTCACCCAAATGCGGGTCCTCGAAACGGTGGCGAAGGGCGATCATGAAGTCATCGACACTTCGCAAGACCGGGGAGCGGAGCTCATACTGCTGTACCATCCAGGCGGCCGCCTCACCTTGTAGGAGGGATGCCACGTATTGGACCCGGGAGTCTTCCGAGGTAAAAGTCCGGGACTGTTCGCGCATAAAAATATCCACTTGCACCATAAAAAACGTCAGCTGGTCACTCGACCCGTCATACGTGATCTTCAGATCTCGGCGGGCCGGTGGAGCAGGACGGATGGGAGGTGCGGGGCCCACAGGCGGACCTGGTGGTTGCCCTCCGTCCGTCGGAGTCACGGATGGAGTCTGAACCTTCAGGTCGTCCATGGCTTTAGCCATCTCCAGCATCACCGCGTTCATGGTATCCATTCGTTCCAGTAACTCCTGGCGCTCTTCCTGCCAGCGCTGCCACTCCTCATCCATCTGGTGAAGCAGCAGGGCTTCCTTTCGGGCGGGGTCGTCCTCGAACCCCAACCCAGGAACCGCAGTCCGTCGTGACCGCGCGTCGCTCTGCGGGAGCGACCAATGCCGGGGAGATTCCAGCCAGCTCTCCAACGAGTTTGCTTGGACTTTGCACCCAAACTTGACCCGGAGTCAGCTCCACTGGGCATCTTCCCAGTCGACTTCCCTTCCGAAGGGGGTAGGTCAGGCCGTTTGGGTACAGCGTTGTCCTTCTGGTCGCTGTCGTCCGGCTTGCCGTTGTCATCCCCGTTGCCTGCCATAGCTGTCCAGGAACGGTACAGGAGCAGGACAACGAGGCAGAAGACTTGCAACTTAATGTGAGGGTTCCCGACCTTTCTGTGCAAACTCCATAAAATCACTTGCTCAGACAGTCAGGCAGAAACAAGGAACTTTAATTGGAAGTTGGTTCTTGTAGGTTATCCGGGCTGTGTAACCGTGGTCTTGGAATTTTCTTTCCTGACGTTTCGCCAGCAACTGTGGCAGGCATCTTCAGAGTAGTAACACTGAAGGACAGTGTCTCTCAGTGTCAAGTGTGTAGGAAGAGTGGCTCCCTCTCACTTCGCTCCTGCGCACAAAAGGGAAAGGGGCGGGAGCCGTTTTGCCCTCTGCTAGGCTGCAATGGACTTCGGACTGCCAGCAGGCTTTTGATACGCTCAAGCTGCTTTTCTCGTCCGAACCCATTCTCGCGCACCCCGATTGTGCAAAACCTTTTGTGGTCCACGTCGATGCCTCTGATGTTGCCATTGGGGGGGGCTCTTGCAACGGGACGATAACGGTCAGTTGAGACCATGTGCCTATTTTTTCAAAAAATTCTCCCAATCCGAAATCAACTGGGCCATTTGGGAGAAAGAAGCCGCTGCAGTTAAACATGCCCTCACCATTTGGAGGCATTTTCTGGAAGGGGCAGAGATCCCTTTTGAGGTTTGCAGCGATCACAAGAACCTGGAGGCCTTAAAAGGGGCTAGAAAGCTCACCGTGAAACAGATTCGTTGGGCACAGTTTTTTGCCAAGTTCCGCTTTGTCCTGAAACATGTGCCAGGAAAGGACAATGCGTTAGCGGATGCTCTTTCTAGACTCCCCCAATACCGCAATGACTTTGACCGGCCGGTGGATTCCTTGTTTACCCCGGAACAGAGAGGGGAAGTCTCGGGACTTGCAGTAACCACCCGGTCCCAGTCCCACCACCAGGATGTTCCTCCCCTCAAGGGAATCCCGGAGGCTTTTCAACAGCGGCTCCGGGACGCTTCTCTGAGGGAGGCGGATCAGCAGGTTCTCCCCGCACATCTAGACCAACAGGGCTCCTTGTGGTTGCAGGGGGGTAAGCTTTATGTCCCCGAGGTACTCCGCAGAGAGGTACTGGGAATGGTTCACGGGGCCAAACTTGCGGGACATTTTGGGTTTGTAAAGACTTTGCATTTGTTACGGCGGCAATTTTGATGGCCAGGTATGAGAGCCGATGTGGAGCTGTACGTGCGCAGCTGCCCAGTCTGCGCCACTGCCAAAAAACGGATGGGAAAGCCACCCGGACTCTTAAAGCCTCTGGAAACCCCGACCATGCCCTGGGAAGTGATCGCCATGGATTTTATCACTGACTTACCCCCAAGTTGGGGAAAAACTGTACTGTGGGTGATAACAGACTTATTCTCTAAACAGGTTCACTTTGTTCCCTGTGCGGGACTACCATCAGCCCAGAAGTTGGCTAAACTGTTTGTTAATCACGTGGTGAAGCATCATTCGATCCCGAGGAAGGTCCTCTCCGACAGAGGGGCCCAGTTCGTTGCCAAATTCTGAAGGGCCTTCCTAAAAGTCATGGGGGTGGAAGAGCAAGGACTCTCTTCAGCCTACCACCCCCAGACCGACGGTCAAACCGAACGTGTCAATGCTGTAGTTGAATGCTATCTGAGGTGTTATGTCAATTACCACCAGGACGATTGGGTGGACCTATTGCCCTTTGCTGAATATGCCTATAACAATGCCCCCCATTCCTCCACAGGTTTCAGTCCTTTTCATGTGGTTTATGGGAAGGACTTTGGGCCCTTTGGTTCTCCTAACATCACTCCTGAACTTGAGGGGGTGCAGGAGGTCCAGGATTGGATAAAAGTAGTACAAACCACTTGGCCCTGGCTGCAGAAAAACCTGGAGAGAGCCAAGCACAAGTACAAAGACCAGGCCGATAGACATCGGTCTCCGGGGTGGGAACTCAAGGTGGGAGGGCAGGTTTACCTTTCCACAAAGAACCTACGTTCACTTGGACCTTGTAAAAAGCTTAGTGACAAGTACGTAGGTCCTTTCCCTATCACCCGAGTGATCAATGATGTCACGGTGGAATTGGAACTTCCCAAATCTCTTCGAGGGGTACACCCGGTGTTCCACATCAGTCTACTTAAACCATACGTCGCTGCTCCTCAGTTCCACCCCCTCCCTAAGTCCGAAATTCCTACGGTTGTGGGGGGGGGAAACGCATCTGGAAGTTTCTAAAGTGTTGGACTCTAAGCTAAAAAAGGGAAAACTGTTCTATTTGATCCGCTGGAAGCACCTGGGATCCGCCCATGATGAGTGGGTGGCTGCACCCCATGTGGCGGCTCCCCGCCTGGTTCGAGAGTTTCATTCTGCCTATCCGGACAAGCCTCGTCCGCCCGGACTCGGGGGAGGGGGGCCTTAAGGGGGGCAGAATGTGAGGGTCTGTATGCCTTTGTCTGTAAGCCTTTGTGTTGGGTATTAGAGAGCGAGCTTTGTTACATGTCAGACAGTTAAAGGGTTAATATTGTAACTGACCATTTGGTCAGTGTAGTGGCCATTGCAGTCGTGCCCCGAGGGTCACGTATACAACTACTTTGCATGTTCAACTGCTTTCGATTTCTTTGTTAGAAGAGAAAGTAGTTGATCACTTTCTCCTTGCTTGACTGCTGAACAGGCAGGATGGAGAGAGGCTCTCCTTTTGCTAAGGGTGCCTACTCGTAAGTAAGCTTAGTGCCTTGCCAAAGGCTTTTGGCAAGTATAGGAAACATAGAATGTAGACAGATATTATTTGTTTTGTATCCCAGTGAATTTTTCCCTACCCTGAGTTAGAGTAAAGATTGTTTTACTTCAAGACAAATGCGTCTTGCCTCTTTTGTGCGTGTGTGTGATCTCAATTCTCATAGTTCAAGAGGAACGATCCATTCCCTCTGATTTGGTAGCAGATAAATTAAAGATCGGGGTTCCCTTTACAGGAACTGGGGCCCCGATCCCCCAATAAGTGGTAGCAGAGTACGCTTGGTTTTTATTTTGGCTATTGAGATAGGATCACACCGCACCTTTTTTTTGCTTTTGGGATCTTCACTGGAGACGAAAGGATTTACAAACGCCGAGAGGGAATTTTTCCTGTGACGGAGCCAGCAGCCTGGTCTGCAAAGGACGGCAGGAAACTTAACCCCGCGCGCCACGCTTGGATCCTGTGAGGAAGAAAGCAGCCCTGAGCCGCTGGAATGAGCAACGATAAGGAAAGTATGAATTCAAAACAACCCCAATCCGTTTCTGTCCCCCATATCACCCAAGCCTCCTTTCCAGTATGGAAGAGAATGGTGGAAAATGCTTTAACAGCAATTGGGGTGAATCACGTTTTGAATGAAGACCCGCCAGCTGACACAGATAGAGAAGCCCTTAAGAAATTTAAGATTGCAGATGCCCAGGCAATGAATTTGATTTCCAATGCGATTAATCCGGAAGAAACTGCAATAATTTTGAATAATGATACCAGCAGAAAAATGCTGAATGCACTCAATGAGAAATTTGGAACTGTGTCAAAAACCCAGAAAATGATTTTAAAAACTAGACTGTATGCAAATAAAATGTCTGGTGATATGACCCTCTTGCAACACCTTAAGAAAATGCAAGATATGGAATCAGAGTTAAAGGCTGTAGGAGGGGAAATCGGTGAAGAAGAGTTTCTTGTACTATTTCTGGGAAGTTTGCATTTTAAATATAACGCTGAAAAAAGGAATCTTTTGGGTAGAGAGGACTTAACCCTTACTAAGCTGGTGACTGCACTTAAACAGTTTGAAGCAGACAGGAGCCAAGAGAGGGAATTGTCTCGTGGAGTGTCTGTACTGCGTGTAAATGACAAATCCACAATCAGATGCTTCTTGTGTGGAAGGCATGGTCACTGGTCGTTTCAATGTGAGAGACGTGAAACAAAGGGAGAAATTCCCCCCCCCTCTCGCCGGGAAGAAAAGCCCGCCAAATCCTCACAAAGGGAGAGGGATGGAAATGGGAGGCAACAGCCCCAATCGTCCACAAGAGGGAGCCCAAGTACAAGCCAAGGGAAGCCCAGATGGCACAGTCACCCAAAGGCTTATCTAGTCTCGAATACAGCTTCAACCAAAGATTATTTAAGGCGTGTAAATACATTTGTTCTGGACAGTGGTGCAGATGTACATGTGTCTGGCTTTAGATCAGCTTTTGACTTTCTAGAGCCTTGTGATGAAACATTAGTTATGGCTTGTGGAGAAAGATTTCTATGCACTCAGAAAGGAGAAGTTTCTATTGCAATTCAAAGCTATTGTGGAAATGTAATGCATTTAACCTTACAAGACGTATTCCTAATGCCTAATTCAGATGAAAATTTACTGTCCGTGAATAAATTAGTGGATGCAGACTTTGAAGTGTCTATAAAAAGAGACAAATGTCGCTTATTTGATTCTAAAGGAAGAGAATACCCAGTGCTATCAGTAGGCTCGCACTATTGCCTGGAGAATGTTGCAAGTCAATTGGAGGAATATGCTTGTAGTGATTTTGAGAGCAATGTTGATTCTGATGAAAGTGATTTTGATGGAAATGAGGATAATGTTGAGGAAGAATCAAAATGCCTAGTTGCTTTTAATAAAGGATTGGCAGAGCAGAAGGCTGCAGATTGTAACCACAAGGACTGTTTGTACCAATGGCACGTGAAACTAGCTCATAAAAACTTTAAGTCAGTGAAGCAACTGCTGATTGATTGTGGAATGCCAGTTAAGGAATGCTTTAAGGACAAAGAACGTTGTGAAGTGTGTCTCAGAGGAAAGGGAACAGCGCCTAAGCACGTGCAGAGGCCAAGCAGTGTTAAGGCAGAGATTTTGGAAGAAGTGCACTCAGACTTGATTGGCCCACTCAAGGCTTCAGCAGGAGGGGCAAAATATGTTCTGCATTTCATAGACAGCGCTTCAAGATTTGCATATGTGTATTTGTTGAAATCAAAGACTGAAGTAGCTGAAAAGTTTAAAGCTTATGTTGCCCTGATGAAGAATAAACATGACAGAGGTATACAGTTATTGTTCACTGACAATGGAAGTGAGTACCTTAATAAAGAAATGAAAGAAATTCTTGAATCTGAAGGAATAGAGCATGCAACCTCAGTTGCATATACCCCTAGGAACAATGGGTTGTCAGAAAGGTTTAACAGAACTCTGATGGAAAGTGCAAGATGTTTAATGCTACAGGCAGGCTTGCCTTACCCCTGCTGGGGAGAATGTGTAAATACAGCAGCTTACCTTTACAACAGGACAATTTCAAGTGCTATCAACATGACTCCATATGAAAGATGGAATGGCAGGAAGCCTAGTCTGAAACACTTGAAAGCATTTGGATCTCGTGTGTTTGCATACATTCCAAAGGAGAAAAGGGGAAAAATGGATCCTACTACAGAACTTGGAATTCTTGTGGGATACCATCCTTTCTCAAAAGGATACAGGATAATGGACATTAAGACTTACAATTTACAAATATTGAATGCAGTATATATAGATGAAAGAAATGTTATTAATAATCAACAAATTAATAACTTTGATGATCCAGAGGTTTGTGAAGAGGAAACCATAGAGATTCCATTTACAGCATGGGATTGCAATCCACCTGCTCCTGCGGAACAGCAAGAGACTGCAGATTCAAAAGGGGTTGATCCCGGTGCTGATGGAACAGCGGAACCCTCTCAGACCTTAAGGAGATCGACAAGGACTACAAAAGGAATACCAGCAGAGAAACTGAGTCTTTTCACTAGAATTGACAGCCACGTGGAACCCTCAAGTTGGGACGAACTGCAAAAGTTGCCCGATGGGGAGCGGTCGAGATGGCTGAAGGCAATTCAAGAAGAATTAGACTCACTGCAGAAGAATAATACCTGGAAACTAACCAAACTCCCACCAAACAAAAGGACTGTGGGATGTAGATGGGTGTTCAAGGTCAAGAAAAATTCGGATGGAACTGTTGACAAATACAAAGCAAGACTAGTTGCAAAAGGATTTACCCAGAAGTATGGAACTGACTACACAGAAACCTAGGCACCTGTGATTAGTCACACGGCTATAAGGACTTTGCTGAGTATAGCCGCCTCCAGGAATAAAGTGGTACTGCAACTCGACGTCAAAACAGCTTTCCTGAATGGAGACTTATCAGAAGAAATATACATGGAACTTCCACCAGGATTAAAGGACTGTGATACTAAAAATCAAGTTTGTAAACTTGAAAAGACTTTGTATGGGCTCAAACAGTCAGCTAGAGCATGGAACCACAAACTAACCTCATTATTGAAAGCTCAAGGCTTTGAACAAGGAAATATAGAGAAATGCTTATTCAGAAGGAAGAAGGATGATGGATGGGACTTTGTTTTGGCCTTTGCAGACGATCTTCTGATTTGTTCTGACACTGAAGAAGCTGCAAAAGAAATTGCAAACAAACTGAATGAATCAGTAGAAGTGAAACTACTTGGAGAAGTAAAGAACTATCTTGGAATGGAGATTGAAAGAAACCAAGACAATGGATTTTCAATCAATCAAAGGAACAAGATACTGGAATTTCTACAATTCATGAATATGAAGGAGTGCAAGACCAAGAACACTCCACTTGACCCTTCATACATGGATCTAGACGGAGGTGAACTATTGCCTAATAATCACAAATACAGAGAAGCTATTGGAAAACTTCTATACTTGAGCAACGTTAGTAGACCGGATATAAGTGCAGCAGTTGGAATCCTAAGTAGAAGGACCAGCACACCTGCAGAACATGATTGGAATGCAATCAAACACCTCACACAATACTTAAAGAAAACTATTGATTTGAAGTTGAAGATAACTCCAAATACTGAGCTGAAACTGATAGGATACATGGACGCTAGTCTGGGTGGTACTAGAACAGACAGCAAATCTACAAGTGGATATCTGTTCTACTTTGGAGAAAACCTGATCTCCTGGACCAGCCAGAAACAGCAAGTTGTGTCAACATCTTCGACTGAAGCAGAATGCATAGCAGCCAAGTGCGCATGTACAGAGCTGGAAGAGATAATTGAACTGCTACGCGACTTTGGACTAGATGAACTGACACCTGCTACAATGTTTGAGGACAATCAATCATGTATAGCACTACTGAATGGCGAGAACTCTAAGAAAGGGAAGAGACTTCTTCGACTCAAAATGGACTCAGTAAAAGACAAACAAGAAAGAGGTCTCGTAGTAGTGAAGTACTGTGAAAGTAAAGAGATGGTGGCCGACATCCTGACGAAGCCACTGCCTAGACAACAGTTTGAATACTTACGTGATGCATTGTGTTTATATGTCTGAATGTAACTAAACCTCGAAAAGGGGATTGTTGGGTATTAGAGAGCGAGCTTTGTTACATGTCAGACAGTTAAAGGGTTAATATTGTAACTGACCATTTGGTCAGTGTAGTGGCCATTGCAGTCGTGCCCCGAGGGTCACGTATACAACTACTTTGCATGTTCAACTGCTTTCGATTTCTTTGTTAGAAGAGAAAGTAGTTGATCACTTTCTCCTTGCTTGACTGCTGAACAGGCAGGATGGAGAGAGGCTCTCCTTTTGCTAAGGGTGCCTACTCGTAAGTAAGCTTAGTGCCTTGCCAAAGGCTTTTGGCAAGTATAGGAAACATAGAATGTAGACAGATATTATTTGTTTTGTATCCCAGTGAATTTTTCCCTACCCTGAGTTAGAGTAAAGATTGTTTTACTTCAAGACAAATGCGTCTTGCCTCTTTTGTGCGTGTGTGTGATCTCAATTCTCATAGTTCAAGAGGAACGATCCATTCCCTCTGATTTGGTAGCAGATAAATTAAAGATCGGGGTTCCCTTTACAGGAACTGGGGCCCCGATCCCCCAATACTTTGTGATTCCCCCCCCTGGACTCGTAAAAGCAGCCCAGGCCTCTTGCCTTTCCTTGGTTCAGGCGCAGCGTCTGACAGGCCCCAGGTTGGAATGTCTCTCCCCTCTTCCCACGTCCCTCCCTCGCTCTCACTGACTCCCTTCCGCCAGCTATGGCCTTGGTGGGTAGATAGTACTAACAAGCTCTGTGTTCTTTGATGTTTTGTACCATGCACAATTATCTCGTAGATTCCCATAACATACGTTTGACATCTGCTTCCCTGTAGGAGTTATAATTCTGTCTTTGTGAAACAGTGTTCACTTGCAACTTTACCAGTGTGCGGCCTGTATCATCTGAAGCTTCCAATTAAAATATTGTCGAAGGCTTTCACGGTCAGAGTTCATTGGTTCTTGTAGGTTATCCGGGCTGTGTAACCGTGGTCTTGGAATTTTCTTTCCTGACGTTTCGCCAGCAACTGTGGCAGGCATCCGTTCTCATACCGGGCCACCAAAATTGCCGCCGTAACAAATGTAAAGTTTTAACATACCCAAAATGCCCCGCAAGTTTGGCTCCGTGAACCATTCCCAGGACCTCTTTCCGGAGTGTTTCAGGAACATAAATTTTACCCCCCTGTGCCTCTAGAGAGTCCGGTTGGGTGAGCTGCGTGGGGAGAACCTGCTGCTCTGCTTCCTTCCGAGAAGCGTCTCGGATTTTTTGCAGGAAGGCTTCTGGTAACCCTTTGGGGGGGGGTAACTTGCTGGCGCTGGGTCTGGGAGCGGGTGGTCACTGCGAGTCCTGTAGCTTCCCCCCTCTGTTCAGGAGTGAATAAGGAGTCTACCGGCCGATCAAAGTCATTGCGGTACTGGGGAAGTCTAGAGAGAGCATCCGCCAACGCATTGTCCTTGCCAGGTACATGCTTTAGAACGAAGCGGAACTTGGCAAAGAATTGAGCCCAACGAATCTGTTTCGCATTGAGCTTTCTAGCCCCCTTTAGAGCTAGATCGGTACGAACCTCAAAGGGGAATCCCGCCCCTTCCAGAAAATGTCTCCAAATGGTGAGGGCATGTTTGACCGCAGCAGCCTCTTTCTCCCAAATGGCCCAGTTGATTTCAGACTGGGAAAACTTTAGAGAAGTAGGCACACGGTTTCAATTGGTCGTTTTCGTCCCGTTGTAAGAGAGCCCCCCCCCATGGCAACATCAGAGGCATCTACTTGGACTACAAAGGGCTTATTACAATCGGGGTGGGCAAGAACGGGCTCGGACGAGAAAAGTAGCTTGAGTGTATCGAAAGCCTGCTGGCAGTCTGAAGCCCATTGCAATCTAGCTGAAGGCAGAGCGGCGTTTGCTCCCTTTCCCTTAGTGCGCCGGAGCGAGGTGAGGGGGAGTGCTACCTGGGCAAAATTAGGAATAAAGTTCCGGTAAAAGTTGGCAAAGCCTAAAAATTGTTGCAAATGTCTACGCGTGGTGGGGGGTTCCCAGTCCATTACTGCCCGAACCTTTTCGGGGTCCATTTCCAAGCCTTGATGGGAAATTACATAGCCCAGGAAGGTGATGGAGGGTTGGTGGAAATCACATTTGGAAACTTTAGCAAACAGTTTGTGCTCGCGCAGCCGCTGCAGCACTTCGCGCACCAGTTGGACATGCTCTTCCATGGTTTCAGAATAAATGAGGATGTCGTCTAGAAATACCACCACCCCTCGAAACAATAAATCATGTAGGACTTCATTAATTAGTTGCATAAACACACTCGGAGCCCCCGAAAGTCCGAACGGCATCACTAAGTACTCAAACATTCCAAAACAACAAGAAAATGCAGTCTTTGGTTCGTCCCCTTCTCGTATGCGTACTCGGTGGTAAGCCTCCACCAAATCCAATTTGGTGAAGATTCGGCCCTCCTTCAATTGCGCGAGAAGGTCTGGAATGAGAGGGAGGGGGTATGCGTTAGACTGAGTGACCGCATTCAGTCTACGCTAATCAATACAGAGTCTTAAATCCCCCGTCTTTTTCTTGACAAAGAATGCGGGAACCGAGTAAGGAGCCTTGGACAAGCGGATGAAGCCCAGCGCCAGATTGGTGTCCAAATACTCGCGCAACACAGTCTTTTCATTAGGGCTCATGGGGTACACCTTCCCTTTGGACAGTTTGCCATCCCCCACTATTTCAATGGCACAATCCGTTTCTCGGTGGGGGGGTAATTCGTCGCATTCCCGCACATCAAACACATCGGTGAACTGAGAGTACTCACTGGGGAGCTGGGGCAAAGTAGTCTCGGGAAGGGGGGCTCCGACGAGGGCGGCTGCAGGATTGCTGAGCACCCTTTCTTGGTCGTGGAATTCGCACTGGTGGCGTGGGAAAGTGAGCGTTCGCTTCACCCAGTCTATGGAGGGATTGTGCCCCAGCAACCAGTTCATTCCCAAAACTACAGGTGCTACAATGTGTGCAATAGTAAAATAAAGGCGCTCCCAATGCTCCCCTACAGACATGATAACCGCCGCGGTGCGGTGGGTTACGGGTCCCCGTTTAAAGTCAGTGCCATCCATCTGGGAAAAACGGATGGGTTCGGGCAATAGTTTCCGCCTAACTTTCAACAGTTTGGCTGCTTCTTCACTTATCATAGTACGGGCGCAACCCGAGTCCACTAGGGCGGTGAATTCTAAAATGGGACCCCCCTTGGGTAGTGAGAGTTTAACTTTTACATAAACATTCTCTTCTTGGGCGCTTACCATCAGCGGAGCTCCTTGCACAATGTTCGGTGCGGTCTGCTGAGGAGCCCCTCTTACAGCAGACCGGCGGCGTTTTTTGCCGGCAGGTCCCAGTCCTCCTCCTCGCTGGAAGAAGTGGTGGTGAGACTGGTAATCCGTGACTCCAATGAGTCAAAGGTCTCTATTGTACTCCGTGACCCCGATGGGTCGGCGGTATCCGGGGCAACAACTCCGGTGCGGGCGTGCAGGGCTGAGGGTGCACTGCGTCGGCTCGGAGGAGGTGCGCCGCTCCGGCGGCGGGGTTGTCCTTTGAGAGAGAGTTTCTCCGGTTCGATGGTGGTCGGACGAGTCGGTGCCGGGCGTCCGATTCGAGAAGGGCATTGGGAAGCAAAGTGACCTTTCCCCCCGCAAAGGAGACAGGCCCCGCTTTCGAAACGTCTACGGCGTTCGGCCATGGAAGGTCCGCTCCCGGAGGGAGCACGAGAGTCTTTTGGCCCTCCGGGCCTGTCTCCACGGGGTTTGATCTCTCATCCGGTTCGTTGCCGGGACAGGAGCAGCAGTTGCTTACGGTTTTCGGTGTCGGCTGCGTGTCGGATCCAGCCCTCCACGTCGGGCGGGTTGCCTTGCATGAAGGCCCAGTGTTGCAACTCCGGGTTCAAACCTTCGCGGAAACACTGCACTCGGGTATTCTCGCTCCAGTCCATAACTCGACTCGACAGCGATTGAAATTCGCTTGCATACTGCGCAACAGTTTTAGTCCCTTGGCGTAGCTGCTGTAAAGCCACCTTCGCTCGCTCACCCAGATGCGGGTCCTCGAAGCGATGTCGAAGGGCAACCATGAAGTCGTCAAGGCTCCGCAAAACCGGGGAGCGTAGCTCATACTGCTGGACCATCCAGGCGGCCGCTTCCCCTTGAAGGAGGGAAGCGACGTACTGGACCCGGGAATTCTCAGAAGTAAAGGTCCGGGCCTGTTCACGCATAAAAGCATCCACTTGTACCATGAAGAAGGTTAACTGGTCACTCGACCCGTCATACGTGGTTTTAAGGTCTCTGCGCGGTGGCGGAGCGAGGGGTACCGGAGGGTTGGGCGGCGGTTGTCGACCTCCGTCCGGCGGAGCCGTGGGTGGGGGCTGGATCTTCAGCGCATCCATGGCTCCAGCCATCTCCAGCATTGCCGTCTGCATCAGGTCCATTCTGTCCAGTAATTCCTGGCGTTCCGACTGCCAGCGCTGCCGTTCTTCCTCCATTTGATGAAAGAGTACGGCTTCCTTCCGAGCGGGATCGTCCTCGAATCCCACCCCGTGCAGTACAGTCCGCCTTGACTGCTGGTCGCCCCTCGGTAGCGACCAATGCTTGGGGGTTTCCAACCAGCTTTCCAAGCGGGTCTTCTTTGGCTTAGTTCCCAAGTCGGGTCGGTTGTCAGGAGTACATGGTGTCTTCCCCGGCGATTTTCTGTCCGGCGGGGGTACGGTTGGCTCTGTGGGAACAGCGCCGTTCTTCTGGTCGCCTTCCTCCGGCTTGTCGTTGGAGTCCCCGTTGCCAGCCATAACTGTCCAGAGGCGGTACAGGAGCTGGGCAACGTGGTGATGACTTGCAACTTAATGTGAGGGTTCCTGGTCTCTCTGTGCAATTCCCAAAAATCACTTGTTCATTCAGAAATGTTGAAACAAGGTTTCTTTATTGGAAGTCACAATAGATACAGTCCACACACGGATAGAAAGTTGCAAGTAAGCCGGTTTGCTTCACTACATCATTATATCCCCTACAGGGTAGCAAAAGGTCACACCTATTGTTATGGGAAGCTACAAGATATATTGGTGCGATGGAGACATCAATCGTCCCCAGGGAGCTAGTTAGGGTTATCTA